>NW_005435073.1:111419-122332 GCF_000147415.1 Chlorella variabilis | reverse complement strand
CCCACCCACCCACCCACCGCGATCCCTCCCCCCGCAGCCAGCCAGACAGCGTGGAGCGGCTGCTGGTGCGCCTGCTGCCCCGCCCCTCAGAGCGCACCGTGTTCACTGGGGACGTCGTCGCCTTTGCCTCGCCCTTGACGCTGGCGGCGGCGGCGGCGCCCGGCGGCGGCGGCCTGGCCGGCGCGCTGGGCCTGCCCCCGGGCGGCGCGGCGGCTGCGGCGGCGGCGGAGGACGCGGCGGAGCGGCTGGCAAACACGATGGTGCGGCGGGTGGCGGCGATGCCGGGGGACGAGCTGGTGACTGGGGAGGATGAGGAGGCGGCGGGGTTTGAGAGCCTGGTTGTGCCAGAGGTGAGCCAGGCCCCTTCTTCTCCCACAAACAGGCAGACACTACAAACAGACAGGCAGAAAACAAGGAAAAGGCTGGGGGCGCTTCGTGGCCTGGAGCTGGACGCCTGGGGGCATGCAGCCTGCGCTGGGGGCGTTGCTGGGGGCCTTTAGGCTGCTTCCGCCTGCCCAGCGGCCTGCCCGCTGCGTGCGGCAGCATGCAGAGGCGCGGCCACAGGGCAATCCCTGCGGCGACTCGCTGGGGGTGCCCGCCCCGCCGTTTGAAGCTGCCCCACCCTTTGCGCTGCCACTGCTTTGCGCTGCCACTGCCCACCTGCCACCTGCCCACCCAACACCCCTACCACCCGGCCCTGCAGGGCCACTGCTGGGTGCTTGCCGACAACGCGCAGCTGGAGCCGCCGCGCGTGATCGACAGCCGCGCCTTTGGGCTGCTGCCGCTGTCGGCCATCGTGGGGCGCGTGCTCTACTGCGCACGCTCCCACACCGACCACGGACCCGTGGAGAACAGCGAGGAGGGGATGGCGGCGGATGCGCCGGTGCTGGAGGCGGAGCTCGATGTCGAGGCGCTCTGCAGCGACTGACCGGTCAGGAGGGGCTGGGTAGCCCGCAGCTGGCTGGCTGGCTGGCTGCCGGCGCTGGCCCTGAGCAGCGGCTGGCTGCCAGCGCTGGGCAGCTTGCAGCTGGCTGGCTAACTGCCGACGCTGGCCAGCGATGCCGGAGCGGACTGACTGCCCACGCCGGGCGATGTTCTGCTGGCAGCGGCTGGAGCGCTGCGCACCGGCTGCCCGCGGCGACCCAGCGGCTGCACCGCGCCCCCTGCAGCAGGCAGCTGCCTGAGATGCACCCGCATGCGCCGCCTGTACCGCATGTACCGCCCCGCCCCTCCACCTTGTGGCACCGTCCGCGCCTCGGGCCGCGGCCGGCGCCGGCCCCCCGCCTCCGCCCAGCCCTGTGCTGTGACCTGCCTTGATGCTCTCCTGTTGCCTCCTGCAGCGTTGCTAGCAGCACCCTTGTTTACTGCGCCCACACACTTCTCCCCTCCAGCGTCCCTCTGCTCCCTCGCTACTACCACCTGCTCCTGTGCCTCGGCCTCCTCGCATTGCTGGGCCCTCCTTTGCCAGCTCGCTGTCCCCTCGCTCAACCGTTCTGCCGCCGCGGTGTGCTGTTCTGTGTTTGCTTCGCGCGCCTTGGCGCCTCTGCGCCGCCCTGCCCAGCTTGGTATGTGGCAGCGCCTTCACCTGTAAACTCATCCCGTGTCGCCTGGGTTGGCCTGCAGCGTCTTCCTGGTTAGCGGGCTTGCCCTGCGGCGGGCGGAGCCGGGCCGGTCGCGCCTCAGCGCGGGAGTGGTGGGCAGCGGCAGCAGCGGCCGGGACAGGACCGAGACGGTGAGGCACGTAGCTGTGCGTGGAGAGAACTACACCTGTTCCCAAGTTTGAGAATGAATGAGCGGCGGGCTGTGCTGCATGCACCCCAGTTCCCGACTCCACACAGCTGTGGCGGTCGGTGGTGCCGAAGATCGAGGCTGGTCCGCCGCCATGCCTGCGGCCGCATCCGTGTTGCTGAGGCCTGCCACCAGGGTCCCTAATGGTGTAATGTTACATGACGAAGCATGTGCTGCCATGCAGCGCCAGGGGCGCAGGCCGAACAGCGCTGTGGCACCACAAGCCCGGCAGAGATGGGGCATGGGTCTGATCCTTGCCGCTCTCAAGGCTGGCCCGCTCGCGCTGCGTCGGCGGCATTGGCTGGCACGGCCGGGGCGCCCACCGGCCGCAGCAGCTTGCAGCCCTTCTTGTGCCGCCGCCAGTCCTCGTGGCTGCACGCCTCGCCGCAGTAGCGCACCACCCGGCAGGCGCTGCAGCGGCGTGTCTTGAGCGCCGCCTCTGCGGGGCCGGCCAGGTTGCCGCAGCCCGGGTAGCTGCACCGCCGCAGGCCCAGAGCCGCCTCCTGCCGCCGCAACATGGCCGGCTGATCCACCGCCTGCTGCATCTCCTGCAGAGCTGCTGCGGCAGCCGTGCCGTCAAGTTGTGCCACCGCGCGGTCGAATCTGGCAGCAGCCTGGGCAAGCAACGCTTCCATATGCGTCTCCCCAGCAGCGCCGTCCAGCTCGGTGTCTGGCAGCGCTGCGCTCGGCTCCACCCGGCTGCCGCTGCCGTTGCCTACGGCATACGGCAGCTGCTCAAGCAGAGAGGCCACCTGGTCGAAGAGTTCAATCACCTGCATGTGAAATCAGGAAATGAAGCTGTGCAGGCATGAGGTCAACAGGTCCCGGCTGGGCATGGGCAAGCTGGGACAAACGGGAAGCGATGCGCAGAGGCCAAGACTGCTGCGCCTCTCTGCTGCAGGCCTTTGCCCAATGTGCGTGCCGTGCACAGGGCTCCGAACCAGCACACATGCATGCGCACACGCCAGCCGCTGCACGCCCAAGCAGCACACAGCACCAGTCGGCTCACCCCATCGGCCGTATCCAGTGAGACCTCCTCGGCAAGTACTCTGGCTTCCGTGGACAGCATGCTCAGCAGCTGCGCATCTGTGGCAATGGCTGCCGCCGCCCAGGGGCACAGCAGCAGCTGGGTGAGCAGCACGAGCAGCTCTCCGATGCTCTCGGTGCTCAGCGTGGGCAGCGTGGTGTCATTGGCCTGCACCTCGGCCTGCACACCACAGACAGCGGGGCAAAGGGGTTGTGACTTGGTTCATGTGCACGTACCTGAGCGTCGATGCGGCAACTCAACGGCTGGCAGCCGCCGCCGCCAGGCAGGGTACATGGCAGGCGCTGTGCGGAGGCTCACCAGCAAGCGGCGAGCAGCGCTGAGCAGCGGCTGCATCGCCCCCGCCCACAGCAGCAGGTCAGCCAGCTGAGGGGACTGCAGCAGCGGTGTCAGAGCGCGGAGCTGCACACAGGGCGCTGCCGAGCGGCGGTACGGGTTGTCCACACACAGCAGGGCTTCCTCCAAGGAAGGGATGGCAGCCAGGCACGACAGCGCCGCGCAGTCCGCGCCCCTGCAGTGCCGGCGCAGCCATCCACGTTGGGCCTGGTCAGACAAGTTGTTCACCCAAGACAAGCGAGCAAGCGAGGATGCGGGCGGCCCGGCGGTGGCAGGCGTGGAGAGAGCTGGCAGGCAAACAGGGGGGCTGTCCTGCGGGCTGTCCTGCATGCCGTGTGCTCGCTTGAAGACAGAGTTTTCGAGACAAAACGCAGCACCAGAAGCTGGCCAGCACAGCGCCTTGCTAACCTGGAGATGGAGGCGGCGGTGGCGGGGTCCAATCCCTCGCAGCCCAGCAGCTGGGCCCAGGCCGCGGCGGCCGCCCGCCAGCCCTGCATCGCGCCTTGCCCGATGCGGATGCGGTCCCCTGCCACCTCCAGGGCATCGCACCCTGCATACCCCTGGCCGCCTGGCTCCGGATCCAGGCGCAGCACCCGCCACTCCACCGCCGCCTTGCCAGCGCTGATGCTGGCAGCGGTGAGGTGCCGCGCCGCCTGCAGCGCGCTGCCCACGTCCTGCGCCGCCGCCACGGCCGGCGGCGGCGCGACTTCCAGGCTTTGCAGCAGGTGGGCAGCCAGCACGACTGCTCGGGGCATCACGACGCGAGTTGCACGCCGGACGTAATCGGAAAACCAGCCCTGGGCGGTACCATCCTGGCCGGCCAGCCGCTGGCAGCCGCCGGCCGCCTCGAGCGCCGCCAGCGGCGGCAGCAGGCGGACCAGCGACTCTGCTGCCGCGGCAGCCGCGGCGGCGCAGCCTGGGTCCCGCAGCTGCGCTCCCATCTCGGTCTTGCTCAGGCACAGGAGGGCAGCGCTCCAGTTGGCCAGGGCCATGATAAACAAGCGGGCGCTATCCCTCCAGGAGGCCGAGCGCAGGGATGGGCTGTGGGAGGCGGCAGCTGCCTCGGCCGCGCCTGCCGCGGCCCGCGGGCTGCCGACGCCGTCGGCTGCGGCAGCGCTGCCTTGCGCTGGGCCGGCCGCATCAGCCGGGGCTGGGGCGCTGCCAGGGAGGGACGACAGGAAGGCGGCTGCCGCGGCGACGAGGTAGTGAAGGCAGTGCAGCCCGTCGGCGAGTTGGCGGAGGGAGGTCGCATCCTGCAGCTGCTGCCAGCAGGCATCCTCCGCCCGTATCTCCCCGCATCCGGAGCTGGTGTCGACGATAAAGCACATGGCTGCCAGGTAGCAGGTCTTAAGCAGCAGCACCTCGGCCGCCGGCGGCCGGCCCCCGCCGACCCCCGGTGTGCCCCCGCTGCCGGCTGGCGCGTGGGGCGCGGGGCCGGGCGGCGGCCGGGGCGGCGCCGCCAGCAGGGTGTCTGTCAGCGTGCGCAGCGTGCGCAGCGCGGCGCGCAGCACCCTGCCGCCGCCCTCCCGCTCCAACCCGCGCAGCTCGCCGTGCAGGTGCGGCAGGAAGAGCAGGTGCGTCACCGCAGACAGCATGCCACACTGCGCGTCGCTGTCTGGCTGCAGGCCTGGGGCCAGTACCAGATAGGAGTCGGACGCCAGCGAGGCAAGGGCCGCCAGGGCAGCACCCTCCTGCTCCGGGCTGCGCAGCTCCTCCAGCACGAAGCCTGCCAGGTCGAAGAAAGATTTGGACAGGCGGTCGGCGCCTGCGGGCATCGTGGCAGCGGGCCCGGGGGCAGGCAGCTTGTGAGGCGAGGCGTGGCGGCTGCGTGGCGGGCAGCGGGCCCGCGTGGCACTGCGGCAGGCGGGGCCAGAGGCAGGGGCACAGCCCGGCGCCAACGCCTGACACACCACCGCGCCACAGCAGCCCAGCGGCGGCGCGCAGTTCTCACCTTGCTGGCGCAGCACCGTGTGCTGCAGGGCCGCCATCCTGCCCAGCCAGCCCAGCAGCACGCCATGGCTCAGCGTGCGCCGCTCCGCCACGCGCCGCACCCGCGGGTATGCCTCGCCCCACCGGCCGCCGAGGAACCGGCAGAGCGCCAGCAGGGCGCTGCTTGCGGCCTCAACAAGGGGCTCACAGAGCAGGTCCTCGGGAGGATCCCTGGGGTGATCCCCGGAGAGAAGCAGCTCCAAGCTGCTCTGAACCCTCTCCGCAGCGTCGGCAGCCGCGTCAATGGCGCAGCCCGCGGCCGCCAGCAGCCGCATGCAGTCTGCCTCGCTGCACTCGTCCCCGGGCTCAGGTTGCCCCGCGCAGGTCGCCGCCCAGAGCAGCGTGCTGCAGGCCGTCTCGCAGTGCCGGGCAATGGCGGCGGCGCTCCGGGGGTCGGACTCTGGAGCAGAGGCCAGGGCACGCCGCACGTGGGCCGGCACGGCGGCGGCCGCGCCCATCAAGCGCGCCAAACACCTGCAGCGCAGGGTCGACAGGCGGAGGGGTGGGCTGTGTGACTCTCTGGGTGCTGTGGGGCTCAACTCAAGTGACTCGAGGCTGTGGGGTATCCCCCCCGCATGTAGCTGCCCTGTCCTCCCACCTGTTGGAGACGCGCCGCTGTGCCAGGGCGGCGAGCAGCAACAGAGTGCGGCGACCGTCTTCAAAGCTCTCTGACGGGGCAGCGAAGATCCGCTCCAGCTCTGCAACCACTTGAGCGTCCGAGGCTCGAGCCACGTTTATCTGCAAGGTAGGGCAGGACGCGGCGAGAGATCAAAGGGGGTGATGGTGCCGATGGGCACAGCGGCATGCCCGCCCTCGCCTGAATGGTCATTGCCATCCTGGATGCGCCTAACGCCCCGCCCGATGGATAAGCCAACACAGCAAGGAGGACGAAGGCCCCTCTGGTGCAAGGTGCGCGCTGGCTGCACTCTCCTGCGAAGGGGAACACTGATTCTACGAGAAGGACCGTCAAAATTGAAAACATGACGATGTGCTAGGCATGCTGAGGAGGCCATCAGCCCGCCGCCTGGTAGGGCTCAAAAAAGGGCTGCATTCATGCTGCTTCCTGTAAGCTCCATGTTTTCCATTCGAAACGACAAACATGTACTGCATGTACCATGGCAACGAGGGCTGTTGCCGTGGGCAGCGGCACCGCAGCACACTTGGCGAGGCGAGCCTGCGCCGCGCCCCCAGTGCCCCCGCACCGACGCTCGTAACTCTTCGCCAGCTGCAGCCAACATGACCGCATGTGCTTCAAGAACATTGCATAAGTTGCATGCATGCAACATTCGCCTAAGCTCAGCCCATCCATATCATGTGAGGCGGTGACTGGTGCTCTTTGTGCCCGCTCAGGGCGGCAACAATGGGTTGCAAGGCTGCGCTCTCTTACCGCCTCTCAGACTGCAATTGTGCATTGTGCACCTGCTCGCATAGCTACTGCCGCAGCGAAAGGCTACTTTGGGCAACAGCAGACTAACGCTGAGCTGGCCTCCGACAACTGTCCTTGAACCTTTCGACCTTTCTGCAGCCGTCCCGCACGCTCTGGTGCACACACAGCCCGTGTTCGGCGCTAGGCGTCCCGGGAAGCATGGCGAGGCCCGCGGTCCCAGGACACCGGGCGAAGCTGCTGGTGTGCGTGGCCTGCACGGTGCTGGTGTGGGCGAGCAGCGGCCTGGTGAGGCGGGCCGCCCTGCTGCGGGCCGCGCAACATGCGGGTTCACATGAGCTTCAGGGCGGAGCGCCGCGGCGGTGCCAGCTACCGCCAGCGAAGTGGGCACAGTCTGTTCCACTGTTGTGGGAGTTCTTTCCGGCTGGTCTGCCCACAATTAGCTTTACACATATGGACCCTGCCGCAGGCTGTACAGGCTGCCGTGCCCCAGCCGCCAATGCCACAAGAGCGGACGAGTGCGGCGGCAGCAAAATCGCCGCCGCCACGGCCGCGTCCTCCGCGTCCTCCGCGCCCCAGGCCACCCCGGTGTGCATGCTGCCTACTAGTCACGAACATTCTTTTCCCTGCTGCCAGATGGGGCGATGCTGCTGGCCTTGGCGGGCACGTGCCCGCCGCCATCTGCCGCCGACTGGTGCTGGCTCTCGCTGTGCTGCCAACAACCTGTCGCTGCAGACCACGCCCACCTCGGCCCAAGCCTCCGAAACCGAGGCCCAAGCCTCCGCTACGCCCACGAACCCCCAGGCCCAAGCCTCCAAAACCGAGGCCCAAGCCTCCACCACGCCCACGACCCCCCAGGCCCAAGCCACCCAGGTGCGCGCTCCGCCTGCCTGCTGCCCAGGTGGCAGCACAGGCTGTTGCCCTGCTCCACATGCGGCGGCGCCAGCTGCTGCCAACTGGTGCTGGCTATCACGCTGCCCCCATCCCCTCCACCTGCACATGCAGACCGCGGCCACCGCCACGGCCGCGCCCGCCATCCCCAAAGCCCCCCAGACCCCCCCGCCCCCGTCCGCCTCCCTCGCCACGCCCGCCCTCTCCCAAGCCGCCACGCCCGCCGCCGCGCCCGCCGCCACGCCCTCCGTGAGCGCGCTGCTGCGCTTGGCACGTGCCACCGCTGCCGCCCAGTGCCCAGCCAACCCCCAGCCAGCCTGACTTGTGACTTGTGACGCTGCTGCAACAGCGCGTGGTGTATAGCCGGCCGGTGCAGCCGTTGCAGCCGCCCTGTTGCAGCTGCCCCCAGCCCTCCCCGAGCCCATAAACCCGAGCCGCTCCCCTTCTGCCGCCCTGGGCCCGCCGCCTTGCCGAAGGTGTGCCTCCGACGGCGGCGCCTGCACCACGGACGGCCAGTGCTGCTCCGCGCTGTGCAGCACCTCCATATCGAAATGCGGGTGCTCCGACGACGGCGTGCCGTGCACGGCAAACAGGCAGTGTGAGCAGGCTGGGCGGGGGCAATTGCGAGGGCAGCCAGGAATGCGGCAGGGGCCCGAGGGGCAACGCATTGCAGCGGACGCGCTGGCGCCGCCGGCCGCGGGGCTGGACGGCAGCGCTGAGGCGCGGCTCCCCCTGCCTGCCCCAACCCCTGCCGCCTCCCGCTGCAGGCTGCGGCGGGCTGTGCAACGCGGCGACGCTCACCTGCGGCTGCTCCGACGGCGGCGGCGGCTGCGAGCGGAACAGCGACTGCTGCAGCGGCGCCTGCTCGCCGGCCAAGACGTGCGGCGTGGGGTGCGGCACCGGCGGCGCGGGATGCGTGGAGAACGCGGAATGTGAGCAGGGGCCGGCGCCTGCGCGCATGCCTCCACGCCCCCTCCCCATGCTGCGTCCTTTGCTGGCGCAGCGGCTGCTCGTGCAGCAGCATCCGCTATGTGCAGCTGCCGTATGCGGCGCAGAGGTGGAAGCGCGCAGGCGCGGGGCTTGACCGTGCCCACACCTCCGCCCCTGCCGCAGGCTGCGGCGGCTTCTGCAACTCCCAGGGCACCTGCGGCTGCCAGACCCCCGGCTACGGCTGCGAGTTTGATGACGACTGGTGCGCCCCCGGGCTGGCTCCCTCTTGCGTGTGTGGGCTTGCAGTCTGGATTCAGCAAGAACAAGCTTGCAGCACAGACTTTACCACTTGGCCCGATGCCTGGCTGGCCGCCTGGGTGGCAGCACAGAGTGCATGGGGCTCCGGCACAAGCAGCAGGGGGAGGGGTGCGGCACATGGTGGGAGGGGCAGCAGCTGAGGGAGTTTGGTGTGGTGGTGTGCTCTTCCTTCCCCGCCGCTGGCTTCAGATGCTGCGCCTGCCATGCCTGTCTGCCGCCGTCTTGTGACCCACCAGAGGCCCCCATGGTTTCCCCTGCCTGTTGCAGCTGCTCCGCAAATTGCGACCCGGGGTATGGCCTGTGCGACTGACGGCGGCGCGCGGCGGGTGCGGCGGCATCGCCCGACCCGGCCCCAGCCGGGTCCCAGGCCTGCAGGCCTGCCTGTGGTTGCTGGCTTGCCCTGGCGCAGCACTTCACAGCCAAGCTGCCTGGCAAGCAGGGCGGGCCTGGCCAGGAGTCGGTCGCAGGCGTGTTTGCCCGAGGGGCACTGTACTAATCGCTGCTTGTACCTGTAAACTAGCTACCCGATCTCAACTCTACAATCCAGTCAAGCGGCACAAGGGTTGAGGTCCAGGGATCGCCAAGGTGGCAGGCAGGGCAAGACATGGAGCATCCCTACCGAGCTGCCGAGTGTGGCCACCCAGTGGCAGCAGCCGGTGCCGGCATGAGCTCCCCCTTCAGAGCGTTACATGACATCGATCCAACAGATGGAGAGAAGGTCCCCGATCAACAAATGCAATCAATAAATAATAGTGGTACTGGCCTGGTGTTGTCATACTGAGGACGAAACCTGTGAGAAAATAATTGGAGTGGCTGCCCGCGGCCGCAGCTCCAGCCCTCGAGCAGGCTCGGCCTGGGGGGCAGTCTGGCGCGCGCGCGGTCCCTGGGGGCGCGACTGCTGGGCAAACTGCCCCGCTGTCGCCAGTAGCTATGCCAGCCTGCCCTCATCAACTAGCGCGCATCCAGCCCAGCCTCCGGTGCAGGCTCCGCGGCCTCGGCGCCGGCGCTTCGCCCCCTGCCAGCTGGTGCTTAGCTGGCAGGGCTTGGCTCATAAGCTGACCAAGATCAGAGGTTGGAGAAGTCGAAGAGCTCCGCAAAGTGTGCGGCCATGTCCTGCACGCCCTGCTGGCTCAGATCCGACAGCTGGCCCAGGTTCAGGCCATCCAGCCCGCTCATGAACTGCGGGCAGGGAGGGGAGGCGGCGGTGCCGGTGTGTGGCGGTGGAGAGGTGGTGGTGGTTGTGCGTGTGGCGGTGGGCGCACTATGCGGGGAGGAGTCAGAGGTTTGGTGGTGGGGACGATGGGTTGTTTAACACCAGGACAGGGCATCAATTTCCAACCACCCCAGCGAACCCCACCAAAACCCAGCAGGAAAGGAAAGAAAGAAAGAGCAAAGAAAGAGCGAGAGAGGCATGGGTGGAGCAAGCCCCAGCAAGGCCCCCTCACCTGCTGGAAGGCCTCGCCCCGCTGGTCGGCCTTGGCCGCCAGCCCGCCCACCAGCTCCTGCCTGCGGTCCGCGCCCGCCGCCAGCGCCCCCATCAGCCGGTCTGCGCCCGAGGCCAGCAGCGAGGCCAGGCGCTCGCCGTGCTCGCTGTACGCCTCGTGCGCCGCCTGCGCGCGGTCGGCCACCGCGCCGCCAAAGTGCGAGGCCAGCTGGGCGATGCGCTCGCCTGCGGCGCCAAAGGCGGACAGCAGGCCCTGCACCTTGTCGCCGCCGGAGGACAGCAGGTGCTGCAGCAGCGCGCCGTCGCCTGCGGGAGGGGCGGGCGCAGGGCGGCGGCAGGCAGGAGGCGAGCTCAGCGCAGCGGGCGGCTTTATGCTGCGGAAGGCGGGTGTGCCGAGCGGCCGGCTGCTCTGAGTCAGACGCCCAGCCCGCCGGAAGCCTCTCCCTTCCGTGCCGCAAGCTCCCTTGCACATAGACAAACCGCAAGCCCTCCCAGCCACCTCTTGTCGCCGGGCGCGGGCGCCCACCCAGACACCTCTGCCGCAGGCCTAGGGCTCACCGATGGCGGGCAGCTGCAGGGGCTGGCCGTCGACCATGATGGTGGGCAGGCGCAGGTGGTCGTGCAGCCAGGCGCCGAGGCGGTGCGTGTCATCGGCGTGGGCCTCCAGCCACGTCTGCAGCTCGCCCAGGCGGCTGTTCTCCTGCAGGGGGGCGAGGCAGGCATGGGGGACAGGGTGGGGTAGAGGGATGGGTGGGGTGGGGGCAAGGCAGGGCGGGGGCGGGGCAGGG
>NW_005435073.1:96517-111076 GCF_000147415.1 Chlorella variabilis | reverse complement strand
GAGAGAGGGAGGGAGAGGGTAAGGGAGGGTCAGGGAGGGTCAGGGAGTGCGGGGGGACAAAAGAGGGTGAGGGAGAGATGGAGGAGGGGAGGGTGAAGAGGGGAGGGTGCCTGGGTGGCGCAGTGCAGGCGCTCACCCGCGCGCCACATGCTCTGCTTGGCCTGCTGGCAGGTGGGGTCGCAGGTGCCGCCGATGCCGGAAGCCAGGGCAGCGATCTGGTTCTGCAGGAGGGTCAGCAGCGGGCGCTGCGCCAGCAGCTGGTCCAGCGCGCCGGTACCGTCGGTACCAACTGCCGGGGGCCAGGCGGGGGAGGGGACGGGTGCGGGGGCGCCGGAACCGGGTTGCAGCGGGGCGGGTGGCACGCCGCGGTACACCACCTGCCACCCCAGGATGTTGCTGCAGGTCGGGTGGAGAGGAGGAGGCAGGGGAGGGAGCCTCAGGAGGATGAGTGAGCTGGAGGGGTGGGCAGGCAGGCACAGCAGGCACAGCAGGCACAGCACAGGCGCTGGCTGCTTGGCGGGCAGGCAGCAGGCACGCAGCCCTGCAAGCAGCGACTGTGGCACTGGCGCCGCCGCACCTGGGGCCGGCGGCGCCAGTGCCGGTGGTGCCGGTGCCGGTGCCGGTGGTGGGGCCAGCAGAGCTGCCAGAATCGGTGGGCCCAGAGTAGGAGACAACGGCGGGAGCGGGTGGCGAGGCGGTGGGGGTTGGCACGACGGCAGGGGCCGGGGAGGGGCTGGGAGAAGGTGTCGGGGCGGGCGACTCCTGCACCGCATCGCACAGCTGCAGGGTCCAGCCGTTGAGCGCGATGTCACGCCTGCGGTCGGCCAGAAGGGTGGCAGGGGAAGAGGAGGGGGAGGCAGCGCGTGAGCTGGCTATTGGGAGGCAGGGTAAGCTGCTGCCACAGGCACAGGGGAGTGCGAAAAATGTTGAAACGATAGCCGCGATGCCAGGGTGGCAGCTGCGCGGCGGCTGCCACCACGTGACGGTGATGCGCTCACAGCGTGTTGTTGGGTGCCACGTCAGCGACGGTCAGCGTCCACAGGCCCTGGCTGCCGCCGGAGCCGGCCACTGCAGCGCAGACGGGGAGCGGGGGCAGGAGCAAGGTGGAGTAATAGGCGGCGGCGGCAGGTGGGAGGGCAAGAGGCTTGGGGCGGTGGCAGGCAGGACGGCGGGGGGACACGAGCTGGGTTGCTGCCTGCACCAGCGGTACCAGCTGCGGTACCTGGCAGCTCGCCATCCACCAGGAAGGCCAGCTTCTGGACGGGGCGGAAGGTGCCGGTGAAGGGGGCGAAGCTCTGCGGCAAGGGGAGCGCGGCAGTGCAGGCAGGCACGGTTGGCTATTGAAGCATCGCCACTGGCAGGCAGGCCACCTGCCAGCCTGCCCATTGAGGAAGCTCCTGCCTGCCTGCCAGCCAGCCAGCCAGCCTGGCTGCCTGCCCAAACCCCGCCCCACCCACAGCCCCCACCCACAGCCCCAGCCCACAGCCCCAACCCCAGCCGCCCCACCGCTCACCGCCTCGAGCGGGAACGAGAGCTGGGCGGCATCCGCAAAGGTGGTGCGGTACAGGTTGTGCCCCTTCCTGCCCAGTCCCTGCGACTTAAGGATGATGGTGGGGTGGGCCGCCAGCGCGCCCGCGGCGTTGGAGAAGGGCGCCGCCGTCAGGGTGATCTGCGGGCGGCGGCGGCGGGGCGAGGCGGGGCAGGGAGTGAGCGGCGGCGGCGGAGGTGGCATGTGCTGCAGTTGACTAGACTGAGGCTGGGTGGGCGCCAGCGGCAGCAGCGGCTGCAGCTGAAGTAGGGAGGCAGCCCCCCGCTTTCCCGCCGCACAGCCGCAGCCGGGCAGGGCGGCGGCAGCAGAGGGCACAAGGCACAGCACACACTCAATCTCTCTCTCTCGCGGCACAGCTCGAACACACACACAGCACAGCACAGCACAGCACAGCACAGCACAGCACAGCACACACTTGCCTTGAGGGCTCCAACCCGCCGGTGGCTGACGTCTAGTGTGGCCGAGGCATCCTGCGCCACAAAGGCATCCTGCGGGAGGAAAGTACAGGACAGCGGCACCGGAGAGGGGCATTGAGAGGTGGGGCTGGTGTGCAGGCCGACGCAGCCGGGGAGGCGGGCGGGTGGCAGGCCAGCGGCGGCAGCTGGGTCCAGGGGTTGCAGGGTGGGCCGCAGGCAGAAGGGAAGCTTCCCCCTTTCCGTTTTTTAAAGCCAGGGCTTGCCTGAACCACAACGACGTCCTGGAGGGAGCCGATGGCAGGCTGGATGAGACCCTTGCTTGTGTAAGTGCGGCAGCCGGGCGCCTGCGGCGGAGGGCGTCGGCGGCGGTGAGCGGCCAGGAGCCCGCTGGTTGCCGCGGCACGGCCTGTCAACGAGAAAGCAGGCAGCGTGCCAGCAGGTGCGGCAGGAGTGCGTGCAAGATGATCGGGGGGCCCAGCGCTGGCTCCTGTCGGGCACGAGGCAGGCGGCGGCGGGCTCTCACCGCTGCGCCGTGCGCCACCGCTGCCGCCGCCAGCAGCAGCAGCACTGCTGCCCGCCTGGCCATGGCCTCGTTGCCGAGCGCTGCCGCGGGGATGGAAGCGCTGCCTAGAAGTCGATCGGAGCCGGCACTGGGTGCCGAAGGTGTGCCCCGGAGAGCCCGAGGGGATGGCGTTGCGCCTGTGTCTCCCTCGATAGCCCGCCGGAAGACGTGGGCGGGTGTAAACGGTGCAAGGTGAAAGGAATGAAGTGCGCCGTGGCGTGTGTCAGTTTAGATCGCCCCAAGGCACGAGATGGCGGCGGCGACAGCTCAGCGCAGCGCCGCATGGCGCAACCGTTCTGGGTACCGCGTCCCTTGTGGCCTCTGGTGTTCACCCCAACACACAAGCCCAATTAAACCACCCCAACATGTACACAACTCCTGTTAATTTTCAACATCAGTCGCTACGGCAAGCACAGCGCCAGGATGCGCCCGCTCAGCTCTGCCGGCAGGGACGGCCCACCCAGCTGCGCCCGCGCCATGCTGAGCGCCGCTGCCCTCAGCCGCGCACGCTGCTCCTCTGCCAAATGCCCCACCAGCCACCCCGCCTCGGCGGTCGATCGCTGCAGGACGGCTGGCAGCGCTCGAGCAAGGTCGGTGCAGGGCGCAGGAATCGAGCGCCACTGCTCCTGGCTCAACGGCGGGTGGGCCACCAGGTCAGCGAAGAGGGTCGAGGAGTGCTGCCCGTGCTGCAGCAGGATGCCCAGGGCAGGCTGCACCTCTGGTGCCGCCCACACCAGGCAGCGCGCCGTCTCCACGACTTGCTCTGTTGTGCTGCAAAGGCCGTACTGCAGCACCAGGTGCAGCGGCGAGCGGCCAGAACCATCCAGCGCAAAAGCCACCTCTGGTGCCGCCGTCAGCAGCAGCTGCACGGCTGCTGCGTTGCTGCGGTTGGCGGCCATGTGGATGGGTGCACGATGTTGTGCGTCGAGCATTGCGGCAGGGTCGCGTGCCGCCGGCAGCAGCAGCTTCATCACTTCAATGTCCCCACGCTCAGCCGCACGGTGCAGCGGTGTCCAGCCTGAGAAGTCCACTGCCAAGGCTATGGCTGGAGCAGCCTCCAGCAGCAGGCGCACGACGGCCGCGGCTGGGCTGTGCCTGTGCCTTGCTCAGGCGCCTGTCCGCACTGTCCCCGGGGAGACCCGCCCCAATCAGACTCCTCTCCCCCCCTGCTCTGTCTGCACCCCCCCCCCCCCCCCCCCCTCTCTCTCTCCCCGTTTGTGTATGGTGCCTTCACCTTTCCAGCTGCTGCACCACAGCTGGGCCCGTGGCATTCATTTGCTCCTTATGGGTGTAACAGACAGACAGACAGCCTCGAGCCCTTTGCGGCATAGTGCAGGGCTGTCTGCCCCTGGGAGTCTGCCACTGCAGCCGTGGCTGGCGCAGCGTCCAGCAGCAGCCTCGCCAACCCCTCGTGGCCAATGACGCAGGCTCTGTGCAGAGATAGCCAGCCGATCAGGTTGAGCTGGTCCGCCCGAGCGCCTGCAGCCAGCAGCTGCCGCACCGCCGCCTCGTCGCCAACCTCAGCTGCCTGCATGAGTCTGTCTTCCAGCATGTCTGGCATTTCCAGCTCCATTACACGACCGGTTCTTCAAGCAGCCCGGCAGCAGGGTGGCGGCGGAGAGGTTTGTTGCCCCCCACCCAGGCTGCAGCGCCCCTGCACATGCTGACAGTCATGCATGGTGCGTTCTCCCCAGCCTGGTGCTGCCAGGAGGTGAGACTGGAGGAACGAGGCGAGCGCACCTGGAGGCGAGCTCAGCAGCCTGCGTCCATTATCTCTCGCTGATGTCTGTGGGTTAGCACACAAACAATCCGAGGCTGCTTGTGTCAGAAAGCATGGCCGGTGCGCCGCGCTGCGCTGAGTCACAGCAGGCCCGCCTCGCTGCACCTCCCCGCATTGCAGCATACACTGCATATGGCATGGCAGCGCAGCGCCTTATGCCGATGCCCCCAGATGCAAGGAGGGATTGTGCTACCGCTGGCCAGGGACCCGGGTGCCACCCGGGTCCCTGAGCAGGCAGTGCCTGCTCATCTCCTTAAGCACCTGCCGTCAGAGCGGCCATTCCTGTGACTTGCCGATTTGGTGCACCGATTACAATTGTGCTGGCTGCCGACAGAGGGCCATGTCAGAACATGAGATAGCTGTAGAAGTGCTTCCCCACAGATGGAATGAGCAAAGGGCGTGGAAGGTGAGATGCCGCCTATAAAGGTAAAGGTAAAGGTGGGGAAGAGCCTCCACAAGCTTCACTTCCCGGTTTTAACGTCTAGCTTTAGACCATTATTTGATCTGCCCGACGCGCCAAGTGCAGTACCCCCCACTAGTAGTGAATGGGTCCCGGGGAGGCCTGTGCCGAAGCCTTGGCGATTCTATTAGGCGTTCCCGAAGGAATTGGCTTGGATTGGCGCTGAGCCGGTCAGCTATGCCGCGTTTGTCCTCACAAAGTTTCGACATGGGAGGTAAAGGTAAAGGTAAAGGTGGGGAAGAGCCTCCACAAGCTTCACTTCCCGGTTTTAACGTCTAGCTTTAGACCATTATTTGATCTGCCCGACGCGCCAAGTGCAGTACCCCCCACTAGTAGTGAATGGGTCCCGGGGAGGCCTGTGCCGAAGCCTTGGCGATTCTATTAGGCGTTCCCGAAGGAATTGGCTTGGATTGGCGCTGAGCCGGTCAATCGAGCGGTGAGGAATCGAACCTGTGCCCTCTCGGAGGGTTTAGACACTAGCTCCAGCGCCTTCAAAGAAGGCCTTTCTTAGCCGCGGCCTATGCCGCCGCTCGGCAGTTTCAAGCGGGTCAGGGGTCCAGCAGGCACAGCGCCAGGATGCGCCCACTCAGCTCTGCCGGCAGCACAGTGCTGCTGTGCTGCTGCGCCTGCGCCAGGCTGAGCGCCACCGCCCGCAGTGTTGCACGCTGCCCCTCTGTCAGCCGCCCCACCAGCCACCCCGCCTCGGACTCCGAGCGCTGCAGGACGGCTGGCAGCGCGCGTGCCAGGTCGGGGCAGGGAGCAGGAATCGAGCGCCACTGCTCCTGGCTGAGCGGCAGGCGGGCCACCAGGTCGGCGAAGAGGGTGGCAGAGGTCTGGCCGTACAGCAGCAGGTCTTCCAAGCCTGGTTGCACCGCTGGCGCCGCCGGCAGCGGGCAGCGTGCTGTCTCCGTGACTTGCTCTGCTGGGTGGTCGAAGCGGTATCTCAGCGCCTTGTGCAGCGGCGTCTCACCAAGATCATCCTGTGCAAAAGGCAGCTCTGGTGCCGCCTCCAGCAGCAGCTGCACGGCTGCTGCGTTGCTGCTGAGGGCGGCAGCGTGGATTGGGGCAAGCTTGTTTGTGGAGAGCACTGCGGCTGCGGCGGGTGCCGCCGACAGCAGCAGCTTCATCACTTCAATGTTCCCACACTCTGTCGCAAAGTGCAGCGGTGTCCAGCCGTAGCTTTCTACTGCCAAGGAGGTGGGTGGAGCAGCCTCCAGCAGCAGCCTCACCACCCCCGCATGGCCGCAGTAGCTGGCGAAGTGCAGCGGCAGCCAGCCATCATCGGTGGCTTGATCTGGCTTGGCACCTTCTGCTAGCAGCTGCCGCACCGCCACCTCGTCGCCAACTTCAATTGCCCAGACAAGCTTGACTGCCAACTCCATCACCCAAACAGCCCACCATCAGCCAACCAGCTGGCCCTGCAGCAGGGAGGCGGGCGGGCGGGTGCGTTGGTGGCAGCGCGACCAGGCTGCGCCCCAGCACATGCAGGCTGCCAGCAGTCGTTCAAGGTGCTCCTCCCCACCGAGCCACTGCTGCCAGGAGGTTCACCTGGGGGAACGAGGCAAGGACCTGGAAGCGAGAGCAGCCACACGCCGATCAGGGATTCCTCTCGTTCGCTGCTGCCTGTGTGCTGGAGCACAAGCAACCCCAAGCTGCTTCTGGAGGGCACGAGCAGGCCTGGGTGCCGCTCTGCGCTGACTCACAGCAGGACCGCCCCGCCGCACATTGCCATCCTGCCTCCTCTGACGGAAAGGCACAACTACGTTGTGCCATGTGAGCGCCTGCGCCGCTGCCTCCAGCTGCAGGTAAAGGTAAAGGTAAAGGTGCAGGAAGGATTGAGCCACTGCTGTCCACCGCACCGGTGCCTGCTCGTCTCCCCCCAGCGCCTGCCGTCAGAGCGGCCATGCTGCGGCTTGCTGGTCGCTGCACGGATTATTGTGCTGGACGCCAAGAGGCGTCAACAAACATGAAACTGGGCATAACAGGGCTCTGTTAAGAAGCTGAAATGATCAAGGCGTGAGATGGTGGGGTGTAGAACACAGGCGCATCAGCAGGGGGGTCAGGGGTCCAGCAGCTATACCGCAATCGCCAGCGCCAGGATGCGCCCGATCTGATACGGCGGCAGCACAGCGCTGCCCTGCCGCTGCGCCCGCGCCAGGCCGAACGCCGCCGCCCGCAGCCGCCCACGCTGCCCCTCTGCCAGCCGCCCCACCAGCCAACCCGCCTCGGCCGTCGAGCGCTGCAGGACGTCTGGCAGCGCTCGAGCCAGGTCGGTGCAGGGCGCAGGAATCGAGTGCCACTGCTCGCGGCTGAGCGGCAGGCGGGCCACCAGGTCGGCGAAGAGGGTAGCAGAGCGATGGCTGTACTGCAGCAGGATGCCCAGGGCTGGCTGCACCGCTGGCGCCGCCCGCAGCAGGCAGCGGGCTTTCTCCTCGACTTGCTCTGTTGGACGGTGGCGGCCGTAGAGCAGCACAAGGCGCAGCGGCGTCCCGCCAAAAGTATCCGGTGCAAAAGCCAGCTCTGGTGCCGCCTCCAGCAGCAGCTGCACGGCTGCCGCGTTGTGGCTGGAGGCGGCGAGGTGGATGGGTGCATGCTTGTCTGCGTCGAGCATTGCGGCTGCTGCTGGTGCCGCCAACAGCAGCAGCTTCAACACTTCAATGTTCCCGATCTCAGCCGCAAAGTGCAGCGGCGTCCAGCCATAGCTGTCCACCGCCAAGGCGGTGTCTGGGGCAGCCTCCAGCAGCAGCCGCACGACAGCTTGGGCTGGGCTGCACTTCACAGCATGGTGCAGGGCTGTCTGCCCCAGGTTGTCTTCCATTGATGCCGTGGCTGGCGCAGCCTCAAGCAGCAGCCTCACCACCCTCTCATGGCCCTGGAAGCTGGCGGTGTGCAGCGGCAGCCTGCCATTCTCGGTGGCTTGATCCGCCTGAGCACCTGCCGCCAGCAGCTGCCGCACCGCCGCCTCATCGCCATGGTAGGCTGCATGGCTGAGTCTCGCTGCCAGCTCCAGCATGACTTGCTTGAGCTACGCTGATTGGACCAAGCCCTGCGGCAGCGCTGCATACTCCTGTATTCAGCAGACAACATGATGGCGACATCGGCCCCAGCTGCAGCCAGGCAGCGCCCCTGCACATGCAGGCTGCCGGCAGTCATGCAGGGTGCTCCTCCACACCGAGCCACTGCTGCCAGGAGGTTCACCTGGGGAAACGAGGCGAGCACCTCGATGCGAGAGAAGCCACAAGCCAACCAGGTGTGCCTCTCGTTCCCTGCTGCCTGTGTGCTGGAGCACAAGCAACTGCTCATGGAGGAGCAGGAGCAGGCCCAGGGTGCCGCGCTGCGCTGACTCACAGCAGGCCCGCACCTTCATGATTCCTGCCCCTTGCACCGGTTGTGCTAGCTGAGCGCTTGCCCCTCCGCCCCCCAGATGCATGGAGGGATTATGCCATGCCGGCAAGGCCGCGGGAGCTTGCTCATTTTTCCCCCCCCCCCCCCAGCGCCTGCCGCCAGGGCGGCCATGCTGTGGCGTCCGGTGTGGAGCATGGTTCAGCTGGCTGCCACAGCGCTGCAGGACGGCTGGCAGGGCTCGAGCCAGGTCGGGGCAGGGCGCAGGAATTGAGCGCCACTGCCCCTGCCTGAGCGGCAGGCGAGCCACCAGGGCGGCGAAGAGGGTGGCAGAGCGCTGGCTGTACTGCAGCAGGATGTCCAGGGAAGGCTGCACCGCTGGCGCAGCCCGCACCAGGCAGCGCGCTGTCTCCACATAATGCTCTGGTGTGTGTTGGTAGCCGTGACCCAGCGCAAGCTGCAGAGGCGTCTCGCCAAAAGCGTGCGGTGCAAAAGCCAGCTCTGGTGCCGCCTCCAGCAGCAGCTGCACGGCTGCCGTGTTGCTGCGGGAGGCGGCATGGTGAATGGGGGCCTGCTTGTTTACGTCGAGCATTGCGGCTGCGGCGGGTGCCGCCGACAGCAGCAGGCGCACGACTGCCACGGTCGCGGCTGGGGGCCACCAGCTGGGAACGTTCCAGCTTCTCGCGGCAAGGTGCAGGGCTGTCCGTCCCTGGGAGTCTGCCACCAAAGCCGTTGCTGGAGCAGCCTCCAGAAGCAGCTTCACCACTCCCTCGTGGCCGCTGCTGCTCGCTACGTGCAGCGGCAGCCAGCGAACACTGTCGGCAACCTCCGAGGCAACAGCTTGATCCGCGGCTTGATCCGCCCGAGCGCCTGCCGCCAGCAGGCGGCGCACCTCCGCCTCGTCTCCCGCCTCGGCTGCCGCGAAGAGCGGCGCTGCCATGTTGTTCTTGAGCCTGCAGCGGGCTTGGGCCAAGGCACAGGGGGATGCTGTTGTGAAGCCAGGACGCTGACGCAACGCTGGCGGCAGCGACGGCGCGGCGGGCGGCAGCCCCAGCGCGCAGCAGCGAGCCGCCCCGTGAGCGGCTCAGCTTCCCCCCAAGCCCAGCCCCTGTTGACATCAGAGGCGTGCGAGCTGCGCGAGGGCGGCCCACAGTGCTCACGCTGTTGGTGGGCGCTCGAGGGGAGGGATGGGACAGGGGAGATCTTATCTCGGACAGAAATGACACAAACCAAACGTGGGCCGGGATGATATTCCTGTGCTGGGCCATGCGGCGGTTTGAAGCCGCTGCCAGCGCAGCCGCTTGCAAGACTGTGATTGTTTGAGCTGCGGAGCCATCACGTGTGCACATCGTCAGCCAGTTCCTAATGCACTGAGGTATGGACCTTCATGCTGATGCGAGGCTGATTCTGAGGCACAGCTGACCAAGCCTGCCCCGCCGCCGGTGGCATCCGCGCCTGCGCCGCCTGACCCGCCTGCCGGCCGTTGATTGCGCAACACAAACCGCCCCCGAGGCCATGGTTCGCATCACATGCAGAGGTGGAAACAAAACAATGATTGTGCAAAACTTGCAGCTAGACCACCAGCGCCAGGACGCGCCCACTCAGCTCCGCTGGCAATGCAGCCCCAATCTGCTGCCGCCGCTGTGCCTGCGCCAGGCCGAGCGCCGCCGCCTGCAGCCGCCCACGCTGCCCCTCTGCCAAATGACCCACCAGCCACCCCGCCTCTGCAGTCGAGCGCTGCAGGACGGCTGGCAGCGCTCGAGCCAGGTCGGGGCAGGGCGCAGGAATGGAGTGCCACTGCTCCTGAGTGAGCGGCAGGCGGGCCACCAGGTCGGCGAAGAGGGTGGCAGAGCGATGGCTGAACCGAAACAGGGTGTTCAGGGCTGGCTGCACCGCTGGTGCCGCCCGCAGCAGGCAGCGCGCTGTCTCGATGATTTGCTCTGCTGTACGGAAGCGGCCGTAGAGGAACACCATGGGCAGCGGTGTGTCGCCAAGCGCAGACGGCGCAAAAGCCAACTGTGGTGCTGCCTCCAGCACCAGCTGCACGGCTGCGGCATTGCTCCGGTAGGCGGCGCGGTGGACTGGGGCCTGCTTGTATTTGTTGAGCATTGCAGCTGCGGCAGGTGCCGCCGGCAGCAGCAGCTTCATCACTTCAATGTTCCCACGCTCAGCCGCAAAGTGCAGCGGTGTCCAGCCACCATGACCCACTGCCAAGGCGGTGGCTGGGGCAGCCTCCAACAGCAGGCGCACGACTGCCGCGGCCGCGACTAGGCTGCTCCGCAAGCTGCTTGCTGTGTTGTGCAGGGCTATCTGCCCCTGGTTGTCTGCCATTGACGCCGTGGCTGGCGCAGCCTCCAGAAGCAGCCTCACCACTCCCTCGTGGCCGAAGATGCTCGCCACGTTCAGTGGCAGCAAACCGGCCGTGTCGGGTTGATCTGCGAGAGGGCCTGCCGCCAGCAGCTGCCTCACAGCTGCCTCGTCGCCGGCTCTAGCTGCATGCCTGAGCTTGATTGCCAGATCCATCACACACACAGCCAGGTAGCCCTGCAGCAGCGGGCGGGGAGCTCCCTTGAGGGCGGGGTGTCGGCAGCGGCAGCCCAACCCAGGGAGCGCCCCAGCACATGCAGGCTGCCAGCAGTCGTTCAAGGTGCTCCTCCCAACCGAGCCACTGCTGCCAGGAGGTTCACCAGGGGGAACGAGGCGAGCGCCCTGGAAGGCGACAGCAGGCACAAGCCAACCAGGTGTGCCTCTCGTTCGCTGCTGCCTGTGTCTTGTCTCACAAGCTATGGAGGGGCACGAGCAGGCCCAGTGTGCCACGCTGCGCCAAGTCGCAGCAGGCCCGCCCCGCCGCGTGCCTCCTCGTCAGTTGTGCCATCTGAGCGCGTGCGCCGCTGCCTCCAGCTTCAGGAATGATTGCGCCACTGCCGGCTAGGCCGCCGGTGCCTGCTCATCTCCCCTTCCCACAGCACCAGTCATCAGAGCGGCCATGCTGCGGCTTGGCCTTTGGTGCACGGATAAAAAACAGTCACAGCAGCCCGCGTTGGCCAGCTTGCGCCCCACACACCGCCACACCCTGGCCATGCAGCAGCGGGACAATTACACTCGAGTACACAGCAAGCGGCGTGCGCCCCGCCGACGGCCAGAGCAGGCGCGTCACGCTGCGGGACAAGCGCAGTGGCAAGGAACAAGGGCGGGCAAGGGTCAACGGGTCAGCAAATGTATTTCAGCTCTGGGGTGCGTTGCGGCGGGCAACACAGAGGAAACGGCCTAAATGAGGCTGGGGATGAATGGCGGGGAACAAACACACGAGAAAAAAACTCAAGTGAACGGCGGGCGGCGTGAGGGGGGCGGTACACACACACAAACGGCGCCGCCACGGCTAAGCCAGCTCCGCGTCCTCGCCGCTCCGCTGCAGCTGGCGGATGGCTGGCTGGCTGGCTGGCTGGGCTGCCGCCGTCTCACACCTTGAGCTCGCTGTAAGGCACGGTCGCCTCTGGACACACGGGCGGGGAGGGGGAGGCGAGCGGGCACACACGCACAGACCAGGGGGTGGAACGGTGGGCACGGAAGGCGTGCTGGTGAGGTAGAGGGCGGCAGCGGGCAGCGAGGGAGGTGGAGCGAGTAGGGGCAGCACAAGGGGAGACGAGCCAGGGGGGAAGGAAGGGCCCCCAATGCGCCAGCTCCACATGCCAGCTGGCGCCGCCGCCTGCCATCGCCGCCACTCAATACCGAGCCTCGCACCCCTCTGCAGCACAGAGCGCCCCCGCTCAGAACTTCGCCTCGCACTCGTCTGCAGTGCAGGCAGCGGCCCGAGCCGGCGCGGCAGCGGTGTGCCCACGCGCGCACAGCAGGCGCATGGGGGTCACACCCCACCTCTACCCCTACCTCTAGCCTCCCCTGCGCCTCTCTCGTGTCTAGCACCCCCATCACCGCAGTACCTGGCAGCTGGGTACCTCCCTGAACTGCCCTAGCGCCAGCTCTCGCACCCAGCCCTAGCCCCCACGCTACCCTACCCCACCCCCAAGCTTCCCAGGCCCACTACGCCGGCGCCCTGGCAGCACCAAACACTCCAGGCAGGCAGGCAGGCAGAGCAGGCAGGCGGGGCACCCACCCGAGTGGATGAGATCGCAGGGGAACACGTCGCTGCCCTCGGGGTACAGCATCTGGTTCTTGCCGTCCAGATACCTGCGGCGGTAACGGCGGTACATGCGGTACATGTCAGCGGCGCTCAGCATACATAACATGGGGCAGGGATGCCAGGCAGGACAGGGTGCAACGCTTGAGGCTGGGCCGCCAGGTGCGATGGCAGCGAGGGGCACGGCACAGGCAGGCGCAACAGGCGCCCGCCTGCCGCACCGCCGGGAGCGGGCCCTATCCCCACAACTTCGCCAATCAGCTTGCAGGCAGCACAGCACCGTGCGACCCACACCCTCGACCCACCCACACACACCACCTGCTTGCTTTTCGTGTTTACAGCCTGCATTTCCGCAAACGACCTTGCGGCACAGACACCACAACCACCACCACCGCCACCGCACGCCCGCACCTGTTGATCATCTTGCGTGTGGAAGGGTTGAAGCCGTCGGTGATGGTGATGCGGCGGCTGCGGGTGCGCGCCGTGTGCATCATCGTACGCACGCGCGACGCAAGCACCTGCGGGGAGGAAAGCACGAGGGTTTGTGTGGGAGCCTGAAGGGTGGGAGGGGTGGGAGAAGCGGTAGCGGGAGCAGCAGGGCAACGCCGGCGGCCTGCGCCTCGCTCTGTGCTAGCTTGCGGCGCAGGTGGGTGTGGTGTGCTGCGCGGGCGGTTGGGGAGCGGCGCAGCGCAGCGGCCACGGCTGCTCTGCTCGCCAGCTCACACCGTGCCACTCCCCTGCCGCCAGAGCTTCCCAGCTCTGTCTGTTTTGCTCGCCCGCTCACCTTGCCCAGCTCCACGCCCCACTGGTCAAACGCATTCACATTCCACATGAAGCCCTGCGCACAGGCGCAGGAGGGTGATCACACACAGGCAGGAGGGTCAATTCTGTTGTTTCTGTTGTTGGATGGGGTGGCGTGCGTGTGAGCGCGCATTATGCAGCGCATGCCCTGCCCTCCGCGCATGTACATGCAAGCTCCCCCATGCCGAGTCGAGTACCGAGCTGCGATACTGCCACGCCTGGGCTGTACCACTCATGCACGGCTTTCCCACTGTACCGTCAGTACCGTCCCGCTGTCCTTCCTGGGCAGTACAGTACCTCACCTGCGTGGCCACCCGGTTCTCGTACAGCGCCAGCAGCTGCCCCACGCGGAAGGGCGACAGGCTGGGCAGCAGCAGCGAGGTGGAGGGGCGGTTGCCTGCGGGGTGCGGCGGGTTGGTGCCGGCGCAGTAAGTAGCGTGTCAACTAGCCAAAACTTTATGTCACTAGTTGATCTAGTGAAAAAACAAGCCGTTTTCCTGACGCGAGGGTGGCGGGCGCAGGGGGCAGCCAAGTGCCCACCCATCCCCAGGGGCATCCTGCCCTCGGCCACCGATCACAGCCCCGCACGCCAGCACCCCTTTCACACACACACGCACACGCACACAAACACACAAACACACGCCACCCCCCTCCACCCACCGCTGAAGGTCTTGTGCGGGATGAGGTACTCGGGCACGTTCTCCGCCCGCAGCGTCACGCTGTCCTTGCCGATGGCCAGAGCATCGGCCTGGCGGGGCGGGGCAGGGGTGAGGGCAAGGAGTCGTGCATCTTGATGAGAGTTGGTGTGTGAATGCATATGTGGGCTGTGGTGCGGACGGGCAGGCGAGGAGCGGGCCCCCACGGTACCGTTGCGCCGGCCAGCCGACCGGATGTAATGCGGTGCCTGGAGGTCCCCGGCCGCTCCAGACGCCGCACCGGCCACGCCTCCACGCCCCACAGCCGCCCCCACACCCAACGCCTATGCCCTACATTCAACACCCCACCACCACCCCACCTGGGTGTACAATCAACCCACCATCACCCTGCCATCCACCACAACGCCACCACCCACCACCAGCTCCCACCAGCTCCCACCACTTTACCACCCCACCACCACCAGCCCCCACCTGCGCAAAGAAGTTGCACATGAGCTCGTCGTGGTTGGACACCAGCTCGCCCTTCAGGTACACGCTCTGCTGGCTCTTCACCACACCAATGAACTCGCACGGCACGATGCGGCCCTGCGGGGGTTGCGGGTGGGGGTGTGGTGGGCAGGCGGGGCGCGCACGGAAGGAGGCGGCGGGGTGAGGCGGGTGGGCGGGGTCGCAGGTCTCACCACAAGCACAGATGATAGCAAGGGACGGAGCAGGTACACCCCACGTTCCGCTGCTGCACTGGCTGAATGAACTGGCCATGCCCTCCCTCTCCCCCTCCCCCTCTCCCTCTCTCTTTCCCCCCATGGCCTCTCTCTTCCTCTCGCTGTCTCTGCCCCCTTCTCTTCCTCTCTCCCCCGC
>NW_005435073.1:81628-96467 GCF_000147415.1 Chlorella variabilis | reverse complement strand
CTTTTCCTTTAGCTGTCTCTACCCCCTTTTTTTCCTTTTTCCCCCGCGCGCTCCCCCTCCCCAAGGCCACCCCCACCTGGTGTATGAGCTGGTAGAAGGAGTGCTGGCCGTTGGTGCCGGGCTCCCCAAAGTAAATCTCGCCCGCCTTGAAGGGCAGCGGCTCGCCGTCCACAGACACCTGCTTGCCCACGCTCTCCATGGCCACCTGCGGGGGTGGTGGTGGGGGGGGGGGCAGGAGCGGGTTGGCTGTGTGTGTGTGTGTGTGTGTGTGTGTGTGTGATTGGTGGCTGCGGCTAGCGTCTGCCTTGCGCACGGCATGGCGGCGAGGGAGGAAGGCGGCAGGGAAGGCAGGACGAGCACGCCCCACCTACCTGCTGGATGTGGGATGGGAACTTGGACAGCGCCTGGCAGTACGGCAGTACCGCCACGCTGCTGCGCCCCAGGAAGGTGCTGTTCCAGATGCTGCAGGGGCGAGAGGGGGCAGGCGTGGCATGGCGAGGTGTGGTGAGGGGCAGCGCGGTGTGGCGTGGTGTGCTGTGCTGTGCTGTGGTGTGTTGCTGTGCGAGGGGTGGGGAGATGGGATTGGGGAGATGGGGTGGGGATGCGCGGTGGGCCTGCCCAGGGCAGCTGCCGCCCCTTGCTCGTCCTAGCCTCCCAAGCTCTGCACCTAATGAGGCCCATGAGGACGGGGATGTTGTTCTGGAAGGGAGCGTCGCGGAAGTGGCAGTCGATGTCGTGGGCGCCCTGCAGGAACTCCTCCATCTTCTGCGGTACCATAACGAAGCGGTACCGTGGTGTGCCAGGGGGCGGAGAGGAGGGCGGGAGTGAGCGGGTGTGCAGGACTGGACGGGGTGTGAGCAGCGGAGTGGCAGCGGCAGTGCAAGGCTTCGCGTGCAGCAGAGCAGCAGCGGCGGCAAGCAGGATACAGCAGTACAGCCGAAACAGCAGTACGTGCGGCACCCACCTCGTAGCCGTACTGCAGCGCCAGCGGCAGCAGGCCCACCGCGCTCGTCACGCTGTACCGCCCGCCCACCCAGTCCCAGAACCCAAACGCATTCTGCGGGGCGGCGGCGGGGGCGGCGACAGGTTCAGCCAGGGCGGGACAGCAAGGGTGGGGCACGTAGGAGGGTGGTTCGTGACCGGTGATGGCAAGCGGCAGGCCGGCTACGGGCAGGGTGACGTGGTGTGCGTGGTTGGCATGCCAGCATGCCAGCATGGCACCGAGCCAGCATGGCTGCTCACCGCCAGCAAGCCAGCATGAACAATCAACAGCATGGCAGAGCTCACCGCGGGGTCGATCCCAAACTCCTTGACCAGCTTCAGGTTGGTAGAGACCGCCACCATGTGCTTGGCCACAGCATCCTGCCCCAGCTCAGCCGTCAGCCAGGTGCGCACCTGGGGAGGCGCAACCAGGCGGGGTGGTTCAGGGGTGGCTCAGGGGTTGAGCACCGGCAACAGCAGCGGGGTCGGCCGCCCGCCAGGCTGCCCGGAGCAGGCGACCAGCCGGGGACGCTGCCAGGAAGCTGGCAAGGTGTGGGCCCTCGACAGCGAGGCCCACAAACGCTCCTCCGGCGCCCTCCTGGCGCACCCAGCCCCCCCGGAGCACCCAGCCGGGCAGGCGGGCGCGGGCAGCGGCTCACCGTGCGTGCGTTCAGCATGGTTTCCGTGGTGGTGAAGGTCTTGGAGATGACGATCACCAGGGTGGTCTCTGCGGGGGAGGCAGGGAGGCACTGAGGTAAATAAGACAGGATTGGCACTGCAAGCTTGGAGTCCATGCGAGACCCTCTGTGGCCCACAAACACCATCCACACTGGCAGCAACCCTGTCGCCCACAAACCCACCCCAGCCACACAGAAAGGGCACCCACCCACCACCGCCCGCAGCCCGCTCACCAGGGTTGAGGCCGTTGAGCGCCTTGGCCACATCCACGGGATCCACATTCGCCAGGAACCGCAGGCGCCTGCCGGGTGGCGGCATCAGAGGCGCGGAGGCGGCAGAGGAGGCGGCGGCAGTTGTTGTCGCGATGGGGGCAAAGCGCAGGGTCGAGCGAGGCGGCGAGAAAGCCAGCGGCATCCACCTGCCACTGCCACCGCCCACTGCGCCGCCCCCGTCTCAGCCCAGTCACCACCCCGCACCTGCCACGCGCCAGCTCCTTGCACGGCTCGTCAAACTGCATGGCGGTGTGCACGAAGAGGGGGCCCAGGTAGGAGCCGCCGATGCCGATGGCCACCACGTCTGTCAGCGGCTTGCTGGTGGCGCCCACCCACTCGCCGCCGCGCACGCGCTCTGCAGGCGGGCAGGGAGACGGGACGGGGCGGTGCTCAGCAGGGGCGAGCGGCAGCCCGGAGGCCGCACCAGCCTGTCCCCGGATCAGGTCCAGCCGCGGCAGGCCTGACCCAAACCAAACTAAGCCGCGGCCTGGCATCGCGGCGCCGGCTGGCCTTACGGCGCCGGCATGCGCCACCTGGGCGCCACCTCAGCGCCTGCCACCTCAGCGCCTGCCGCCTCACCCGAGAAGTCCTTGATCTTGTCCAGCACCTCCCACACATCGGGCACCACGTTCTGGCCGTCCACATACACCTCCTGCGGCAGCAGGGGCGCAGGCGCAGGCAGCGGCAGCGCCAGCGTGACGCAGAAGGGGCGGCAGCAGGAGCAGCCCCCAAACCGCCATCTCCACAGTTGCCACCGTGCCGCACAAACAACACCAACAATAACAACAGAAGCACACACAGAAGCAAAGAAGCGCAGCGCCGCACCTCGTCGCGCGGCATGCGCAGCGCGGTGTGCAGCACCGACCGGTCCTCAGTGTTGTTGATGTGCTCCCCCGCAAACATGGCGTTCATCTTGGTGCGCAGCTTGGCGCGCTCCGCCAGGTTCAGCAGCAGCTGCGCGGCGAGACGGAGGGAGGGGGCGGGCGGGGGTTTCAAGTCAGGAGGTTTTGTGTCGCGGGGGAACAGCCGAGCCGCATCATGCGCCAAAGAGAGAGGCTGCCATGCCGTCGGTCGCCGCTGTCGGTGCCACCAGCTGTGTGCTGCCACGGCGATCAGGCTTCAGGCCGCAGCACACGCGGGCAGCTTTTAACAAGACGATGGCCAGGCCCGCACAGGCTGCCAGCCTTGCTCGGGAGCCTTGCTGGGGAGCCTTGCTGGGAGCCTTGCTGCCAGCCGGAGGCTACCCACCTGCATGGTCGTCTCGGTCACGTTCTGGCGGGAGAAGTCGACATAGAGGCCGTTGTGCTCCCGCACCAGACTGTCTGTGCGCTCCTCATCCACCAGCAGGTCGCGCAGGTGGCTGCAGCGCGGCAGCACGGCGTGCAGCGGCCGGCGGAGGGGTGAGGGGTGAGGCCCGAGGCAGCGGCAGCAGCCAAGCAATGCCCCCGCCGCAGCAGCGCCACAGGTGGATTGCCGCACATCCCCTGCTGCGCGTGCCTTGCTCTTCCTGGAGCCAGGGCTGTAACGACAGCTACCCGGAAGCGCAGCAGAGGCAGGCACGCAGGCAGGCAGGCAGGGTTTCACACCACAACAGCCAGGCGGCGGCACTCACAGGCTCTCAACCTCCTTGGTGTGCTCCCGCAGCGCCATCCACTCTGGGCTGTAGGCAATGGGCAGCTTCTTGGCCTCCTTCGGGCTGTTGGCCGAGGAGGAGCCCGAGGAGGTCATGTGGGCGGTGTCGGTGTGGCCGATCTGCGCAAACGCGGCCTGAACAGGGTGCGGGGCCGTGGCGCCGCGCCACGCGCCGCGGCGGGCCTGGGGCCTGCACGGGACGAAGGACGTGGTGGAGGTCGCAGGAGGTGTCGGATGATCTGACCCACCAGAGACCTGGGGAGCCAGCGAGCGCGAGGGTGGCGAGTCCGTGGGGTGAGAGTCGGTGCCGGCGGCCGGCGGCCGGCGGCAGCGGCGGCGCCTGCACCAGCCTCCACCCTGAGCGGGGGGGCGGGCGCTGATCCGTGCCATTGCCGCCAAACGGTGCTGAGACCGCCGGCTCACAGCCAAGGGGTAGCCGGACCGAGCCAAGGGGCGTGAGGCAACCCCAAGCTGACCGCCCATCGGAGGCCCCCGGGAGGTTGCGAGCCCCACATGGGGGGCGATGCCACCTCCCGCGAGCCCAGCTGCCGCCGAGCGCAAGTCTAGGGATAGGGTCAGGCACCTGGCGGCCCCTGCAGCGGGAAGGCTCACCTGCCGTGCAGCTGGGCTCCGTGGAAGCCGCTGGCCTGCAGGGCGATCGCCGACTGCTGCATGGCGGGATGCGCTTGAGAGCGAACCCCTGTGTCGACCGACCTGAGCGCCGCTCTGACCGCCCTCTGCCGTGGGTGATGCACTGAGCGCTGCAACAGGAGCAACCGACCAAATTGCAGGCGCCATGGCCATGCTAGGGCTCCAGGGGTGAGCGGCAGCGCCGCCATGCGGGCGGGCGGTGCTGACACAGCGCCGCTCGCTGCTTGCGCGCGCCACCCTGTGGCTTTCAACACCTGAGACGCTGTGGCCAGACACAGGAAGGCAGCCTCCACACCCTTTTACGGCAGCGGTCGCTCCAGCCGGCACCTGCACCTGCCACGACAGGTGCTGTCGCAGCACCGCAATCAGTTGCGGGCGATAAGGGTGTGGATGAATCGCGGGGTTACACGCCTGGCCATGGCTGCCAGGTGGCTCCCATCGGCGGAGAAAAAAAGAGGGCAGGGGAAGGCGAAGCAGGGCTGTGCAGCCGCATCCCAGCCACCCACAGCGGCCCTGCCACCGCCGCCGCCGCCGCCGTCGCCGCCGCCGCCGCCAGCGGCCGCCGGCTGGCGAGGCTATCGCTTGACCCACTGGAAGGCCTTGCGCGCTTTCTTCAGGCCCGGCTTCTTGCGCTCCACGATGCGGGAGTCGCGGGACAGCAGGCCTGCAGCACGAGCGCCGCCAGCAATCAGCCGGGCAGCGCGACAGCCCGCAGCAGCGGCGGCCGCAGCGGCTTGCCCGCACCCCCTCCCCCCCAATCTCCTCAACCCGTCTGCCACCCCACCCCGCCCCGCCTGGCGCCCCACAATCCAGCCCAGCAGCCGCACTGGGGGCGTACCGTAGGGCTTGAGGTACGGGCGCAGGGCGGGCTCGTAGTTTTGCAGCGCGCGGGCGATGCCGTGGCGCACCGCCTGTGCCTGCCCCGTCTGCCCGCCGCCGCGCACGCTGACCATGACGTCAAAGCAGCCCAAGGTGCCGGTGACTGCAGGGGGGGGCGGGCATGGGATGCAGGGAGGTGGGGCAGGGAGGAGGGAGGTGCTGGCGAGTGGGCAGCTGGTCAGGCAGCTGGTCGGGCAGGCCAGGCCAGCGGGAGCCTCAATCAGCTGCAGCCGCCTCGCAGCCCCCCCCCCCCCCCCCCCTGCCTCCCAGCCAGCCCCGGCCAGCCGCAGCCTCCCCTGCTCCCCCCCCAGCCTGCCCTGGGTGACACGCCGCTGGACCAGGGATCTGGGGGGAAGCTGCAGGGTCCAAGTACTGTACACACAGGCAGCTGCGGCGCACCCAGGAAGGGCGTCAGCAGGTCGTTGCGGCGCAGCAGGTCTGGAAAGTAGCGGTCGTAGGGGCGGCGGTTAATCATCATGTGGCCTGCGGCAGGAAGGGGGCGGCAGGTGTGTGTGTCGGTACGTGTGGGTGTGGGTGTGGGTGTGGTGCGTGCGGGGGTGGTGATTGTAGCGGCAGCAGCACCACCACACTACATTAGCATGGAGCGGTGTCTTCCCACCAGCGGCGCGCCAGCCACCTGCCGCCGCGCCCCGCGCCGGGCAGCAGCCCCGCGCCCACCTGAGCCCTCCCGGATCCACACCAGCGCCACGCTCGTCTTGCGCTTTCCCACGCCGTGCGAGCGCCCGGTAACGGGGTCCACGCGCCGCACCCACCGCGCCGCATGCATCTCCTGCAGCCATCGCAGCAGCAGCAGCGGCGCTTAGCCTCGGCCGGCCTCGGCAGCCTGGCCAGCCCACCGGCGCCGCAGCCTGCCACAGGGCGGCGGGGCCGGCACCCCCACGGGCGCCTCCCTTCCAGGCAGCCGACCCCCCAGCATTTCAGAGCAGCCGCGGCATGCGGCATGCTGTGCAGGCCAGGCGCTGCCCACGCCGGGCCCACCCGCAGCAGCGCCCAGCAGCGGCGCCGCCGGCGGCGGCCCACCCACCCACCCACCCGGATGCTTTCCTCCCGCTGCCGCCGCCGCTCCTTCTCCTCCTCCGCTGGGTCCCACCCCAGCAGCTCCTCCAGCTGAGGAAACTCCTCGGTGCCCTCCACGGGAGCGATGCCCTCAAAGATGTCCCAGGCGGCACCCCAGTCGCCTGCGGCGCGGCGAACACCGGGGGGAGGGGCAGCGGCGGCGGCGGCGGCGAACCGGGTCGGCAGCAGGCGTGGCACAGCGCGGGCGGGGCGGGGCGGGGCCGCGGCTGGCAGGACGAGCAGGCTGGGCCAGGGAGAGCGCTTTTGGGGGAGCTGGTTCAGCAGGCGGGTATCCTGACAGCCCGGCAGCCGGGGGAATGCAGGCAGCGCCGGCCTGCCCGCTGGCATCACCGCCGCCGCCACCAACGCCGCTGGCCGCCGGCCGCACCTTCGTCCATGGCTTTGCCCCACGCTTCCAGCGCCTCTTCCACGTCGCCGAATTGGAGACGCCCCGACTCGCTGGCTAGCACCATGGGAGCGCCGGTGCCCTCCTCATCCTCGTCTGCCTCGTACCCCTCCCCTCCATCACCAGCCGCGGGTGGCTGCTTGCCGCCGCCGCCGCCGCCGCCGCCCGCCGCCGCCGCCGCCGCAAAACGCCGGCAGCTTGGCAGCTGGGCCGCTGCTGCCCAGCTGGGCTGCTGCGCTGCTGCTCGCTGCATCGCGGCTGCTAGGGCTGGGAGGCCGCCGCTGGCAGCAGCCGCTAGCCCCTCTGATGCCAAGCATGCCTGCAGCGCTGTGGCCCGCCGCAGGGCACTCAAGGTGTTGCGTAGCATCTACCAGTTTGCCTGCAACCAGCCGGCTATGGGTTCCTGAAGGGTGACGCTCCAGACGCTCCACGAGTTGACAAGGGCCGAGGCGGGAGGCTGGCACGCGATCAGGATTGGCGTGGGCGGCGAATGCATAGGAATCACGGGCAGCAGCGCGTGATAACATGAGGCCCTGCAAGGAAAGCGGCGGCAGGCCAGGCGTGGCGCCACGTGTGGGGCCGCATGCAGCTCAATTTCTGAGGGATGCATGGCTTGGGTTAACTGAACGGCTTGCTTCAGGCCAACCATTCATGCACCTAATAAGGGGGCGGGTGGCCTCCTCGCTTGCGTTCTACAGCCAGGCCAGGCGGCGCCGCCTGCTTGCTCCGACGATGCGAGTCCGGCTGCACAATCATTCAGGCCCTGTGCATCTCTGCAGCAAACCACTCGAACTCCAGGGGCGGTCAGGAAAGAAAGGACTGGGTGTGAACACGCTCATGCCGTGCATTTCTTGTTTCCGTCTGAGTGTCGCGCCACGGAGGGCGGGCACCTGATCAGTACCCAAAGCTAGGACTCAAACATTGTCTCCATGTTACATCAATTGAACCCGTCCAGCAACTCAAGAGTGTACCCGCTGCAACAAGGTGTCAGCAACGCTGCGGCAGCAGCGCTGCCGCCCTGCTCATCTCCTGGCGCAGCTGCCTGGCCGCCTCCCGGCTGCCACTCAGGCGCGCCTCAAAGGCCGATATGAGACCCTCCACCGAGGGCGGCGTATCAACATCTGCAGAACAGATGCAGGTTGGGCATACACGCTTTATTGCATTGCGATGGGATTGCCGCGCCTGCAGGACTTGTCTGCCAGCGCACACCAGCCTGCCAGGCCGCACCTGTATGGTTCAGCAGCAGGGAGAAGAAGGGTCCCCACAGCTCGGCCGCCCAGTGGCGCTTAAACGGCTCGCACAGCCGCAGAGACACAGCGCCTGCAAACGCCAGAGGGGCAGGGCGGAAGGCGCGGTCGAGCCAGCCACTGCCTCCCGGCTGCGCCCGCTCGCGGCTTTGACCCCCACCGTTGCACCGCCCCAGGCAGCCCAGCCATCCAGGTGCAGGCCCTGGCCCACCTGCCCAGCCCACCCAGCCCAGGCACCCAGCCCACCTGTGGCCTGCTCCTGCACTCGCTCCACCTCCATGTACCGCCCATACAGCAGGCAGTGCACCGTGGCAGCCACGCCGTAGGCGTCCGCCTGCCACACCCAGGGCCGCCCCTCCCGCATCTCCACGCACCGGAAGGAGTCGGTGCCGCTGTCACCCTGTGGGGAGGAGGCGCAGCGCGGGGCATGGGCACGCAAGGGCAGGGCAGGCGGGCGGGCTCTTAGCCCCAGCTCCCGCCCGGCCAGGCACCCCAGCAGGCACGCCCAGGGCGCCAAACCGTGGGGCCCCGGCAGCCACACAGCACTGCCCACACCCCACCTGCAGCAATGCTCCCGCGGGCAGAAGATCCAGGTCCAGAGCCCGCCCAAAGTCGATCAGCTGCAGGCCCAGAGCGGGGCCGGGCGCCTCGTTGCCACCTGCGGCAGGGAGGCGGGCGGACACCCCACCAGGCGCCGCCATGCGCTTGGGCGGCTGGCCGATGGGCGCTGGAAAGCACCCTCACGCTGCGCAGCACCATCTCACTGGGAAGGGCCTGCCCAGAAGAGACGGCAGGGAACAGCCCTCTGGGAAAGGCAGGGCGCTGCCCAGAGCCCCGGCCCCGCCGCTTATCTTATAAGCACAAGCTTCAGCCGCCCACCTGGCCCCTCCCCTGACTCCACAGTGACCAGCAGGTTGTCTGGCTTGATGTCGGTGTGCACCACGTGGGCTGCGGGGTGGCAGGTGGAAAGAAAGCAAGAGGGAAGGAAGAAAGTTGGCAGGGAGGGGTTGTGGTAGAGGAGGCGGCGATGCGGGAGGAGGGCAGCTCAACAGGCGCCCACATGCCGGGGAGGCATATCTTGAGAGGGGAGGCGCACGGCTGGCAGCCCGCAGCAGCGCGGCGCCCCACCAGCCCCCGCAGCAAGCGGCAGCCGGCTCCTAAGCGCGGCGGTACGCCCACTGTCCCGCCCGAGGGCACAGCCAGCCAGGTAGGCCAGGGCACGCTCGGCAGGGGAAGGGGCCTGTGTGCGCGGCCACGGGCAGCAGGCGCAGCAGCAGGCGGGAAGGGGGCCCTCACCCGCGTGCATCTCCCGCATGATGCGCAGCAGCTGAACGGCAAAGTGCATGGCCAGGGCCTCGGGGGGAGCCTGCGGGGAGGCAGGCAGGGGGGCAGCAGCAGGCGCGGGTCGGAGCGGCGGCCGTCGACGACACGTGTGCGGGGCCAAGCAGGCGCTGCTTTTGTGTTGCGGGTTGTGCCTTGCTGCGGGCCTCCAGCAGCTGGAGCCAGTCTGCCGTGCCCCATCCGGCCCCTCCCACCACGCCGCACTGGTCTCCCCGCTTGCTCCCCACACACGCACTCCCGGCCGATACTTGCGCTCCACGGGCCGCCTGCCTGTGCACCCCCAGCCGCCGCGCGCCGCACCTGCTGCCGCGCCAGGTACGCGTTCACCAGGTCTTGGAGGCTGCCGTGGGGCCCCAGCGGCGCCACCAGCACGCTGGCCTTGGCCCCCAGCAGCAGGGCGGAAGGATCGACAAAGTGGCGGCGCGCGGCCGGCGGCACCCGCGCCGCCAGCGCCTTGCAGACGTACCTGCAGCGGGTGGGGAGGAAAGCAGGCGCATGTGAGTGCGGCGGGGGGTGGGGGCGCAATGAATTAGAGGCAGGCCGGGCCGGGCAGGGCGTGGAGGTCGGCGGGTGGGGCGCGCCAGAGAAGGGCAGGCAGGCCTGGGCGCAGCGGCCGCATGCTCCAGGGGAGGCGAGCGGGCACGCCACACGCCGCGCCGCCGCCTCCTGCCAATCCACTGCGCCTTGCACCAAGCATGCACGCCACCCACCCCCACACCGTCGCCCCCGGCCCGCTCACCACTCCCAGGGGCAGGGCGGCCCCTCCAGCTTCAGCGCCACATCTCCGCAGTCGCCATCAACGCCTTGGAACACACGCGCATAGGCCCCCTCCCCGATGCACCCGCTGCACACGCACAAGGCACAGGTCCATGGCACAGAGGGTGAGGCGGCGCCAGGTGGCAGCGGCGAGCTGGAGCGGCGCAAGCAGAGGGAAGCCCTCCTGGAGGGCTGCCGCTGCGCAGCGCCGCGCCGCGCCGCCAGCCGCGGCCCACCGCAGGGCAGCAGCAGCATCACCAGCCGGCACCCCACCTGACCGCAAACTCCAGCCCGCACAGCTGGAGCTCCACCAGCCCCGAGGTGCCCCTGGCTGCCGCCTCCAGCCCCACCTCCGCCTCCGCCTCCTCCCCCTCGCTCATGCAGTGCACGCCGGGCCACTGCGGGAGCGCAGGGGCACGCAACGCGGCGGGACGGGGCAGGCAGGCAGCGAGGCAGGTTGGAGCAGCTGGATGGGTGGCGAGGCGGCGCAGCCGAGAGGGAACAGCCAGCCTCCCACCTGCTGCTGCTGCCACCAAATGGCAGCCAGAGTGCCAGCTGGTACACCCAGCAACCACGGCCTCCACTGCCACACCCACAGCACCACCGCCAGGCTCACCTCAGCCACCGCAGGCTCCAGGCAGGCCAGCATGCGCCCGCGGAAGGAGGGAGAGAAGGGGTCTAGCGCCGGCACCTCCCCAGCGCCTCCCTCCGGCCACTGCCGCACGGGCGTCACAAAGCCCGCGCCCGCCACCACCTCGCCTGCTGGCGATAACAGATGCGCTGTTCCAGCCTGCTCCAGCTTCTTGGCGGCGGCGCCGGGCTGGGCCGCAGCGGCGCCGGCGGCGGCCGGGGCGGCGCAGGTCTGGCTGCCTCCGGAGCCGGCGGGTGAGCCCATGAGCGGCGGGCTGCCTTCCTCCCCATCATCTACCCACACCATGAAGCTGTCCTGCTCCGGCAGCCCAGCAGCCACCACAGCCGCCTCCGCCTCAACATTCCATTCCACTTCCACGCCGCCCAGCGCCGCCGCCCGCGCCTCGCCCAGCGGGCGCAGCGCTGCTGCGGCGGCGACGGGGTCGGACAGGCTGCGGGCGGTGGCGCCGGGCGCCGCCGCGACTGCCGCCGCCTCCACAGGCAAGTTCTCCTTGCTGTCTGCCAGCTGCAGGCCCTCCAGGTGAGCCTCCAGGGCCGGGGAGGCTCCGGGGGCGGCGCCGCCGTCGGCGCCGTCGGCGGCGGCCTGCAGCTGCGCCGCCGCCGTGGGGTCTGCCGCCGCCGCCTGGCCCACCGCCTCCAGCAGCGCCTGCGTGTCTCCCAGGTCCAGCTGGAGGGCGAGGGTGTCGTCGGCACCGGGGGCAAACCCCCACTTGCCCACCTGCGGCAGGAGCGTGGGGCAGGTCAGTGAATGAGTGAGCGAGCGAGCGAGCAGGTGATGGGCGGAGGAGCGAGCTTGAGTGGGGTTTGGCCGACTGGAGGCATACACAGGGATGGGTGGCAGGCCTGCCACAGCGCCGGAGCTGCTTGCCAAGAGTTAAGGGTTGGCCATGGCGGCGCGGTGGCAGGCAGATGAGCCAGGCAGCTGCCCCTGGCACCAAACGCAAGCTCGGCCTCCCCACCTGGCCGTCGTTGGCGCTGTGCGCGGGGCTGCCCGCCGCGAGCAGCGGCGAGGCGTCGCCGCCGCCGCCCAGCAGGTCGCCTGTGCTGCCCCCGTCCCGCAGCTCGCTCAGCGGCCGCTTGCGCGCCGCGCGCGGGCTGCTGCCCGGGCCGCCGCTGGGGCAGCCGGCGGTCCCGCCCAGGCTGCTGCCGGGAGAGGTGGCAGGGGTGGCACCCAGCCCCAGGAACATAGTGTCTTCCCTGATGCAGAAACTGCCGCCAGCAGCAGCGGCAGCAGGTGGGCCCGCATGCCGTGTGTCCTCGCGGATGCGGAAGCCTTGGGAGGGGTCGGGCGTGCCAGCGGGTGCCCACTCGCCTCCCTCCACCGCCGCTATCGCCTCGCCCGCCAACGCATCGTCGTCGCCGGTGCACTCGTCGTACCGCTGTGGGACCGCCACAGTTATGTACTGCGTGTCCTCACGGATCATGAGCCCGCCTAGGCCGCCGCCGGATACCGCGGGGCTGGCCTGCCGCGCCGGCTCTGCATCCTCCTCCTCCTCCTCATCAGCTCCTGCCGCGGAAACCGTTATGAACTGAGTGTCTTCATGCACGCAGAAGCTGCCCATGCCGCCGCCGCCGACGACGACCGCCCCTGGCGAGCCTGCCGCGCCGCCGTCGTCGCCGTCGTCGCAGCCCAGCGGCACACTCACAAACTGAGTGTCTTCGTTGATGGAGAAGCCGCCGCCGCCGCCGCCGGCAGGCGAGTCGGCCGGCAAAGAGTCGGCCGCGGGGCGCGGCCGCGGCGCGGGCGCCCGGAAGCCGCCCTGCTGCCGCCGGGCCGCTGCGGGCTGCTGCAGCGGTGCTGCAGCTGCAGCTGTCCCGCCTCCAAACATGCTGTTGACGGCTTCAAAGGCCGCCATGGTCGAAATGGTGACGGTGGGCTCATAGCCGCCCCCCACAGGGCCTCGCGCCGTGGGCGGAAGGCTGGCATGCTCCCCAGGCAACGCGCCCTGTGCCAGCAGGGGGCAGGCAGGCAGGGGGCAGGGTGAGGCGGCAGCAGCGAGGCAAAGTGTAGCAGGGTGGGCATGCTTTGCATGCGCCGCATGCACGGCAGCCAAAACACGCTGGCCGAGGCTCCCTTCCCAAACCCACACCAGCACCTCCTGCCCACCCCTCCCACCTTGAACATATTGTTGAGGGCTGCAAAAGCCGCCTTGGTTGAGATGGTCATGGTGGGCTCGTAGCCGCCGCTGCCGCCAAATGGCGCGTGGCCGATGCCCCCGCTTCCGCTGCCGCCCAGGACCCCGGAGCGCCCCAGCGGCAGGGTGGGTTGATCCTGGGGCAACGCACCCTGCAGATACGGCCAGAGGGGGCAGCAAGGGGGCATCAGCAGCAGGGAGACCGGCTGCGGGCCTCATGCCGCTGGCAGGCGGACACCTGCTGCGAGTTGGCACAAGCGGGCACCCAGCCGCTGCCTCAGGGGGACACCCAGCCGCCGACTCTCACCTTGAACATTGCGTCGAGCGCGGCAAAGGCGTCCTTGGTTGCAATGGTCACCGTCGGCTCCAGCCCAGCAGCCGCCCCGCCGCCGGCAAGCAGGCCAGCGGGTGCCGTGGCCGCGGGCAGGGCGCCCTGCAGGCAGGGGCAACACTCAGGAGGCGGCCAGGTTTGATTGTGTCTGGGACGCGATGCAGGGCGCGATGCCGGCAGCCAAGCCACCATGTACAGCGCAGCAGGGAAACACAGCCAGCAGGGATGCACGACCGGCATGCCCCGCCAGTGCGCCACCCACCCCAAACATTTGATTGATGGCGGCAAACGCGTCCCGGCTGCTCAGCGTCACTGTGGGCTCGCAGGCGGCGGGCTCGGCCTGCTGCGCAAACGGCGTGGGCCGCAGCCCGGGCTGCTGCTGCTCTGCAGAGCTCGCCGGCTCGGCGGCCTCGTCAGTACTATCTGCAGGTGACACAGCAGCCTCCTCTTCCCTCTCCTGTGCTGTGCTGGGCGCCGCGGCGGGGCCGGCCGCCTGCTCGGCAGCCGGCGCAGGCGCCTCCTCGGCTCCCGCCACCTCTGCCCCCGCCTCCGCGGGAGAAGGCGGCGCAGCAATCGCCTCCACCATTACGGGGCTGCCAAAGGCGGCAGGGCAAGCCTCCTCCGCAACTTCCACCGTTGGAACCACCAGCGGGCTCCCCGCTTGTGCAGCGGGGAGCGGCGATGCGCGCTGCTGCTGCTGCTGTGGAGGGGGCTCTGCCGGCACGGCTGCTTGCGCAGCAGCCGGGGTGCCAGCGCTGGCACCCAGCACCACGCCCAGTGCACAGGTATCTCCCTCAAGATCTAGATTCATGTCTGGCAGATCATCCCCTGCCTCGGCCTCGGCCGCAGCGGCGGCGGCCTCGGCGGCCTGCTCCTCCGCTGCGCGGCGCTGCAGCCAGGCCGCCGCCCTCGCCTCCTCGAAACACAGCTCCTCACCTGAACGCGCAAGGGAGCGGGGGCAGCGGCAGCCTCGTCAGCTGGCAGGTCTGCCGCTGGCCGCTTGCAAAGGCAGGAGCGGACGCTGTTACATCTATCGCATGCGGCATCGCGGCCGCGGCACAAGCGAACGACACTCCCTGGCACAGGCGCATTGCAGGAGCGACGCAGGCGGCGCAGGGGGCATCACACACCGCGGCTACCGAGGAGGGCACCCTGGTCAAAAGCCATGGCCTCCTCCCGCCGCCGCTTGGCCGGCGGCGCCTCTGGCGCGCCGCCGGGAAACCCGGGCAGCGGCGCCACGTGCGCCTGGGCCTGCATTTCAGCAAAAGAAGCACCCGAGCAGCAGATGGGTTGTCAGAACTGCTGCGCTCCGTACAGCCAGCTGTGCAGGCATGCCTCCCCGGCCCCAGCCATGCAATGCCATGCTCCACCATCCACCCCACTTCCCGGCTCACGCCGAACCTGCGACACCCGCCTCCGCCGCCGCCACCACCGCACACCACACACACACACCACCACCAACAAGGCCCCACCTTGTGCAGATGCAGCGGGTCCTGAATGATCCCCTCCTCCCCCGCAGCCGCCACGCTGCCGCCGCGGTCCAGGCGCTGGCGCAGCGTGGGGCGGCCCGCCTCGCCCGCCGCGCCGCCGCTCCCCGCCTGCCCAGCCTCCTGCAGCAAGGGGGCGGGACGGGAGGGGAGAGCAGCGGCGGTGTGGGTTTCCAGGCCGCGAGCGGCTGAATGGTTGCCTGTTTGTGCAAGCCAGCTCACTAGGTGTGCGGCTGAGGCGGCAACCGGCGCATGCACCTGCCCCACCAATCAGGTCTCACCACGGCCTGCTATCCCCCCCCCCCCCCAAAAAAG
>NW_005435073.1:76301-81578 GCF_000147415.1 Chlorella variabilis | reverse complement strand
GAGGCGCCCGGCGGCGCGCCCACGAGGCTTCCACCCACAGCAGCCGCCACCAGCTTCATTGGACACCCCCCCCCCACACACACACATGTGCGTGTGCACTGCCACGCACACACACACAGACACGGCCGCCACCCGGCAACCCACCACGTAGTACAGGGCATGCTCCTGCCCGATGCCCTGCTCCTTGAGGAAAGAAAACACGTCCCCGGGGTCAGGCAGGCAGTCGGCCTGTGGGCAGGGAGGCATCAAGGGGGCAGCAGGGTCGGGGCCGAGGCGTGTCTGTGGGAGCAGAGTGAGCTGGCAGCCTGCGGGGCTGCGCAGGCGGGGATGGTGCCGGCGGGGCCGGAGGCACAGCCAAGCACGCCGCTGAGCCCTCCTTTCACTCCAGAAGCCTCCACCAGACGGAGCGGCGCACCCAGCCTTCTGCAGTCCCTGCCAGACAGTATCCCAACTCACATACTGGATCCAGACCCGCAGGTACCGGATGTCTTGCTTGTACCGCTCTTCCCCCTGCAGCGCTGCGGTGCACCGCTCCAGCAGCGGCAGCAGCTCCGCCTTGTGTCCCCCCGCGCTAAACGTGTCCTGCGTCCAGCGGATGAACCTGCAGTGGCGGCCGGCAAGGAGGAGAGGGATGCAGGGGTGTTGCATGCAACGGGGTGTGGCACCAGCAGGCAGCATGGTGGGCCGTGCTGGCAACACGCAGGGCCGAGGGGAGAGGTGTGTGGGAACGCAACGGCGGCACGGGGGCGGGCATGGGTGCGCAGGGTGGCGGGCACACACAGGAGGATAGGCACAGGCGCGCAGCACCCCAACGGGCTGCCCAGGATCAGCCAGTAACGGCACCGCAGGCAGCCGGGCACGCCGGGCAGGCAGGCTGCCGCCAGCTGTCGGCACCTGAGCCAGACCTCCAACGGATCACTGCCGCTGTAGGCTGCCAGCTCCTCCCAAAACGCCCTGCAGGCGGCAGGCATTATTGGCCGGGGCGTTGGGCGGCTCGCCCCAAGTGCAGCCAAAGCGTGCAAAAGGCAGAGAGGGCAGCATGGCTGGTCCGGAAGCGGCCGCGCGCCCCAGCCACCCACCGCCGCCGCCCCTCAATCGCCTGGGTGCGCAGCTCTGCGGTGCTGTCCCGCAACGCGGCCGCCTTGCGGCCGGTCTTCAAGGGCTGGAAATTCTCCTTGGAGGCCTCCCAGTCCGGCTCCGCGGCGGGGGCCGCCATGGCCGTCTGTTGGGCGTTGGTCACCGGCGCGCTGCACGCCTGCCGCAGGTCTCAAAACATCAAGGCCGAGCTGGTTAGCGAGCCGAGACACTTGGGACGCCAATAAATGCCGCGGAAGCACTGGCTGTCGGCCTCCTGCTGCGCTCTGTGGGCCAGCACGGCAAGTCCAGTTCCTCAGAATGCCTGTGCTGCCCAGAATCGAACCAATTCGTGGTTAAGGGGTCGAACAGGCGGGGGTCACGCTGCACCGCGGTGCACCGCCGTGCTGCCGCCACCACCGCCGTGGCGGCCACCAGCGCAGACTGTCCTGCTCCACCATGCGCCCTTGTTGGCGCAGATTGGTTGTAAGTGGGGCGCAGCCATCATCAAGTCAGTAAGGGCGGAGATGTGGCTCTACAAGGTCAAGGGGGTGCAGAACCAAGCGCCGCCACGCTGGTCTGGCGCCAGTTCGGTGGTTTGCTGGGTAGATGCATGCTGCCTGCCTGCCCCCCTGTGCCTGCCTGGTGGCCATGACTGCAGCAGGGAAAACACAGCAAGCATCACCAAGCTGCCGCCCCGCTGGCGGCGCCTTGCCACCTCGTCCTGGCAAAGCCCCATCTGCGGCAGGACGTTTGATCCCCGGTCGCGGAACTTCAAAGTGCTGCAGCAGCGCGCAGACATGCCCTGATCACCCCCGCCCAATCGATCGGCCCTCGCTCCCGCTACTCCGGCCCCCAGCCATGGCGGAGGACGGCTACGACGAGTACGAGGAGTGGCAGCTGGTGGGCGATGCCTACTACTCCCGCCGCGAGCTGTACAGGCTCGATTGGGGCGGCGGCGGCAGCGGCGGCGGCGGCTCCTTTGACCTCGCCTTCATGCGGTGCGCAGCACCGCTGCCCAGCCGCTGGCCTGCAACGAGACGAGCTGTTCCATGTGGTGCAGCACGCCCGCAGCCAGCTGCCGCCGCTCCTGGCCCTCCTGCCGCGCACCGCCACCTTCCTGACACCCCACCTGCGCCGCCCGCCCATCATCCCACTTCGCAGCGTGTTCCCCGCGCCCGCGGGCGGCCCCATCGCCGCGCTGCGGGACGACTCCAAGCTGGTGCTGTATGTGGGCGGCTTCACCAAGCCGGATGTGCAGGTTTTCAGCGGGGCGGGGGCGCCGCTGGGGCGCGTGCTCTGGGACGGCGGCCACGTGCTGGCCGCGGGGTGGACCGCAGGGGAGCAGCTGCTGGTGCTGGAGGCAGGGGCCAAGGTGCGGCTCGCTGTTTGGGTCGATGTGTGTGTGTGTGTGTGTGTGCATGTGATGCGTGAGCATGCATGTGCGCTTGTTGCGGCGGCCTGCGCGCTTGCTGGCGCCCCGCCGGCCATGAGGAGGCATGGCCCCCTGCGGTTGTGCGCCAGGCCGGCCCTTCACTCCTGCCATGCCATGCCATGCCACGCCCTGCCCTGCCCTGCCCTTGCCGCCGCCGCCGCCCTTGGCAGGTGCACATGTTCAGCGTGCGAGGCGAGCGCCTGCCCCGCCATCTCTCCCTGGGCGCCGAGTGCGAGGAGGAGGGCGGGGTGGAGGCGGCGGTGTTGTTCCGGGACGGACTGGCGCTGCTGACGCCCGCGGGGCACCTCTGGTGGGCGGCCGGGGGCTGGGGCTGGGGCTGGGGTGCGTTCCGCTGGTGTTGGCCTGGGGCCGCCGGCCGTGTTCCCGCCCGCCCCCACAACCCTGTCTGTGTCCCCTCAACCTGCCCCGCCCCTGCCGCTCCCTGCCACCCCCATCCCCGCCGCCGGCAGGTGCGTGCCCGACGTGCACGAGCCGCGCCTGCAGCGCTTCCCAGACCCCGCCCCCGGCCTGGGCGGCGGCGGCTCGGGAGTACACTGCATGGCGGTCATACCCCCCTCCGCCTCGTCCTCGGGAGCCCTGGAGGTGAGGGTGGCCAGCGGCTGGGGTAGCCGCCAGGCCTGCCTGTGCCGCCAGGCGCAGCCGCAGCTGCAGCTCCTTTACCCCGCCGGCCAGCAGCCAGCCTCGCTGAGCAGGCGGCCCCAGGGCGCCGCTCCTGCACGCATGCCAGCGCTTGGTCTTGGCCACCCGCTGCAGCAGCGCCCGTGCGGCAGAGCCCGCCGCTTCGGCGGGGCCCGGGCCCTGGCTCGCAGGAGCGCAAGCAGCCGCCTGCCTGCCTGCGCCTGCCCACTGTTTTTTTTTCGCGATGCATCCATCGTATCCTATCATATGGCATCATATCGGCATGCAGTTGATAGCAGCGGTGGAGGACACTGTGAGGGTGATAGATGCCAACGAGGCGCTGCCCACCCCGGTGTTCGAGGGGCCCATCCTGAGGTGGGCGGGAGGCCGGCAGTCACTGCGGTGGTGGCGGCGCGGTGTTGGCGCATATGTGTGTGTATGTGTGGTGTGGGGGAGAGTGGAGGGTGCATGCCTGGCGCTGGCAGTCCCCAGCAGGGCAGAAGGGCCGTGGCCTGGTTACCCTAGTGGTGGGCCTCCAGCGGATGTTGTGCCCGCAGGCTGGCTCGAGTGCGCTCTTTCTTCCTTCCTCCCTGTCCTTGTCGTTCCCGCAGGCTGGCGGTGAGTCCGTGCGGCAAGTTTGTGGTGGGGTACGGCCAGGACGGGACCATCCACGTGTGGAGCTCAGGTGGGCCACGGTACCGCTGCCTACCGCTTCTTCCCGAATCGTACATGTCAGAGTGCCCTCTGGCTTCCGACCGCACTCGACGCACACCTCCACGCCGCCACCACACCTCCTGCATCACCCGCTGCCACCATGTGATGCTGTGCTGTGCTGTTCCGTGCCGCGTGGCTACCCTGCCGTGCTGTGCCGGGTTGCCTCCCCGCCGCAGACCTGTCTGAGGTGATGACGCGCGTGGGGCTGGCAGAGACGGAGCTGGACCTTGTGGACTCGCTGGGGGTGAGCAGGAAGCTGTACCGTACCGTACCACCAGCAGCACCACTGTGCCAGACGGTACCGGGCGCCACCACCTGGTGCCGCGCACCAGCCTGGAGTTCCCGCCCTCCCGCACTCCCTCGCACCGCACCCTGCCCGGCGCTGCCGATGCCCCCGGCTGCTCCGCGCCTCTTGCCTGCCACCGCCACTGCCGCCCCCGCTGCACGCAGGCAGACGCTGTGCCCGACACGCTGCCAGACCAGCTGGTGTGGTGCGGCAGCGACGCGGTGCTGCTCTTCTGGGAGGTGAGTGGGGCTTGTTGCCTGCTGCTGGCGCAGTGCCTTCGTCCCTTTTGAATTGCCTGTCAAGGGCAGGGCGCCCTGGCCGGCGCCTGGTGCTGCTCGTTGCCGCTACGGGCAGCTGCTTCCTGGCTGGCACCGGTACCTGCCGATGCTGCAACCGCGGCTGCTGTCTGCAGGGCCTGGGCGCGCTGCTGGTTCCGCTGGAGGGCGGCTGGCGGTGGTGGGATGTGGGCGGCGGCGGCGCCGCGGCCTTTGCCACTGAAGTGGACGGTGAGGCGGCTGCAGCGAGCAGGCGGCACGCGCCCTCGCCAGCCGCCAGCCTGGCATGCCCCTCTTGCCCGCACGCCTGCCTGCTGCCTGCCTGGTCCAAACAACTGAAAACGTCCATCCCCACACCCTTCACTCCCTCGCTCCTCCCCGCACCCACACTCATACCCATGCACACGTCGCCGCCGCCATCCCACCAACCAACCACACCCATCACTCATGCGACCATCATCACATGCATTCATCATGCCAACCCCTTAACAACACACACACACACACACACACATCCTCACACCCCGCTGCAGGCGTGCGCATCATCACCGGCGGCGCCCACCAGCTGCTGCGGCGCGTGCCGCCACCCGCGGCCCGCGTTTTGGAGCTGGGATCCACCCACCCGGGGGCGCTTCTCTACGACGCACGGCGGCTGTTTGATGCGCAGGACGCGCGCGCCACGGGTGCGGCGGCGGCGGGCGGGTGTCTGGCTGCGGGGTTGTGGCTGTGTGTGTGTGCGTGTGTGTGTGGATGTGAAGATGGGTGGGTGGGTGTTGTTGAAGTATGTGGGACTGTGAGGGCACATTGCCTGCCTGCTGTGTGAGGATCCCCGCTGCTTGCCCTTGCTGCTCGCC
>NW_005435073.1:62343-76223 GCF_000147415.1 Chlorella variabilis | reverse complement strand
CTTGGCAGCGGCGGCCGCGGAGCTTGACCCTCTCAAGCAGGCGGCCCTACTCAAAGCCTCCTGCTACGGCCGCGCCTTCACCGCTCTGGAGCCCGGGGCCGGTGGCCCCAGGGTCGGCGCGTCGCCCGGGCCAGGTGCTGGCGGCAGCGGCGGCGGCGGGAGCCGGGCGGGCACCCCATCGGGAGGCGGCGGCGGCGGCGGCGGCGGCGGCGGGCGGCCTCGGGCGGTGGATGTGGCCAGGAGGCTGAGGGTGCTGAATGCACTGAGGGACCCCGGTGAGCAGTCAGGCAGGCGGGCGAGGGCAGCCGGCCCTCGTGTGTTGATGTGTCGCTGGCACGCCCGGCGCCGCGCGGCGCCAGCCTGGCGCCAGCCTGGCGGCTCTGCCGCCACGCACGCGCTGCGCCTGCAGTGGTGCCAGCCACGCACTCGCCACTTTCCCTCGCCCTACACACATGCACTCGCCTCTCGCCCACACACACCAGGCCGCCGCCGCCACCGCCCCTCTCACCAACCGCCCTCACCACCTTCCCCCACCCACACGCCTCCCCTGCCTGCAGCCATCGGCATGCCCCTGACCATGCCCCAGCTGGAGGCCGAGGGCCTGCCTGCGGTGGTGTCCCGCCTCGTGGGACGCCGCCACTACCTGCTGGCGCACCGCATCTGCCAGGCGCTGGCGCTGCCCAGCGAGCAGGTGGGGGCAGCTGCTGGGGGGCAGGCTTCTGCCTGCTGCCTGCTGCCTGCTGCCTGCTCTCTGCTGGTTGCTGCTGGGTTGGGGTGCTCGCGCCGTGCTGGGGCTGCTGCCGCGAGCTAGATCGATGGATACCAGGGGCTTTGGAGCCGCGCGTGGATTCCCGCTGCCCGCGCGGTCTGCTTCCTGGGAGGGTGGTCGTGCCTGCTGCCCTCCCTGGCATTCCCCATGGGGCCACCCCCTCTCCAGCCCTCCTCCACCTCTCCACCCCTCATCCACCCCTCCTCCACCCCTCCTTCACCTCCTCCTTCACCCCCCCTTCACCCCTCCTCCACCCCTCCTCCACCCCTCCTCCACCCCTCAGGTGCTTGTGCGCTGGGCGTGCGACAAGGTCACCGCCGCCGCCGCCACGCTGCCGGACGATCAGCTGATGGAGGCACTGCAGGTGCTGCGGCAGGGGTGGAGGCGCTGCCGCATGCTGCATGCGTGGGTGCTGGGCGTGACACGCGGGGACCCTTCCTGTAGTACCTGTAGGTAGCATCGCTGGCGCCAGCTCTATACAGCCCCGCCCTGCACCCTCTCCGCTCCCCGACCAGTGCTGGCGCCAGCTCCACTCGTCCCTGACGTGCACCCCCCAACCCCCCACCCTCCAGGCTAAGCTGGCGGGGCAGTGGGGCGTGAAGTACGCTGCGGTGGCGGCGCACGCGGCGGCGCAGGGGCGGCGCCACCTGGCCGCGCTGCTGCTGGAGCACGAGCGCTGCGCGGCGGAGCAAGTGCCGCTGCTGCTGGAGCTGGGTGGGTGGGGTGGGAGGAGGGGCCTGGGTGGATGGGGTGGCTGGGTGGGAGGGAGGTCATGATGGGGAAGTTTGAGGTCATTTAGTTTCTTGTGGACGGTGGGACAGAGGGGCCATGCAGTGTGTTGTGGGGGGTGCAAGGAGGGGTCATGAAGCGGGCATCATAGCAGGACGGCAGCAGACCAGGCGGCTGCGCAGAGGGCCGGCGCAGGCGGTGGCCGCTGCGCGCGCCCTGTGTGCAGCCGAGCGGCGCCCTGCGGCTGCATGCGCGGCGGCGGCCGCTGCCTGACCCGCTCGCGCCGCTGCCTTAAAACCTTAGCCCCCGCCCCTGCGCAGGGGAAGACGAGCGGGCGCTGGACAAGGCTGTTGAGTCTGGGGACTCGGGTGGGCTGCCGGCGCGCTGCGCGCACCCCGCTCCCACCTGCTGCCTGTTGGACCCTGCAGCCCCGCTCGCCTGCCTGCCCAGCCACACCGCCTGCCAGGCACCAACCCGCACCACTGCCCACACCCACCTGCCCACACCCAGCTGCCTCACAGACCCACCCATGTGTGTCTGTGTGCCCGCTCCGCCTGGTCTCAGCCAGCCACGCTCCTGCCCACCCCACGCCTGCCTGCCCCGCAGACCTTGTGTTCCAGGTGGTGCATGCAATGTGGCGCCGCCTGGAGAGGGCCACGGCTGCGGCGGCCGCCGGCGGCGGCTCCGCGCGGCCTGGCTCCGTGGCGGGGGCCAGCCAGGACCGGTTCTGGCAGGTGGGAGTGTGGTGTGGTGTGGGGTGGGGTGTGCCTGTAGGGCTGTCGCATGCGCCTCTGCCCGCGGGCTTGCGGCCTGACACCCTGCTGGGCAGCCGAGTTCCCTCCATGCCTAAGCGCTCTCTCTCTCTTCCTCTCCGGCTTGCTTCCTGTGCGCTCACCCAGTCTGGCTCGCTTCCCAAGCGCTCACTTCATCTCGTCACGTTCTCTTGCCTCCTCCCCTTTCCCTGGCAGGCGGTGGCGCGGAAGCCGGCTGCGCTGGCCTTCTTCGCCAAGTACTACCGGCAGCAGGTGGGCGCTGCGGATCGTCAGTACCACTTGGTACTGCATGGTACCGCATGCTACCATGGCTCCCTGCGGCCGGGCGCCTGTTTCTGGCCCAGCCGCTCCGTAGCCGCGCCCCACAGCCCCAAGCCTGCCTGACCCTCCTCGCATGATCTTCCCCCCTGCAGGACCCCCAGCTTCTGCTGGAGCTGTATCAGGCCATGGGGCAGCAGGAGGCGGCCGCCGAGCTGCACCTCCAGGCAGCCCTTGAGCTCGCTGCAGGCGAGCAGGCGCACGCCGCCGCGCTGGCATGGTGCCAGCAGCCACAGCACCCTGGCTGCTGCGTTGCTTGCGTGCAGAGGCAGTGTGGCGAGGCGCACGTTTGCGGCGGGAGGGCCCAGACCGGGTCTGGCACGGCAGGCCCTCCTCCCCGCCGCTCGATCGTCGCCCTGCCGCCTGCCGCCTGCCTCTCCGCCGCAGGTGGAAAGGCCACGGAGACGGCTGTACAGAGGGAGCTGGCCCGCAGCAAAGATGCCTACACCCGCTCAACAGACGCGGCGCAGGTGCCCCGCCCGCTGCCCACACCCCCGCGGCATGCCCGCCTGACCTTTGCTGGCCCTGGCGGCAGCCCTGGTGCACCTGCCTGTGTTGGCCGGCGCCGCTTTCCGCCGACCCCAGGGTGCACCTTGCGGTCCCGCTGGTATCGCCTTGCAGGGGCGGGACCACAAGTGGGAGGCGGCGGCGGTGCAGGCGCTGGCACGGCTGCGCGAGCAGCAGCTGGAGCTGCAGAGCAGCAGCCGTCGGTGAGGCTGGGGGGCAGGGGGTTGGGGCCCGAGTGGCGGGCTTGGTGTGGGCGTGCCCCTCCCCCATCTGTGCCCCTGTGTGTCAGCAGCGCGCCCCGCCATCGGCGCCGATGCCATCGGCGCCATGGCCAGCGCTGAAAGCGTGCGTTTCTGCCTGCCCTGCAGGGAGGGGTTTGTGGGCCTGCCTGTGGCCGACACCATCAAGCTCTGCCTGCGGCTGGGCCTCAAGGACCAGGCCACCAAGCTGGCACGAGACTTCAAGGTGGGATAGTGGCTGGCTGGTGGGGTTGGGGTTAAGTGGTTGGTAGTGGTTGGTGTGTGGCGCTGGATGGCAGGGCCACTGCCTGGCCCTGCCACCAGCGGGGCTGGGGTCTCAGGGGCCGCCACGGCAGGAGTGCCAGGGCACGGCCCGGCACGCCTGTGCGGGCGGCTCGGCTCATCCCACCGCATGGCCCCACCCTGGTTCTTACATGATTTGCTGGCTGGATGAACCCACGCTGATATGCAACCTGGTCCATCCCTTACCCAACCTTGTTCTCACACCCACAACCTGCTGGTCGGCTCCTCGCCTGCTTGTACTTGTTGGCTATGCAGGTGCCCGACCGCCACCTGGGCCTGCTGGGAGCCCAGGTGCTGGCGTCGCAGCACGACTGGCGCGCGCTGCAGGCGATGGCGGGGCGGGCGGACCGCAAGGCGGGCCTGTCCATGGAGCATTTTCTGGCGGCGGCCAGGTGGGGGCGCTGTGTGGTGGGGGCGCGGCGCTCGGGCACATGGCTTGCTCGTCCGCCTGCACTCCGTGCCTGTTTGGTGTTGTGCTGTGCGTGCACGCGTGTGGTTGGTTGGGGCGAGGGCTTCCGACAGGACAGCTACCGCCCCTGCCTGCCCTGGCCCTCGGCTCCCCTCACCCTGCCGCCTGGCCCTGCCGCCGCCGCCGTCCCCCGCAGGGCCCACGGCGCGCCCGCCGAGGTGCAGCGCTGGTTCATCGACCGCATAACCGGAGAGGGCGCGCTGCTGCGCAAGGCGCAGGTGGGAAAACATGTGTGGGTTGGCGGGGCGGGGCCGGGCTGTGGGGTGCAGGCTGGCCGGCTGGCACGCGGGGAGCCTGTCCCTCCTGGGAGCCTGTGGGGCAGGAGTGCCGGCGCCGCTGCGTCGCCGCCGTGCCAGCTTGCGTCGCCTGCCGTGGGCGGGGCTGGCTGGCCGTGCATGGTTCCCCTGCGCCAGGAGTGCGGCCCCGCCTGACTTGGTACTGCCTGGTGGTACCGCCGCGTCCATGTACCGCTTGCAGCACTACAGCGAGCTGGGCATGCCCGCCCAGGCTAGGCTTCTGATGGAGCAGGCGGAGCAGCAGGGCGGGTCGGCGGCGGCGGGCATGCTGGACAGCCTGCGCGGCACCATGGGCAGCCTTGTTAGCCGCGTGCAGGCGCAGGGCGGCGGCGGCGGCGGCGCGCGGTAGGCCGCGACTCGCCGGTCGGCTACTCGCCGGTCGGACCGTGTCGCCGCACATGTTACTGCCTTGTTTGTTTGTTTGTCACCGCATGTTTGACCATCGGGTGCTGCTCTGCAGCAGTGAGTGCCTTTGAGACGATAGGCACAACGTATACTACGACGATACGCAGGGAAGTGTTCATGCGGGGGTGCCGTGCAGGGTCGCACCCGGCAGCACGGTGCTGCTGGGGCGCTACCAGGCGGTGGCCTTGCTGGCTGCCCCATGTAGATCATATGCGGGCATGCCTGCATTTCCTGTCTCGCCCTGCGGCAGGATTGCGACCACACGGCGCAGCCGCGTCACTCCGGGGCAACGCGGCTGCGCTGTGCCGCCGCTTGCTGTCGCCTTGCTGGCGGCGGTGGACGGCGCACCACAGGATGCCGCTTTTCCTGGCGGTGATCGTGTTCCCGCTTCTGGCATCCCAGTGGTCTGTCTGAAACGGCAGCGCTGGGGGCATGGGAGATGAGCAGGCACCACCGACCTGGCCGGCAGTAGCACAATCCCCGCTATGCAGCGGGAACAGCGGACGACTGGCACGACTGGCACAGAGAGCAGAGGAATGGGGACGTTGCGGCGGGCCGGGCCTGCTGCGGCTCAGCACATCATGCGACATCATGTGGCACGTTGTGTGGGCTTAAAGTCTGGTAAAGCAAGAACTAGCTTGCAACATAGACTCCCCGCCGAAACGGGACGGGAACCGGGCGAAAGCAGAGAAAGCAATAAAACAGGGGTGGAGCAAGGCGACATGCAACGCAAGCAGCTGACAGGGCACGCATCGAAACGTGTGTATGACTGGCAAAGTGGCATGGCGCATTGGGGAGAAACGCAACGGTACGGGAGCATGGGCTGGCCGAACGGCAGTGCGTAACGCTAGGTCACTAGAAAAGCAGGGAAAGGCGCACTATGTATGCAATGAGGGCAGCCCCGGCTCGGGGCCGTTGAGAAAGCAGTGGGCGGGAGGGGGGAGGCCCCGGTGTGGGCGGGCCCCATCGAGGGGGGATGGGGCGCGCAAGCGGCCAGATGGGGCGGGGCGCGGGCGGCAGTGGAGTCCTGCGGCTGGGTGGGATATAGGGCAATGAGCGTTGAGCAGTGTGCGATGAGCAATGAGCAATGAGCAGTGAGCAGCCCCTCCCTAAACAAAGTGAAGCGCAGGACGGGGTCCGGTGGATGGGAGGCAAGGAAACGCGGGGGGTTGCCACGTGCGCTACCGCCGCCGCCGCAGGCAGCACCCCTGCGGCGGCGGCAGCGGCAGCAAGCCGTGGACCCAAACGCCGTGCCGCCGCCGCCGCAGGCAGCACCCCTGCGACGGCGGCGGCAGCAAGCCGTGGACCGAAACGCCGTGCCGCCGAGTCCCGTGGCTGTGGCCTTCTGGCAGGAAACTACGGCCGCAGCTCGGCAGCACGGGGGCGTCGCAGCGTGCCGCCGCCGCGCTGCCCCCCGGGCACGGCGGCGGCGGCGGCAGCAAGCTTGGGCCCAAACGCCGTGCCGCCGAGTCCCGTGGCTGCGACCGTAGACCGTGGGCCGGAAACTGCGGCCGCAGCTCGGCGGCACGTGGTTCTGTTCAAATCGCCAAGCGTGCAGCAGCGCCGAACCACGCTTCCCGGCCTCGGCGCATGCCTTCAGGGGCCCCCTATCGCTGGGCACACCCCTCCAACACCGAACATGCGCCCGGGGGGGAGGGCGGCCCGGGCTGCCCAGGCCAAAGTGGGCCGCCCTCGAGCAAGAGGCGGCCGGTCTGTGTGCTGAATGAATGAATTAATGAATCCACGTTGGACCTTGCTCGTGCCCTCCATAAGCAGGAGCTGTTTGTGCTGCAGCACACAGGCCGCGAACAGGCAGCGAACGAGAGGCACACCTGGTCGGCTTGCGGCTGGTCCCGCCTCCAGGCGCTCGCCTCGTTCCGACAGGTGAACCTCCTGGCAGCAGTGGCTCGGTGGGGAGGAGCACCCAGCATGACTGCCAGCTGCCTGCACGTGCAGGGTCGCTGCCTGCGTTGCGCCGCTGTCGCCAACCTGCCCTCCCCGTCCGCAACCCTTTTCAGGGCCACCTGGGTTGGGTGTGTGATGGATCAGGCAGACAAGCTCAATCGGGCAGCTGGAAAGGGCGACGAGGAGGCCGTGCGCCGCCTGCTGGCGACAGGCGCTCGGGCCGATGGACAGTGCCAGTGGGGCGACCTGCCGCTGCACGAAGACAGCTTGGGTGGCCACGAGGGCGTGGTGCGGCTGCTCCTGGAGGCTGCACCCAGCACAGCAGTAGCGGCGAACCGTTCACATGCAACCGCCCTGCATCAGGCGGCTATGTGTGGCCGAGAGGGCGTGGTACGGCTGTTGCTGGCAGAGGCCCCCGGCGCAGCATCCCTGACAGACTCAATGGGACAATCGCCGCTGCACGTGGCGGCGACTGCCGGCTATGCAGGCACAGTGCAGCTGCTGCTGGAGGCGGCACCAGAGATGGCTTTTGCACCGGATGCTTCTGGTCGCACACCGCTGCATTGTGCGCTGAGGCACGGCCTCTACCATACAGCAGAGGAATTGGCGGCCTGCTGCTGCGGGTCTACGGCTCGTTGCCTGCTGCAGGCGGCGTCGGCGGTGCAGCCAGCCCTTGACGCCTGCGTCGGCGCCGGGCCGCACTCTGCAACCCTCTACGCCGACCTGGCGGCCCGCCTGCCACTTAGCCAGGAGCAGTGGAGCTCGATTCCGGCGCCATGCCCCGACCTGGCGCGCGCGCTGCCAACCGTCCTGCAGCGCTCGGCGGCCGAGGCTGGGTGGCTGGTGGGGCGGCTGGCGGAGGGGCAGCGCAAGCGGCTGCGGGCGGCGGCGCTCAGCCTGGCGCGGGCGCAGCGGGGCGTGCCATCCCTGCCGGCAGAGCTGTGTGGGCGCATCCTAGCGTTGTGCCTGCTGGACCCCTGACCGCTCCTGCTGGTTTGCATTGGCGGCGGCCTGTGCCCCACCTCCCTCATTCCATCTGGCCTGTTTGGCGCAGTTTTGAATGGCAATTTTGCTCTCAGCGCGCAGCAGAAGTTTACATGTTGCAGCGATGGGCAAACTACAGCTGCAGCTGCAGCGCATTGGTGGAAGGGGAGCTGAGCAGGCACCACTGACCTGGCTGGCAGTAGCACGATCCCTCCATGCAGCTGGGGCCAGCGGCGCAGGCCGCCTGCGCGGCGCGGCGCTCGACTGCCATTCCACACGCGGCGCGGTGGCAGCATGGGATGATGTCGGTAGGGCCTGCTGCGAGTCAGCGCAGCGTGGCAGCCTGGGCCTGCTAGCGCCCCTCCAGAGCAGCTGGCAGTTGTTTGTGCGCCAGCGTACATTCAGCAGCGAACGAAAGGCACACCTTGTTGCCTTGTGGCTGCTCTTGCCTCCAGGTGCTCGCCTCGTTCCCCCAATTGAACCCCCTGGCAGCAGTGGCCCGGTGTGGGAATGAGCTCCAAGGTTCACTGCCAGCTGCCTGCAAGTGCAGGGGCGCTGCCTGGGCTGGAGCCTCTGCCGCCAACCCGACCACCCGCCCCCCTGCTGCAGGGCTATCTGGTTGGCTGTGTGTGTGATGGATCTGGCAGACGAGCTCGATCAGGCAGCTCGAGACGGCGACGAGGCGGCGGCGCGGCAGCTGCTGGCGGCAGGCGCTCGGGCGGATCAACCCAACCAGCACGGCTACTTGCCGCTGCACGTAGCGAGCTACAGCGGCCACGAGCGGGTGGTGAGGCTGCCGCTGGAGGCTGCGCCAGCCACGGCTTCAGTGGCAGACTCCCAGGGACAGACAGCCCTGCACCATGCGGCACTTGGTTTCAGGCATTGCCCAGCGGCGGCAGTCGTACCCCTGCTGCTGGAGGCGGCAGCAGAGCTGGCTTTTGTAATGGATGTGTATGGATGCACACCGCTGTTCATGGTGCTGTTCTTCAGCCGCCACCGAACAGCAGAGCAAGTCGTGGAGACGGCCCGCTGCCTGGTGCGGGCAGCGCCAGCGGTGCAGCCAGCCCTGGGCATCCTGCTGCAGTACAGCCAGCAATCTGCCACCCTCTTTGCCGACCTGGTGGCCCGCCTGCCGCTCAGCCGCGAGCAGTGGCACTCGATTCCTGCGCCCTGCCCCGACCTGGATCGAGCGCTGCCAGCCGTCCTGCAGCGCTCGGCAGCAGAGGCGGGGTGGCTGGTGGGGCGGTTGGCTGAGGGGCAGGGCAAGCGGCTGCGGGCAGCGGCGCTCAGCCTGGCACGGGCGCAGCAGCCCAGCAGGTGCTCGCTTCCGGCGGAGGTGAGCGGGCGCATCCTGGCGCAGGCGCTAGCGGCCTAGCTGCAAGTTTTGCGCACTAGTGTGTGTGTGTAATTTCCATTTCTGCATGTGATGCAATTCATGGCGTCGGGGACAAAATCTGCTGCACAAGCACCGGCACAAGCAGTGCGGTTTCAGCAGCCTGAGGCGGGGCTGGCGGAGCGCATGCGCGGATGCCACCAGGGGCGGGGATGCCACCAGGGGCGGGGACAGGCTTGGTCAACTGTTCAGATTTCGCCTCACTTCAACAGAAAGGTACATACCTCACTGACGGCGCATTGGGAACTGGCTGGCCCTGTGATGGCTTCGCAGCACAAGGACCTGCACGCGGCTGCGCTGGCAGCGGCGGCAAATCCCAACAGGACCCAGCACATGAATTTGGTTCCGGCGCCCCCAAACCCGTTTGTCAACCTTCTTCTGCTTCCCCTGTCCGAGAGAAGAGCTCCCCTTACGGCTGCCGCTCCCCACGAGCCCAGAGGCAGAGTGAGCGTTGCGGCCGCCCTCGCTCAGCTCGCACGCCCCTGACAGACTGGGCGTGAGGGGAAGCAGAGTCGGTCACGGTGCGCCTCGCTGCTGCGCGCTGGGCTGCCGCCCGCCGCGTCGCCGCTGCCATCCGCGTTGCGGCATACGTCTTGCGCCAAAAGCATCACCCTGTGCCTTGCCTCCAGCCCGCTGCAGGCTCAACAACAACATGGCAGCGCCGCTCTTCGCTGCAGCCGAGGCGGGAGACGAGGCGGAGGTGCGCCGCCTGCTGGCGGCAGGCGCTCTGGCCTATGGACGGAGTGAGCGTGGCGGCCTGCCGCTGCACCCAGCCAGCTTGCATGGCCACGAGGGCGTTGTGCGCCTGCTTCTTGATGCTGCACCCAGCACAGCAGTAGCGGCCGCCCGCCCTGCAGAAGCCCCCCTGTATTTCGCGGCTTTGGGTGGCATGGCACACTTGGTACAGCCGTTGCTGGAATTGGCCACCGCCGCAGCACCGAGGGCAGGCTCCAAGGGGCAAACGGCGCTGCACGTGGCGGCACGTACCAGGCAGGCAGGCCCGGTGCGGCTGCTGCTGGAGTCCAACCCAAACAAGGCGTCAGTGGCAGATCGGCGCGGCTGGACCCCGCTGCACACAGCAGCGTATTACTGCCAGGATGCAGCCTGCGAAGTGGTGGGGCTGCTGCTGGCGGCCGCCCCAGCCACGGCCTTGGCGGTGGACCGCGACGGCTGGACACCGCTGCACCACGCGGCTGACCGTGGCAACCTTGAAGCGATGAAGCTGCTGCTGGCGGCCGCTCCCCAGGCAGCTGCCGCAATGGACTCAAACAGCCAGGCCCCCATCCACCGCGCCGCAGACGCCAGCCATGCTGCAGCCGTGCAGCTGCTGCTGGAGGCGGCACCAGAGCTGGCTTTCGCGCCGGATGCTGCCGGCGGCGACACCCCGCTGCACCTGATCCTGCGCTCTTGGTACATTGCACAGCGAGGCGTGGAGGCGGCGCGCTGCCTGGTGCGGGCGGCGCCAGCGGTGCAGCCAGCCCTTGACCTTTGCGTCGACGCCTGGCCGCACTCTGCCATCCTCTTTGCCGACCTGGCGGCCTGCCTGCCGCTCAGCCAGGAGCACTGGCGCTCGATTCCTGAGCCCTGCCCCGACCTGGCTCGAGCGCTGCCTGCCGTCTTGCAGCGCTCGGCGGCCGAGGCGGGGTGGCTGGTGGGGCGGCTAAATGCCAGCCAGCAGGCACGCCTGAGGGCAGCGGCGCTCAGCCTGGCGCGGGCGCAGCGGCAGAGCAGCACTGTGCTCGCGGCGGAGCTGAGCGGGCGCATCCTGGCGCTGGCGCTGGCAGAACCGATCCAAGCTGCCTAGATTAATTGTCCGTGCTTGCTGCTCTCTTGCTAGTTTGTCGATGATGTGAACATCAAGATCCTTTCCCAATGCGGCATGCCATGCGTGGCGCGCTTGGCGTGCCCGCTGTGCTCAGCTGGCCGCGGGCCTGGTTGCCTCGCCTGCGTCGTACCTGAAATTGCTAGGCTATCTTCTCGAATTCGTGAGCTCTCAATTTTTGTCTAGATTTGCACGGTGCGGACGTAACGCACGAAACTCAGCTAGTCGCAACCTTGGTGGCTCGGCTCCGCGGGGCTTTTGGGGTCATACACGCTTCGCGCGTGTGCTCTCAGCATTACAATCAGAATCATTTCCACTCGCGCGTCAATGGAGCAGGCCGGGCGGGCGCTCCGTGGCACCGCTGTCACGGGCGTGCCGCAAGGGCGGGAAGAGAAGCGGCTGCTTTCGGCGCCTTCACCAGAAAGCTCGCGACAGCTGCCTTTGCACGCTGCATGTGGACATGGCCACGGCGAAGAGGTGGTGCGGCTGCTGGCGGCAGATCCCCAAGCAGCCACGGCACGGGACAGCGACGGCGCCACCCCGCTTCACGTGGCGGCTCTCAACGGCAGGGTAGAGGTTGCCAGCCTGCTTCTAGCGGCCGCCCCGAGCACGGCAACGGCGGTTGAACTGGATGGGGCGACTCCCCTGCACCTGGCAGCCTGGGAAGGCCAGCAGGCAGTCGTCGCGCTGCTCCTGGCAGCCGCTCCTGGCACGGCGGCGGCGACCGACTCTGCAGGCGCGCTGCCGCTGCACATGGCGGCGCGGGAGGGGCACGAGGCTGTGGCGAGGCTGCTGGTGCAGACGGCACCTGTGACGGCGCTGGCGGCAGACCTGGAGGGTGCGACCCCTCTGCACTATGCTGCATGGGCAGGCCACGCGGGCGTGGCCGGCCTGCTGCTGGCGGCGGCACATGCGGCGGCGTGGACGCCAGACCGCAAGGGCTGCCTGCCGCTGCATTACGCCGCCCAGGGCGGGTGCCTGGCAGCGGTGCGGCAGCTGGCGGCGGCAGCCCCCGGCACCGCCTGCACGGCAAACGGCAGCGGGCGCACCCCGCTGATGGCGGCGATCAGCAAGCGGCATGGCGCGGTGTGCGGGCAGCTGCTGCAGGCGGCGCCGGAGTGCGCCCTGGTGGCAGACGCCTCTGGGTGGACTCCCTTGCACCAGGCAGCCTGCTATGACGCAGCCATCCTGCGGCTGCTGCTGGCTGCGGCTCCCGCTGCTGCTGCCGCCGCCGCCGCTGCAGCAGCCCAGACATGCCAGCCTGCGCCGCAGCGACAGGTGGCATTCTGTGAGAGCAGTGGCGAGGTGCTGCAGCGGCTTCCGGCAGCACTGCAGCCCGCCGCCGCCCTTGCGAGTGCCGCCGACTGCCGCGGGCGGCTGCCACTGCACGAGGCAGCCCTGTGCGGGGACGTCGCCGCCGTGCAGCTGCTGCTGGAGGCGGCGCCAGCCACCGCGTACGCAGCCGACGCACGCGGCCAGACCGCCCTCCACCTGGCGCTGCGCCATGCCGCCGACTGGCCTCGGTGCAGCAGGGGCAGCGCAGCGGCGGCGCGCTGCCTGTTGCGCGCTGCACGTGCGGCGCAGCCGGCCCTTGCCATCCTCCTGACATGCGCTGATGAGGAGTTGGCTGATGGCCTCTACGCCGACCTGATGGCGCGCCTGCCGCTAACGCAAGACCAGTGGCGGCAGGTGCCGGGGCCCATCAATGACCTGGCACGAGCGCTGCCAGCCGTCCTGCAACGCTCGGCGACAGAGGCGGGGTGGCTGGTGGGACGGCTGGTGAAGGAGCAGCGCAAGCGGCTGCGGGCGGCGGCGCTCAGCCTGGCGCGGGTGCAGCGGGGCGTGCCGTCCCTCCCGGCGGAGCTGAGCGGGCGCATCCTGGCGCTGTGCCTGCTGTAGCGACCCACACCCCCGCTGGCTCACTGTGGCAGGAGTGCATCAAGATCAACCATTTGAATCCCACTGTGCCCATGCACGAGCTATTCTGCCGTGGCCGGAAATTTGCCTGATGGGTGCCTCCCTCCTTGCCTGCCACAAGTTGAGCAATGCAGCTGACCCTCCTCCCCTTGGCAATCCCGCACGTTTGCAACCGCCGCTTCGTTACAGCCGCCTGCGGCGCTGGTACAGTGGCGGCAAGAATCGGAGGAGCAGAGCCGGGCGAAGCAAAATAATACTAGTGCAGCAGCACGGTTGTTGGCCGAGCGTGTGGTCTTCTCTCACAGTGATGACGCAGGGGCGGGTGGGCAGGTGCGGGGAGGTGATTGGATCAGATGCCCACAGGCGACAACGGCGCGGCAAAAGAATGGAAAGGATGTGGGGCTGGCTGGGGGTCGGGGGCGCGGCCCGGATTCGGTTGGTTGTAGCTCATGCATTCATGACATGAAAGGGCGGGGCAGGGAGGAAGGGAAAGGGAGGGGAGGAAGGGGCGGGGGGCCCGAGTGGCGGGCCGACCCCCTCTGGAGGCCGGCCTGCTCGCTATCAAACGTAATCAGTGCTGCCACCCGGCTAGCGACGGTGCAGCCAGCATGGCCGCAGGTGGCCGGAAGCCGGCCTGGAAAATTGGCGGGGGCAGGCCGGCCGGCCAGCCGCTGGCTGCTGGGTAGCTGGCTGGGGTGGCGCGTGGGGGAGTCTGGGGTGGCAGGTATACGCGGGGTGTAGCGCCGCACACGCGGCGCCAGCGCAGCTGTGCTGCAGTACAGCTGATGTCGGCAGGCGGGTCGCTGGGCGCAGCGCAGCAAAATTGGGTACAGGTGGGAATGGTGCGGTTTGCTGGCACCACCCCCGGTCGGGTGCTGCTCAGCAGAGGCTTCAGATGTGCTTCTCAATCAGCTCCCGCAGCTGCTCCGTCTTGGCCCCAGTCATCTTGTCCACCTGCTGGCCGTCCTTGTAGAGCAAGAAGGTGGGCGCCACCTTGATGCCCAGCTGCAAGGGAGAGCAGGATGGGGGGGGGGGGGGGGGGGGGGGGGGG
>NW_005435073.1:45041-62293 GCF_000147415.1 Chlorella variabilis | reverse complement strand
TTCTTTGTTGGGGGGGGGGGGGGGTAGGGCAGGCGGGCCACAGAGCCGTGCGTCAGCTGGCATGGCAGGAAGGTAGCGGGAAGAACTAGCGGACCAGACCCACGCTGCGCCGCTGCGACCCACGCCGCCACTGATCGCAGCAGCCAGCTGCTCAGCCTGACGCTGCCGCAATCCACGCAGCCGGCTGCAGGTCAGGGGCCAGGCGCGCCGTCCAGCTCCAGCACAGCCCACAGACCAGCACATCCCATGTTATATAAGGGCTGGGCCGCGGCCTCACCGAGATGCCCAGGTCCTTGTTGTGCTTGTTGCAGTTGAACTTGACGATCTCCACCTTGCCCTCCAGCTCCTCCGCCCACTGCATCAGCGTGGGCAGGATCATCTTGCAGGGGCCGCACCTGTGCGGGCGGAGGGAGGGGGGCGATGAGACGCAGAGCGTGAGGAGGGGGTACAGATGGAGGCGCAGAGTGTGGTGGCAGCAAGGCGTCCCTGCACGCCACCCCGCAGCACGGCCCTGTGCTGGCCAGTGCAGGCACTTTCCAGCAAGGTGCTCGCCCGTGTGCCAGCTGCCAGCGCCGTGACGCCGCGGCGCCACCCCAGCTGCCGCCGCTGCTCACCACTCTGTGTAGCAGTCGACCACCACCAGCTTGCTGCCGGCATCACGGATCACGCCGTAGTAATCCTCCTTGGTCACCTCCCGCAACGCTTTGCCGGCGGGGGCCTCGGCGGGGGCCGCCGTCTCGGTCGCGGCGTCAGCGCCGGCGGCGGCGGCGGCTGCGGGCGGGGGCGGCGGCAGGGCGCTGGTGTGAGCCGCGGGGGCGGCGCGCCAGCCCGGGAGCAGCGGCAGCGGAATTCAGGGCTTCATCGGCGGCGAACAGGGCGAGCAAGCGTGCAGGCAGCCCCCGCGTGCGCCTGCAAGCACACCTGTGGCGCCTGGCCGGCGTGCTGCCGCGAGGGAGGCCGCCAGGCCAGATTTGTACTCCGCCATCTTGGCCAGCTCGGCCTCCCGCGACAGCCGCACCAGGGCAGGGCGCCGGTGCCGAGGTGCAGGGCGGGATGCCGTGGCCTGGCTCAGCCTGCAGCACGACAGGGCCCTGGTGAGCACCGTGCAACACCCATGACACGCAGGCCCAGAAAGCCGCCGGCTTGGGTCCTCACCGGCTGCTGGGAGCGAGGGCGAGCTGGGTCATGCTGCTATCCTTCTTGCAGCGCGCGGTGGGCCTCAGACGTCTGTCCAAGGGTGGGAGGGTATGTGGGCAGGGCGGTTGGGAGTGTCACAGCACCTTATCACCACCTGAGCCCATGCAGCCACTGCCAGCTCGTCCGGGTGCCGCGATGCTGAACGGTCTGCCAGGGCTCCTCTGAGCAGTCACAAATGATGTCCCTGCCCTTTGACCACCCTGCCTGCCCTGCCTGAGCGCTCTAGCCACCGCCGCCGATCCCTTCTGAGAAGCCTGGCCTTCTGGCGGTACCAGCAGAGCCCCACGCGGCGGCAGGATGAGGGAACTGCTGGTTGGCGCCATGGCGGGGGGCACGGCGCTGGCGCCAGGCCGGCGTGCCAGCCTGGCGGCACCGGCGGCGGCACGCCGCCACTGTGCCCGCACTCTTCTGGCGCTGCCCTTCGCTGCCACAGGGCGCCGCCCGCGAGCGTGCTTGGCCACGAGGATAGCAGGCAGGAGCAGCAGCAAAACGCCGACCGCGGCAGCAGCAGCGGCAGCCAGCTCCACGGCTGCCGCCGCAGCAGAGCCCGGCACGGACGCTGCCACCGGCGCCGCCGGCACCCAGCCTCGGCAGCTTCCCGGGGAGGAAGACCCTGTGCTGGCGCCCGACCCTGCGTACCGCGACCCCGCGCCGCTGCCGCCGCCGCCCACCTCGGCCACCGCGCCCCAGGTGTGTGGGTGCTTGCCGCTGGGTGCAGAGACCCTGCTGTTTGCAGAGGCGTGCCTGGCGCCCGCTTGGCCCGGCGTTGCAGGAGCACTAAAGTTTAGTGTTGTGTAGCCTGGTATCCAAGCTGTTGTACCGCCTGCATGTACCGCAGGTGCTGCTGTACCTCCTGCGCCTGGCCTTTGGGCAGGCCCAGCTGACGTGGCGCCTGGTCGGCGCGCTGGCCCTGCTCGCCACGTGAGCCGCCGCAGCTCCCCTGCCGCTGGTGCTGGTGCTGGCGCCGCTGATGGCGGTGCCGTGGCACCGCCTGCTGGTGCTGCCGTCGGCGCAGCTGCCGCTGCAGCGCTGCCTTCCCTGGCGGTCTGTGCTTCGCGCACCGTCTCACACGGCTGCCGATGACCCCCCAAACCACCGCCTTCCCCTGCGCAGCTCCAAGGCGGCTGGCCTGGCTGCCCCCTTCTACTTTAAACAAGCGGTGGATGCGCTGTCTAGCGGCGCTGGCGCCACCGCCGTGGCCGCCGCCGCCGCCGCCGCGCTGGTGCTGGGCGGCGCCTGCCGGGCGATCAGCGGCGTTGCCAAGGAGCTGCAGGGGCCCTGCTTTGCGCCGGTGGCTCAGGTGAGCGTGGGCGCGTGGGGAGGGGCGGGCCTGTACTGCTGCTGGCTGGTACTGCAGCTGGCTTATACTGCAACCAGCTACTCCACGTCGCCACCACACGCACACACGCACACACACAGACTGTCCCTCCCTCTCGCCGCCCTGCCGCTGTCCGCAGGATGCGGGGCGCCGCGTCTCCTTCTACACCTTCTCCCACGTTCTGGCGCTAGACCTGGGCTTCCACCTCAACCGCAAGACGGGTGGGCTGGGGGGAGGCTGGCTGGGTGGCTGGCTGGCGGTGCTGCGGGGAGCGGTGCAGGGCCAGGGCTGGGGGCAGCACCACAGCCGCAAGATAGGAGTTGGGGGTGGTGGGGTGATTTGGAGCAGTGGCAGGGCATGGAGGCAATGGCGCCTGCGCCTGCGCTGCTGCCGCTTGACCGTACACTAAACCTGCCACTCCTTGCTGGTTCCTGCCGCCCACCCACACACGCACCCGCCTCCTCGACCCCCCCAGGCGCGCTGTCCCGCATGCTGGAGCGCGGCGCGCGCAGCGTGGCGATGATCTTCCGGGCCATCGTCTTCACCTTCCTGCCCACCGCCGTGGAGCTGACGGGTGGGCGCAATATGTATACAAGTTTCAAAGGAGCCGCAGCTGATGGGTGGTTGTTGCGTGTCGCAAGGAACCCGCCGCTGCGGCCGCCTGCATCCATGTCTGCCCTTGCCGATGTGTTTTGGCGGTGGCCGGGCAGGCGTGCGCGGCCGGCCCGGCGCCCCTCCAGCGCACGGCAGCCTGAACACACAGCCTCCCACACAGCCGAGTGCTCGCACCCCTCCCACCTCCTACCTCCCCACCCCTACACCCACCCTCCCCGCAGCCGTGTGCATCATCCTGGCCCGCGCTTTCCACCCCCGCGTCTCCGCCCTCGTGCTGGCCACCTTTGCCGCCTACGCGGGCTGGACGGTGGCGCTGACGCGGGTGGCGGCGGGCATACGGCGCAGGGTGAAGGATCTGGACAATGAGATCACGGGTGAGGCGGGGAGGGAGGGGTGTGGTGGGAGGGGTGTGGGGGTGACTGGGAGGGGCGGGCGGCAGAATGGGGGCAGAGAAGGGGGTCAGGGCGCTGGGCAACGAGATCCCGGGTGGCTTACAACACTTCCTTTTTGTTTCCTTATCAATTCCTGTTTTTGGGGGTCAACATAGGTGGTGTTTACGTGTGCGGGTTAGGCTGGTGGTGGTAGGTGTGTGTGCGCGTGTGCTTGTGAGCCACCTCCCACCACACGCCCCCAAACCGCCCCCGCTGCAGGCAAGGCCGTGGATGCCCTGCTCAACTTTGAGACCGTGAAGCTGTTTGGCAACAGCGGGCTGGAGGTACGGCAGTACGACACATCCCTCACGGCTTACCAGGTGGGTGGGTGGGGTGCCTGGGGCACGCGGGCAGTGAGATTTATGAATCATCAGTAAGTGTGTTGTAAATAGTACTGTTTTTATTGGTCACTGGCATCTGAGCTTGTGTGTGTGTGTGCTGGGGGGCAGCAGCCTGCCTGCAATGAGCCCAGCCGACGGCGCCACATCACCTGCATGCTGTGGCGGCGCTCCTCGGGAGGCGCCTCCCCGCTCCGCCACCAGGCTGGCACCCCCAGTCCACTCCCAGCACACACCCTGTGGCCCACCCCGCCTGCCAACGCGCTTTGCCCCGCAGGGCTCTGTGGTGCGCCTCGACCTGGCTGCCGCAGCCCTCAACGCCGGGCAGGCCATCATCCTGGCGGCGGGCATGACGGGAGCCATGCTGGCGGCGGCCCTGGGCCCCGCCGCGCCCGCGGCCGCCGAAACAGTAGCAGGGGCGGCAGCAGCAGCAGGGGCGGCAGGGGGAGCGGCGGCGGCGGCGGGCATCACGGCTGGAGACCTGGTGATGATCCAAGGACTGCTGCTGCACCTGTGGGCCCCGCTGCAGTTCCTGGTGAGCCTCCTGCTGGTTGGGCAAGCCGGCTGGGCTTTGCCCGGCTGCCTGGCTGGCAGAGTGTCGGCCGGCGGCCGGGGGCGCCCCTCCTGCCCGTGCCTCTGCCCGTGTGTGCAACATGCTTGCACCCCCGGCGGCCACCGCCCTGCTTTCGCTGTCTCTCTGGCTCCCCTCTCCACCCCTCCCCTCCCCCACCACCCCTCTCTCACTGACCGCACCACCCCTCTACCCGTGCCCACCATCCCCCTCTCCCTGTCCCCGCCCCCCTCTACCCCACTTCCCCATGCAGGGCTGGTTTTACCGGGAGCTGCGGCAGAGCCTGGTAGACATGGAGGATCTACTGGACCTCCTGCGCACACCCTCCACCCTGCCAGACGGCCACCTGCCTCTCCCCGCCCAGTCGCTTGATGCAGCAGCGGGTGCAGGCGCAGGCCCGGCGTCGGCCCCCGCCAACAGTAGCTGTGGCAGCGGCGGCGGCGGCGGCGGGGAGGCGCAGGCGCATCAGCAGCTGCAGGCGTTGGAGGAGCGCCGAGCCAGCCACGGCGCCGCCGGCGCCCGCAGCGGCGTCGCCAGCGCCAGCAACAGTGCCACCACCACCACCACCGCCAGCAGCAGCAGCAGCAGCAGCAATAGCACCGCTAGCAGCCGGGGCCTGCGCCTGGAGCTGCGAGACGTGCGGTTTGGGTATGGCGGCCGCCGCGTGCTGCGCGGCGTGTCACTGACGGCGGAGCCCGGGGAGAGCATCGCCATTGTAGGTGGGTGCCCCCTGCTGCCGTGGCACTGGGCACGTGTGGCGTGCGCTGCAGAGTGCCTTCTGGCTGGCGGCAATATGGAGAGAGGGGCGTGTGTCAGCGCAGCACGGGGCAACAGAGGATGGGTGCCCAGGGTCGCATGCGCGCCTGCGGGCCTTGCGTGTGCCAGGCCAGCCCATGGCTGCCTGGGTTACATGCACCCACACCGGGCTGCTGCCACCGTTGAGCCGCCGCGCCGCTGAACCGCCGCGCCGCTGGGGCACCCCCGCCGCACGCTGCAGGCCCCAGCGGCGGCGGCAAGTCCACGCTGCTGCGCCTGCTGGTGCGCCTGTACGACTGCGAGGCCGGCTCCGGTGGGTGCCCCGCCTGCCTGGCTGACTATGTGAGGGCTCCGCACCACGCCCGGTCTGCCCATGCCGACCCGAGTTGCATGCGCAGGGCGTCTAGAGCCCTGGGCTCCTCCCGCCGGCTTAGTCGTCTGCCGCTCCCATTTACATCTCACCTTGTCCCCGGCCCGCCCGCTGCCGCCCCACCGTGCCCGCCCTGCAGTCCTGCTCAACGGCGTGGATGTGCGGCAGCTGCGGCAGGACAGCCTACGGGGTGCGGTGGCGGTGGTGCCGCAGGCAAGCCCCGAGCCTCTGGGCAGTCAGCAGCTACGCTCCTGGCGCGGGCCGCGCGGCCGGCTGCCTGGCCCCTCCTGCTGCGCGGCTGCACCTGTCTGTCGCCTCTGCCCTCACGGGCAGCACTTCCTCGCGTACCACCTGCTGCTGCTCATCAACAGGATACCGATACCAGCCACCTGATCCTCCACACCCATACCAGGGATCGTACCGCCTGGGTTCCCGCCCCCCGCAGGATACCGTCCTGTTCAACGACACCATCCTCCACAACGTCGCTTACGGCCGCCCCGGCGCCACCTGGCGCGAGGTGCAGGCGGCCGCCGCGGCCGCCAAGCTGGACGCCGCCGTGGCGCGCATGCCGCAGGGTGAGGCGCCACGCCTGTCTGCGTCTGTGCTTGCACCGCTGCTCCGTGTCCATTGCTGCCTGGCTTGTGTGTCCCGCGTGTTGTTGCTGCTGCTGGTACCGACCCCGGGAGCGCCCCTGAGGTGCGCAGGCTGGCTGACTGTGGTGGGCGAGCGCGGGCTGAAGCTGAGCGGCGGCGAGAAGCAGCGGGTGGCCATCGCCCGCGCCTTCCTCAGGTGGGGCTGCTTGAAGGCCCTGCGCTTCGAGGGCACTGAGCTTCGAGGGCACTGCGCTTTGGCAGCAGGGCAGGGAACCAGTGGCCCCACCCCGCCCCACCTCAAGCGCACAGCCAACGCAGCTGCTACCCCCTTCCCGACGCTCTCCGCCTGGTGCTGCCACCGCTGCGGTCTGCCCCGGCCGTGCCCTCCTCATTTCCCCCCTCTTCTCCCTCCTCCCCGCCCACAGGCGCCCCCGCCTGCTCATCTGCGATGAGGCCACGTCAGCGCTGGATACTGCCACCGAGAGAGGTATCCAGGCCTCGCTGCGCGCACTGGCGGCGGGGCGTACCGCCGTGTTTGTGGCGCACCGCCTGTCCACAGTGCAGGTGGGCGTGCCTGCCGCCACTGCTGCTGCTGCTGCCACTGCTGCCACTGCTGCCACCGCTGCTGCCGCTGCTGCTGCTGCTGCTGCTGCTGCTGCTGCTGCTGTGTGGTGCGAGTGTTTCCGGCTGCTGGCGGATGGCGTCGCAGTGCCACAGGGCCGCTAATCCAGGCCTCTGACCGGTTGCTCTGCTGAACTTTTGCGGCTACCCATGCCCCTAAGTGTCGCTAACTGGAATCGCCAGGGCCTGGGCACAAGGCCCCTTACGGGGTGCTGCGCTTGGCACGGCCAGGCCTAGAGCTAGACGTCAGATCCGAAGTGGGGAAGCTCCACCCATGTGTCAACCCAACCTCACTCTCGTGCGCCATCACCCGCCTCGCAGGGCTGTGACTGCATCTACGTCCTGGCAGAGGGGCGGGTGGCGGAGCAGGGCACGCACCAGCAGCTGATGGCTGGTGGGCGGCCTGCCGCGGGCCTGCGCTGACACCTGCCCCTGCAGCTGTGGCAGCCAGCAGATGCTTGCGGGCCCTCAGCACCGCGGTGGTGTGCCTGGCACCTCCAGCGCCTGCTCCTGCACCCCATGCACCTCCGCCCTGCCAGCCCACCCGTGCCGGGCCCCGCTTGCCCTGTTGCCCATGCGCTGCCCCATCACCGGCACTGCATGTACTGCCACGCTGTACCGCAGCCCAAGGCATCTACTACGACATGTGGCAGATGCAGCGGGCGCAGCAGGCGCTGGAGCAGCACCTGCGGCACGACGGCGGCGGCAGCGGCAGCTACGCCGAGGCCGAGGCGCCTTCGGCAGGAAACAGCGGCAGCGGGGAGCCCCGCGGCAAGCCGCGCAGCAGCCTGGCGGCGGCCGTGAGGCCTCCGCCAAGCGACGACAGCGGCAGTACCGGCGGCGGCAGCAGCGGGGAGGAGGAAGAGCTTGCGGGGCCGGAGCCGGACGGCGCTGCCGCGGAGCTGCGGCGCCACCACCACTGACGGCTGGCCGCCGCCGCCAGCCTGCCTTTTATGATTTCTCAGTTCTGACAGCGGCCAAGTGCTCTGCAGCTCACAATCGCAGTGTTCTGTCCTGCCGTTTCCAGCCGTCAGCGCCCCAGTTTTGCCGCACGGGCGGCCCAGTGTGCCTGTTGCTGTGTTGGCCAGACCATGTGTGCGGTATTTTGTTCTACCGCCACCGCCTGTCAACCACACTTGACCTGAGAAGGCGGGACACGGGGCGAGGCAGGCATCGCCGCGCCAGCCTGCGACAGGTCTGCCGAATTTGCGAACGGGCCGCCGCCATTCATCCTCTTCCCTTCAATCGCACCTGTACCAGTTTCTGCCGGCGTCCAGTCAGGTAGGGCGAATGTCCCTCCGCCATTTGTGAGATCCCCGGCTGCAGGCAGGCCGCCGGGCGGGCGCTGCACAGTTCGCATCGTGCTGATGACACCACCACGCAATGCAGGTCGCCGCGCCGGTCGACCGCCGCCGCTCCACCGCCGCCCCGCGCCGCCGCCGCTCGGCTGAAGCTGGGGCGCTTCGCCGCGCCGCGGAGGAGACGCGGCCTCCGACCGCTGGCCGCTTGCGGCGTTGCCCTTGCCCTTGTCGGAAGCGCGCTGCTCTACGCCAGCGGCACGCTTCACCCTAGCGCCGTCGCCGTCGCAACAGCAACGGCTGGAGGGGATGCCTCCTCGCGCCGCCTGGCGCTGGACACATCCACCCCCACTCGGCTCCACGGGCGGATAACCAAGCATTGGCCGCTGGGGATGCTGTCCCTGCTGGGCCAGGGGCGGCCGCGCCAGGAGCTGTGCTTCCCCAAGGCGTGGCGCAGGCGGCGGCTGGGCGGCGAGGCGCCTCCGCCGCCGTCCAAGTGGTGTTCCATCATGTATAGCGACAGGTGACAGCAGGGCGCTGGAGCGCCAGCCAGGCCACGGCGCTGCTGCCGTAGGTCCGGTCACCGTTCGACGCTGCCTGCGTGGAACAGGGGCGGGTCTGCCGCTGCTGCCACAGCGCCCTCCCCGCCCTCCCTCCCGCCATGCCTGCCCCTTGCCTGCGACCCCGCCCGCCTGCCCGCCCGCCCTGAGCAGGTACAGGCTGATCTACGTCAAGTGCGCCAAGACGGCGGGCACCACCCTGCTGAGCTACTTCTCCGCCTGCGGCTTCCCCGCCTCCAAGGACCGCTGCCTGCGCATGGCGGCGCTCTCCAACGCCACCGCCGTCCGCCACCTGCTCGACGTGTGGCCCGACTACTTTGTCTTCGGCTTCTCCCGCAACGTGCTGCTCCGCGCCGTCAGCCAGCACCGCTACCTGTCCACCTTCACCAAGCCCGGCTGCCCGCTGGTGCCCTGGGAGCGGTTTTGCCGAGACCCCTACGCCCCCGGCGACTACTGCGAGGCGACGCCGCGGTGCTGCGCCGCCACCGCGGAGCACCACTACCTCCACGCCTCCCCGCAGGCCAACTGCATCACCACCGCGGACGGCGGCACCGCGCTGGACTGGCTGGGGCGCATGGAGAGGCTAGAGGACGACTTTCGCCGCCTGCTGGCCATCCTGAACAACCGCAGCGGCGTGCCGCGGCTGCCGACGGAGCTGACGCCCCGGTTCAAGGCCAGGGCCAGCGCCTGCAGCCCCCGCTGCCGCCGCGGGCTGGCGTGGGAGGGCGGGCCAGGGGCCGAGGACACGTGCGACAGGATGGCGCTGTTCAGCGGCCGGCACACCCAGTGCTACGACAGCATAACTCAGTTCTTTGCAGAGGACATCCAGCTGCTGCACTGACCCAGTGCATGGCTTCATGCTTGTACTCGGACACAGTTTTCCTGCAACCCTGCCTTGACAGCCAGCGCCTGCTGGCAGTGGAGCCCCGACCGCCCCGTCGCGGTCGAGCGGTCGCATAAGCGGCGCCCTCGCCTCCGCACGCCTTGCTCATTCCATCCTGTTGGAGCCGCTTCTGTGCAGCTATTTCATGGCCCTGCTGTTGGCAGCCAGCTGAAGTTTAAATCGTGCACCAAACGGCAGGCAAAGGCTTACCACAGCATGGCGGCTTCGACGGCAGGCGCTGGAGGGAGAGGGAATGAGCAGGCACCATTGATGGTGCCTGATATCGGAGTGTCCAGCAGTTCGCACGCAGTTCTCCTTGCATCTTGGGGGATGCTCAGCTGGAATTGGGCGGCGCGCCGGGGCGTGCCTGCTGTGACACAGCACAGCGCGGCGGACTGGGCACCCGTGGTTCTCCAGAAGCTGCTTGCATTACAGCTGTTTGCGCTCCAGAGTAGGTTCAGCAGCGGACGAGAGGCACCCCTGGTCGGCTTGTGGCTGGTCCCGCCTCCAGGCGCTCGCCTAGTTCCCCCAGGTGAACCTCCTGGCGGCAGTGGCTCGGTGGGGAGCACCATGCGTGACTGCCAGCAGCCTGCACATGCAGGGGCGCTGCCTGGTCTGGCCGGATGGTGCCGCTGCCGCCACCCCCAAACTTGCCACCACTTGTTGCAGGGCTACCTGGGTGGTATGTGTGATGGAGCTGGCAGGCCAGCTCAGTCAGGCAGCTGGAGACGGCGACGAGGCGGCGGTGCGGCAGCTGCTGGCGGCAGGCGCTCGGGCCGATCAAGGCGACCAGCACGGCTGGCTGCCGCTGCATGTGGCGAGCATCTTCGGCCACGAGCGGGTGGTGAGGCTGCTGTTGGAGGCTGCACCAGCCACAGCCTTGGCAGTGGACCTTTTCGAATCCACCCCACTGCACCTTGCGGCTGAGCTTGGGAAGGTTGGAGTGATCCAGCTGCTGCTGTCGGCGGCACCTGCCGCAGCGTCGATGCTAAACGCTGAGACGCACTCCCCCATCTACTATGCCGCCTGCCGCAGCAACGCAGCCGTGGTGCAGCAGCTGCTAGAGGCGGCACCAGCGATGGCTTTTGCACTGGATGCTTTTGGCCACACACCGCTGCATTGGGCGCTGCGCTACAGCCACTTCAACGGTACAGCAGAGCAAGTCATGGAGACGGCCTGCTGCTTGGTGCAGGCAGCGCTAGCGGTGCAGCCAGCCCTGGGCATCCTGCTGCAGTACAGCCAGCGCTCTGCCACCCTTTTCACCGACCTGGTGGCCCGCCTGCCGCTCAGCCAGGAGCAGTGGCACTCGATTCCTGCACCCTGCTCCGACCTGGGTCGAGCGCTGCCAGCCGTCCTGGAGCGCTCGACCGCCGAGGCGGGGTGGCTGGTGAGGCGGCTTGCGAAAGGGCAGCGCAAGCGGCTGCGGGCAGCGGCGCTCAGCCTGGCACGGGCGCAGCGGGGCTTGCCGTCCCTGCCGGCAGAGCTGAGCGGGCGCATCCTGGCGGTGTGCCTGCTGGAACCCTGACCGCCCTCAGCAGGCTGACCTGGGTTAGCCAGCATGAACACAGCTATAGTTGACGGCTTGGCTTGCTACTGATCTCCAGCCGAATACAGAAAATGCAGATTTTTAAGCAATAAATTTGAAATACTTATTTTGAGGTACACGGGGAGGAAGACAGCAGGTTCGGGGAAGCAGCCGCATCGCCGCCAGCAGGGCACGCCAAGGGGCGGCAGCAGCGCTGTGTCGGGGCATGCCAGGGAAGCTTCTCTGCGTCTGCCACCTCTCGTAGACGGCAGGGGGCGTAATATGCAGCAGCCAGGGCTGCAGATGCACCCTCTTACCTGTGCACGGCCCTGCCACGGCAGCCGAGCTGGCGGTGCATGTATACCGCAGCACCTCCCGTCGTCGGCGGCGACAGGTCACCCGCCCATGCCACCCATCGGCAGGGCTGATCGCAAACCGCATGCTTTCATCCATCCCGCATTAAGGGTTGGCGCATACTGGCGGTGGAGGGGCGGCGCGGGCGATTGCGCAGTCGCGATGGCGAAGCATGGCGACAAGCAGGGGGTCCAGTGGTGCGTGACATCGCCGCAGAACGGCGCCAAGCATGCGGAGGCGGCGCCATTGTGGTGGCCCCGCGAGCTGCCACCGCTGCCGCCGCCACCGCTGCCGCCGCCACCGCTGCCGCCGCCACGCCTGCCGAGCAACTCCTGGCACCACCCTGGGCTGCCCCAGCCCAGCCCCAGCCCCATCCCAGCCGCCCACCCTGGCTGCCCTCTGCAGGAGGCATGCACTGGCGGGCGCAACGGCCGGCCTGTGCACCCAGCTGGCGCTGCATCCGCTGGATGTTGTGAAGACGCGGCTGCAAGGTTGGTGCTTCCACCCGGCAGGCCCGCCCGCCAGCCTCACGCAGCAGTGTGCTTGGGAGCTCCCTCTCACCCAGCCTCCACCCGCGCGCGCCTGCAGTGCAAGACGGCGCGGGGCTGCTGCCCGCCTACCGCGGCACGGTGGACGCGCTGCGCCAGATTGTGCGGCAGGAGGGGTGGAAGGCGCTCTACTCTGGTGGGTGCTGCGCGCCAGGCTGCGGCTGGGCTTCTGCTTTGGCCTGCGCCCAGGCAGCCTCTGCGCTCCGCAGCGGCGCGTGCCGGCACCTCTTGGCACCTCTTGGCACTTGGAGGCATGCCGGGCGGGAGCGGCCGCCCCTTGCATCATCTCCGCGCGTGATTGCCATGCCCCGGTGCCGCCTCCACCCTTCCTGGCAGGCCTGACCCCCGCGCTGGCGGGCAGCGGCATGGCCTGGGGCATCTACTTCTTCGCCTACAACCGAGCTAAGCAGCGGTACCAGCGGGCCGCGGGGCAGGCCCGGCTCAGCCCTGGCAAGCACCTGATCAGCGCGGCAGAGGCGGGGGTGCTGGTGAGGCGCGGCGGGGCATTTGGGGGGCGGGTGCGCGGTGCCTGGCGGCTGGGATGCAGGGCCAAGCGCAGATGCTGCGCATGCTGCTGCTGCCGCCGCCGCGGCGGCGCGTTGCGCGCGCTGCCGGGGCGCCCGCGCTGCGCCCGCCCACCTGCCAGCCGGCCTCAGCGGCCGCCGCCTGCGCTGCCTGCAGGTCTGCTTCCTGACCAACCCTGTTTGGGTGGTGAAGACCCGCCTGCAGCTGCAGCGCCGGACCGTGCAGCAGGCCGCCGCCTCTGCAGCCTCAGCAGCAGCCTCCGCATCGGGGGCAGCGCTAGGAGGCTCCGCAGCAGCGGCTGCAGGGCCGGCGGCCGCCACGCTAGCAGGAGCAGCCGCCACGCCCCCTGCCGCGGCTGCGGCTGCGGCTGCGGCAGCGGCCCGCGGCGGCCTGCGCCTGCCCATCCCGCGGCTGCTGGGGGGGCCTGCCGTATCGGAGGCGTGCGCGGTGGAGTATCGCGGCTTCCTGCACGCATTTGTGCAGATAGCGCGCTGCGAGGGGCTGCCGGGTCTCTACAAAGGCCTCCTGCCCTCGCTGCTGCTGGTGAGATGAAGCGAGGGGCGGGGTGCAGTGGTGGAGAGGCTGGGTAGAGCCCTGCTTCTGTCTCTTCCCCAGTCGACCACCATGCATGACCCCGGACTGGCCCTGCCGTGGGCTAGCCTTCCCCTGTACCCACCTGCCCCCTGCCTTCCCCACCCCTCTCGCGCCTGCCTGCCTGCCTCCACAGCCACCTGCTGCCACCCTGCCTGCCTGCCTACCTGCCTCCCGTGCAGGTGTCGCACGGCGCCATCCAGTTTGCTGTGTATGAGGAGCTCAAGTCTGCGGCGCAGGGCTTCGCCGGGTTCACCTCCAGCCTGGACGCCGCTCCGCCGCCGGCGCCGGGCGGCAAGAGCGGCGTCAAGCGGGGCGCCAGGGGCGGCGCCGGCCAGCAGAAGCCGGCCAGGCAGCTGTCGCCGCCAGAGATCACCGCGTGCGGCGCTCTGTCCAAGCTGGCCGCCTCCGTGACCACCTACCCCTCGCAGGCACGGCGGGGAGGCGCGCCTGCCAGGCTGACGCCAGCTGGCAGCCGACGGGGGCACGCTGTGCTTGGCCAGGCCGACTGCCTGCAGGCGTGTTTGCCACAGCACTGCAGGCTTCAATTCATACTAGCGCGCTGGCCATGCTGACCTGGCGCTCCCCCGCCCCCCCCACCCCGTGTGCGCAGGTGGTGCGCAGCCGGCTGCAGCAGCGCATGGACTCGCGGGCGCTGCAGTACAGCGGGGTGGGGGATGTGGTGCGCAAGACGCTGCAGGTACGGCCTCGGCGCTGCGAGGGCTGGGCGCGGCGCCCGGCGGGCGTGGCCGCCGCTGCATGCCTATGGCTGCCTATGCCTCTCGATTGGTTTAAATAACCCGTGCAGCCATGCACGTGGTTTTCCTGCCGAGCCCGCAAACCCCACCCCTCACCACCATCCCCCACGCACCACACGCGCCACACCACACCCCCATGCCGCAGCGCGAGGGCCCCGGCGGCTTCTACAAGGGCCTGGTGCCCAATGTGGTGCGGGTCATGCCGCAGAGCGCCATCACCTTCCTGGTGAGAGGCTGCTGCTCGGGGGAGGGCCGGCAGCGCCTGCTCGTTGACAAGGTCTGGTGCGGTGTGCAACCACCCGTGGCTGGGTTTTGATGTTGACCCTCTTTTTCTTAACCTCATTCTCATATGTTTTGTGCAGGTGTATGAGTCGGTCATGCGCCTGCTGGAGCGGCAGCCGCAGCCACAGTGATGGCGGCGCAGCAGCAGCACCGGCAGCAGCTGAGCCAAGGGTCATGCCTGCCACATTTTGCCAAGGCGGCCCTGGAAATGAGTGCCCATGCGTGCACATTATTGCAATACGGATGAATAGCAATGTACGGAGCGTTGCAAGTGTAGGACTGAAACAAATGATTACAGCAGAGATACAAGAGGGCAGCCGCATCAGCCAGCCAGCATTCCTGCCTTCCCTCACACAAACCGCCTCACGCCCGGTCGTAGCTGCTGGCGTCGAACTGAGGCATGTCTCGCCCCTCTGGCGGCTTGGAATACTGAGCGGTACGCAGGTAGGTCGAGATACTGCAGGCAGGTGAGAGGAAAAAATGGCATGGGTGGGGTGGCGGCAAGGCAACGGCGTGCCTCCCTACCTACCCAGCGCGAAACACGCACAGGCATAGGCAGCTGTACTTGCTGTACTGCAGCTCACCGGGTGTGTACCGCCCGTGCGTCGGGGTCGTTGGAGGTGCCCAGGGCGGGGAGGAACTCGCGATCTATGTACTGCAGGCGGTACATGCAGTATAGTACTCCAGTGAGGGAGGCAAGGCTGGGCAGCTATCGGAGGACTGGGCTGCCATCCTGCCTGTAGCAGGGAGCGCAGCTCTTGCGTCTCCACCATCCACACCCACCACCGCCGCCCCCACACCCTGGTGCCCTCACCTGCAGCAGCTTCATGAACTGCCCCCGGTAGGCCAGGTGCATGCGGTAGCCAGCCACCTTCAGCACGGCAGGGAGGGCAGACAGGGAAAACAAGGCAGGCAGGGAGGTGAGAGGCAGGGTCCGCGCACTGGCCCCCCGCTTCCTGCCACCACCGCCCTGCTCCTCCCTGCCTCCAGGGCCCGGCCCCCGAGCCCTTCCCCCTCCCCGCTCTCCTGCCCTGCCTCCCTCTTGCCGCCATACCTTGAGCACGGCATCGACGGCAGTGGCCGTGACGCGGTTGGCGGGCAGCGCAGTCAGCAGCCTGCAGGGCGGGCGAAGCGTCGAGGGGGTGCAGTGGGCGTGCGGCTGTGCGGCTTGACGGACGTTCAGCCAGGAGGGGGCATGTGTGCTGGCAGCGGACGGGCAGCAAGCAATGGAGGGCAACAATGGCATGGCACAATGGGTGGGGTGGCCGGCAGCGCACACAGGCACATGGGTGGGGTCCTCGGCGGCGCGCACCTGGCCAGCAGCGTCCAGGCGTGGCCGAGGCCGTGAGGGTTCTGAGGATTGTCAGACTGCGGGCGGAGGGGCAGCAGTGCGGCACGGCGGTGTTTGTGTGTGTGTGTGTGTGTGTGTGTCGGTGTGAGTGTCTGTGGTGGTGTCTGTGATTGTGGGTGGGCGGGTGTGGGCATAGGGGCAGGGATAGGGGTGCCACTCCATCTGTCTTGGCGATCGCGACACGCGGGCACCGATCGGCAGGCACGCCACACAGCACTGTACAGCACAGCATGCCACACCCTCCGCCGCCCCCACCCCCACCGCCCGCACCCGCTGCCTGGCGCCCACCTGCGTGACTGCGGCGTACAGCATGAGGTAGCCCTGCACGCGCCCCACAAACTCGTCGGTGGTCTCTCGGGTGACCTGGCAGGGGGTGGAGGGGGCAGGGAGTGGGACACGGGAAGGACAGGGGTCATGGGATGGGAGGACGGGCGTGGCAGCCCGGAAGCGCAGGCGCCCGTATGCTTGCAGCACGCGGCATCTGCTGTACCGGGGCTGCCAGCAGCGGCAGCCAGACCAGAGAGCGGCTGGCGCCACGGGCGGCGGCGCTTTGCTCAGGCTGCCGCCGCCGCCGCAGCCACGTGCCGGCCACGCGCCAGCCGCGCACCTGGCCCGTGTCCTCGTCAGCGCTGATCATGTAGCCCAGCTGGCGCAGGTAGGCGTCCTCGTCCTGGCCCGACCCCGAACGGAAAACGGCGTACTTGGGCACGGTCAGCGGGCAGAGCTGCGGGCGGCGGGAGCGGCGGCGGAAATCAGGTGTGTGTGTGTGTGTGTGTGTGTGCGTTTGCGGGTTTGCATGGGAAGGGAGGCTGGCGTGGCCGCCACCCGTGCTTGCCCAAGCAAAAAGGCAGCCACGCGCCAACACCGCCACCACTGCAGTAACCCAGCTGCTGCTGCGCTGGCACAGTTCCTTCCACACGCGTGTAAGCCGGCCCATCTGAGGGCCCAGCCCAGGCACGCCCCCCCACCTGGTGCAGGCGCGCCGCCAGCAGCGGCACAAAGTCGGGGTGCGCCGCCATCACCGCCACCGCCACCTCGGCCAGCGGGAAGGCAAAGGCGTGGAGGCGGGTGACCTGCGGTGTGTGTGGGTGTGGTGGCGAGAGGGTGGGGGGCGGGTGTGTGGAGGGGTGGGGTACGTGGGGGGCAGGCGAGCGGCGGCGCCAGGAAGGCAGGCTGGTGCTAGGTCGGCAAAGAAGGAAACATCACTGGAAACAGCTGCGGCGCAGAGCAAGCGGGGTGCAGGGCGCAACCGCCAACCTGGCAAGCCGGGCCTGCAGCCAGCCTGGCAAGGCGGCGCGTCCTGCCCAACCCAAGGCCCGCCCAGCCCCTGAAGCCCCAACCCCGGCCCAAGCGCACCTGCACCTCGCACTGGCTGACCAGCTTGTTGGCAAGCGTGAGGAGCGCGTAGATGCGCTGCGCGCCGTGCTGCGCCCCCACAAATCCCGCCAGCGCCTGCGCCTTGAGCCGCACCTGCACGAGCGGGCGGGCAGGCAGGTGGGCAAGGGGAGGCAGGCAAGGGGGCGGGGAGGGATGGGTCGGGGGAAGGGTGGGGGCTGAGGGTGTCCTTGCAGGCACGCGTATGCCACATCACCCACGCCGCGCCAGCTCAGCAGCCAGCTCAGCAGGCAAAACTGCCTCTGCCACATTCAGCCAGCCACGCCATGCCAGCTCAGCAGCCGCCTCAGCAGCCAGCTCAGCGGCCAGCTCAGCAGCCAGCTCAGCAGCCAGCTCAGCGCCCCCCCCCCCCCCACAAAACCAAAACCACCC
>NW_005435073.1:17456-44963 GCF_000147415.1 Chlorella variabilis | reverse complement strand
CCACACCCACAACACCCACAACACCCACCCACAACACACCTGCTCCAGCGTGGCGCTGATCTGCTGCACGTTGAGCGTCACAAACTTGTCCACCGCCCGCTTCTTGTCGCGCATGGAGCGGTCGTCGACGAAAGGCCGGACCGCGGCCTGGAGGGCGTGGTGGGAAGGGGGCGAGGACGAGAGAGCTGAGCGGCAGGGCGACGGCAGCGCCTGGGCCGCCGCACAGCCAGCAGCAGCCAGGCAGGCCACACCACAGCAGCAGCATATGACCCTGGCTCACACCTGCGCCTCCGCCAGCGCCGCCGCACACTGCTTCTCCCACTCTGCCGCCGACGGCGCGATGCGCACCCCGCTGCCCCGTGCCGCGGCCGCCGCTGCGGCCGCGCTGCGCTGCGCTGCCGCGGCGGCGGCGGCCTCGGCCGTCGCGGCCTCTGCAGCCGCTTGCTGCGCTGCCGCCTGCTGCCGCTGCACAGCCTCCGCTTGGGCTGCCGCCTGCATCGCCGCCTGCTGCTCGGCACGCGCCTTGGCGGCAGCGGCGGCCGCCTCCTGCTGCTGCCTCACCGCCGCCTCCAGCTGCTGCACCTTGCGCTCCCCCTCCTCCGCCTTCTGCTGGTGCTGGCTGCGCAGCCCCGAGAGCAGCGCGGCGCGCTGCCGCTGCCGCGCCTGCTGCGCGTCCGCCTCGGCCTTGGCCGCCGCCGCCGCCGCAGCGGCGCACTGCGACGCCGCAGCCGCCAGCTCCGCAGCCTCGTCCGCCTCTATGTCCAGTAACGCCCGCTCAAAGGCGGCTACTTTCTTCTGTGCCCCGACCCGCAGCTGAGCCTCCAACCTGGCGGTCACCTCGGCAAGTGCTAGCTCAGCCGCCGTCAGGGGGCGCACCCCGGCGGGGGCGCTCAGCCTGCGGCCAGAAAAGAGAGGCACGGGAGGGGGCTGGGAGCTTCAGCAGCAGCAACACACTTTCAGGGCTATCCAGTTGCATGTAAGAAGACGCAGCGGCGGCAGCAGCAGCAGCAGCAGCAGCAGTAGTAGCAGGCAAAGCCGGCAACCGCTGCCACTGCCTGCCCGCTCGCTGGCCCCACCTGCGCCTGCGCCCAGCAGCAGCGGCAGCCCCAGAATCCACTTCCTCCTCCTCGTCGTCGCTGCTCAGACCGCTGGGCGCTTGCAGCGAGAAGCTGGGTGCAGCTGCCTCTGTGCAGGCAGGCAGACGCCGGCAGGTCAAGGGGGTTCAGTGCAAGGGGCAAGCATGCAACCGACGTGTGTGTCCTAACTTGCGGCTGGCGGCAGCAGCAAAAACGCTCACACCCAAGCAATGCCCCGCCGCTCCAATCCGAACCACTCAGCCCCCCTTCCTCACCAGACATGCCTGATTCTGAGTAGCCTGTGGGTGCTGACAGCCGGCGGCTGCTGCCACCAAACCGGCGGTCCAACGCTGCGCAGCCGCCGCCGCCGCCGCTGGCCGGTGCCGCCGCCCCGAAGCGCGGCCGGATGCCGCTCAGGGGACCGCTGCCGCCAAAGCCCGGGCTGAGGGGCGCCGCAAAGGCGCGGCCCCTGCTGCCGCTGCTGTTGCTGGCTGTGCGCCCAAAGCTGGGTGTGGTGAGCAGCTGGTGCTGCGGGGAGCTGGCGGTGGGCGGGAGGTTGGCGGCGCCGCCGCGGGCGCCCGCCGCCGCCGGGCTGCCAGCTGCCCCTGCCGCCGAGCTGGCATTGCTGGCGCTCCTGCGCAGCCGGCTGGTGGACGCCAGCAGCGGCAGCGAGTCGATGGGCGTCTGTCCTGCGTGGTGCGCTCCCCGGCTGCTGCCACCGGTGCTGGACGTCGGCGAGGCAAGGCTCTGCTGCATCGCCAGGACCGGACCAGGCGATCGGTAGGCGTTCATGGGGCCGCAGCGCTCGGCCCCCGCTCCCCTCTGGTCGTTTGTGGCGATGGGCCTCCCAGGGCGACTGGAAGCAACATACGCAGGAGGGCGCACCTTGAGGGCATGGCGCAAAACATCTGCTCTGCCTGCTGGGGCGGCTGCCGCCAGTCGGCTTTTGGATGTTGAAGAGCTCGCCTGGGACTGCCTGAATTTGCTGCACTATGGTGCCCACCCAACGATACGACTCTTTCACCAAATTTGCTATCTGCCACTGTTAGTATAACTGTTACAGATTTGGGTGAGCTTTATTAGGCAGGGCAAAAGGCACAAGGGGGGAGGGGATCGGTAGAGCAGGGCCACTAGCACTGGCTCTGGGTGACAGATCAGTAGCGCATCATGCTGGGTAATGGACAAATCAATGGAGGGGACGTCTTTTATTGGGTTTCTGGCTCATCCCAGGTGGCAGATGCAGCGGGCGGCGAGCTCTCGAGGGCACCTACTGGTGATGGCAGGCTGCTGCTGGCAGGGCCCCCGGGGTGGAGCGCAGAGGGGACAAGGGAAACAGAAGAGGCGGGATGAATGCCTGAAGATCCCAGAGGCAGTTTGCAACGAGGCAGTTTGCAAAGAGACGGTGAACGGGCGTGCGGGGGCCAGCCAGGCAACACCTCGCTGCCGCGGTCGGTTGATGTGTGGCGAGCGCCAACGGCTTGGGCCAACAGGATGCATGCATCATGCTGATAGCGAATCAATCACTTGTCGTCGTCGTCGTCGTCGGAAGGCTTGGGGCGAACTGGCAGGCAGACCGGGTTGCCCTTCTGCAAGCGGGGCGTGCACCAGCGCACAGGTGCTAAGCGCGGCGGGGCGGCTGAGCCTGTCAGCAGCCAGCTGATCTCTTGCAAGTTAGGTAGCAGGGGCAGGTGAGCCAAGGGGTCGGCGCAACGGACGCGAGCCTGGCTGGCTGCAGCAAATGGGTGGCTGCGTGGCCTCCCAACTTGCAGCCGGATGCAGGCAGCAACTCACCAGGGTGAGGCGGCAGACTCTGCCGGTGGCGCACTTGACACCGTCGCAGTTGCTGACGCACCGGCCCAGCTTGCCCTGCAGCCACGGTTGAGTGCAGCGGCGGCGCAGAAACGGTTTGGGTGTTTACTTGATCGACAGGGGAAACCACGCCGCATGCGGCATCAGCGGCTGGTTTGGACCAGAACGGCATACAGGCAGGTGGCAGCAGCTGGGCGCCGGCTCACCACGACCTTGCACTTCTTGCCCTTGCCGCACTTCTTAACGGCACAGGGGCTGACCGGGGTGGGCACCACGCACGAGGCCTTGATGCAGGTGGGCTTGCCCTTCTGCAGCCAAATGTGAAGGACGGGGATGGGGTCGAGGTTGGCTTTGGTGGATCAGGCGGCAAGGGCAGCGGCAGCGGCAGGGGCATGCACGCATGCCACGCATGTGTGAGCTCCCCCAAATGCACAGCACGGCAGAGGCCTCACCACTGTGACGCAGAAAGAGCCAGCGGGGCACCTCTTGCGGGCGCCTGCAGCGGCGGAGCGGACACGCACGTAAGCCGCGCATCAGGCACCAACACTGGCAAGCAAGCCGGCAGGCTGGCAGGCGGACAATTGGCACAGGCCTGCCAGCTGGCAGGCAGGCAGGTAGGCGCCAGTGTTTCTGAAAGCTGGCGAAATCGCCAAATGCTGGCGAAATCGGGCCAAAAAACGGCTCTGGCTGGCGATTGGCCGAAGGCCATCGCCAGCCAGAGCTGGCTAAATGAGGGCAGGCGGCGGGGCGACATCGCCAGCGCGTCGCCAGCCCCCATGACTGACATCGCCAATATTTTGAGGAGAAATGGCCAATTTTCCTCAGGAACTTCATTCCATAGTGTTAAACAAGCGCCAGCTTGCTGGGGGCTTCGCCCCCAGTCCCCCAAAAGGGAGGCAAGTGCCGACAAAGCAACAGCGGCGCCGCATGTGGCCGCTGCGCTGTGCCAGGCGCAAGGGTGGCTCCCCCGCATTTCGCCAATCCTCAATGTGCCATCGCCAGCTGATTGGCGAAATTTGGACGCGACAGCAGTCCTCATCGCCCGCCCATCGCCAAAGCTGCCACGAGGGCCAGAAACACTGGTAGGCGCCCCTGGCTCAACATCCGTCACGAGTGCAGATCCGGTGGCACAGCAGAGCGCATTGCCCCCACCGCCACCCTGTGTGCTAGCAGACTCACAAGTCAGCTTGGGCGGGTCATCATCGTCATCATCACTGCGAGGCAGGGCAGACGGGTAGCAGGCCGGTGGGGGCGTCAGCTTCCTAACTAGCTTCTGCCGCCGGCTGGTCAGTGGGGGCACTGTCCACCACCTGGGGCAGAATGCGTTCTATACTCGCTCGTGTGCAAAGCGGGCGCCGTCAAGCTCGCCCCAGAAGCCCCTCTGCCTCCCTTCCCTCCCCTCCACCCAGCTCTGCTCACTCGTCGTCATCCAGTATCGAACGGTGGGCGCCCTGCCAGGTCGAGGAGTCGTCCCCGTGGGCGACCACAGCTGCTCCAGGATTGTCCAGCTGAGCCCTACAGGTTCGGACAGCGGCAGGGAATGAGCACATGCGGGACAGGACAGAAACTCGGCAGGGCAGCTTCGCTCGTGCCTTGGCTCAGTGTGGCAGAGCGGCGGCAGCATCACGGCACTTCTGGGTACATCAGGCAGTGGCGGGCAACGTGGCGAGGGGAGCGTCACGTGCAGATCAGTGCACAGGGGCATTGGAAGCCGGCATTGAGGCAGGCAGGTCGCTCTCGGCAGAGTCTGAACCGAGCCCATCGTTGGGATGGGATGCATGAGTCGGCATTGCCACCGTCCCTCCCCTGCGGCCCCTCCCCCGCACCTAACAATGCCTCCGAACGCCAGGAAGGCCAGGACCAGCGCCATCAGGAGCGTGGAGACCCTCATCTTACGTGGGAACTGCGTGGAGGCTGCGCGAAGAGGAGGCGCAGGGCCAGGAAAGGGGCCGCGGCGATGCAGGGGCGAGAAATGAGATGGAAGAAGCGCGTCAGGCTGGCTTAAAGCATGGCTCGAGATAATGGCTGCATGGGTGGCTCTTGCACCCGTGGCAGCTGCATGCAGCTGCCAACTCGGCTTCAGAACGGCTGTCCGACAGTGAGGTTTGGCGCCAATGAAGCAGCTGCGGCCATGGATGAATGAGGCGGCGGCTCGGAAAGGCCGGGGACCTCTGGGACACCAAACGGACGGCCCCCACAGTGCATCATAGCTGGCATGGTGGGCACCGACAGCTGGGACCAGCAGCTGCCCCTCCTCATCCCAAGGCAGCTGCTACGACCCCCTCACCATCCCAACACGACTATATCTATGTTACAACCAGATGCTTGAGACAACCAAAACTGAGGCGCCCGTGATGGCAGGGCAGACAATGCAATCGGCCAGCAGGCAACAAGGTAGGGGCAAGACAGGGTAAAGAGCGGACAAGGCGTCTGCAGAAATGTGTACATTGGTACGCACAAAAATGGAGGCGGGGCATCACACACAATACACATGGACAGGCCAAAATAAGATGGGTGTGTATGACAGAAACATTTGCTGCAACAAGCCTGCAATGTCAGGCGGCGGCAGGGGAGCCCGAGGCAGCAGCATCAGCTGGCAGGAGCAGCTCGCGCATGTGAGCCATGCGTGCTGCAGAGTAGCCTGCAGCAACAGCCAGCAAAGCGGCCAGCCTGCCGCCGCTGGCGCCGTCTGCCGACGCCCTGGCTGCCACCAAGTCCAGAGGAGAGGCCGCTGCCGCGAGTGCAGCCCTGCTGCCATTGCTGCTGCTGGGCGTGGTGGTGGCGTCCACACTGCTGCCGCTGCTGCCAGCGTCAGCACTAAGTGGGGCGGACGCGCCAGACAGCGCGCCACCGCGCAGCAGCCGCAGCTTCTGGCGCAGCAGCAGCAGGGGCTGCGTGCCAGAGGCAGGTGCCGCGGCATTCCAGGCAGCAGCTGCACCGCCTGCATGCCCCACTGCTGCAGCTGAAAGAGCGGCAGACCATGGGGCCGGCGCACCGCCTGCATGCTCCCAGCCGCTCATGAGCCCCGCAGCCTCCTCCGTCGCTGCAGCAATCTCTTCAAAAGTTGCATCCGCGCCAAACACGCCGCCGGAGCGCAGCATGGCGCGGCGCGAGGCGGCCTCCTGGCGCACTTGCTGCGTGATGGAGGGAAGGGAGAGGCGCTGCCAGCCGTCGTGCCAGCGGTGCGCCAGGCTGTCCATCTCGTCCTCTGCAGAACACACAGGGGCGGGAAACAGGCAAGTAACCAAAGATTCGATTATCCTAACGACGGGCGCAGCAGGGTGGTACACGCATGACGTATGTTCCCTAGGCAGCGGCATGAGTAGCAGCACCCTCACCAATCAGGGGCAGCAGAGTGTCCTCAGAGATGGAGATGGCGGCGGCGCGCGGCTGAGGCGCCACCTCCTCAAGCGGCAGGCCATCCAGCCGGGCCTTCAAGCTGTACATCGCCTGCAGCACAGCAGCCGTTCAGGCGACAGTAAGCGGCACGCACCCGCCACAGAGCAGCAGCAGGTCCCGTGGCTGCGTGCATGCTTGCCAGCTGTGCTCCCCACAGCCGCTGCCGCTCACACACTCGCACACAGCATACACACCTGCCCCACGCGGTCGGCGATGGCGGCCTGCAGGCGCTGCTCGGCCCAGCCCTGTGCCACCGCGGCCGCCAGCAAGTCCTCCACCGCCACCGGCTCCCCCACCAGCACGCGCAGCTCCTGGCCTGCACACGCAAGGAGAGATGGGGGGGGGCTGGCCGGCACACATCAGAGCCGCAGTCGGACGCAAAGAGCCGGTGCAGTTTGCGGCGAGCCTCTGAGACGTGTCGCCACTGGCCGTCGGCGCGGCCGCCGCGCCGCGGTCTGTGCACGCCAGCAACGCACAGCCTGCACCTGCCCTCCCCGGCAGCCGGCACCCACCCAGCTTGGGCAGGGCGCTCCCCTTGGGCATGATCTTCTCCATGCCGCTGTGCACAAAGGGCAGCACAAGGGGAGGCTCGCCGCCGGCCGCCACGGCAGAGGCCACCAGCCAGCCCACGCCCTTCCTGCAGCCGGGCCGGGCGGGGTGGAAGGCGGGGGTGCGTGGGCAGGCAGAGGAGGCAGTTGACGGGCACAGGCGGCGGGCTGCGGAGGGAGCGGCAGGCTTCCCTCCCCTGGTGAAGGGAGCGCACACAGGCCAGGCCCGGGGGTGGGGCTCGAGAGAACACACGGCGCTGCGCAGGTGGCTCCCCAGCGCCGCACCTGACGGGCAGCATGCGGCCGTCCCGGCTGCGTGTTCCCTCCGGGAAGACATGCACCCACTGCCCCTCCAGCAGCCGAGACTGCGGGGACGAGCAGAGGCGCAGGGCGTGGGTCATGGCAGCGGGGGAGGTATGAGGTGGAGATGGCAGAGCAAATGCAGCAAGGGCGAGCAGGCCGGCAAGGGATCCATGTCAAGGAGAGGCAGGCAGGCAGCAGCCCCTCTCCCTCCCCGCAGGCCGCGCCCACACCTGCGCCAGCCGCATCCCAAACTGGCCCAGCCCCGCGCCGCGCTCCACAGGCAGCACCTGCAGGCCAAGACGTGTGTGTGTGTGTGTGTGTGTGTGTCACAGCAAGATGAGGGCGGCTGCCGGGGTGCCGGGAGAGGCACGCGCACCGGCCCTGCCAGCAGGCGGGGCGCGGTACGTACGCCCCCCCGGTCCTCCATGGCCACTGCACGCCAGCCACCCCCGAGGGCAGCAGCCCCGTGCTGCAGCATGCCCGCCCTCGTGCTGCAGCTGCCCGGCCGGCCCCCACCTTTGCGGCGCGGAAGAACGGCGCCAGCGCGGCGCTCCTAAAGCAGCGGTCGGTGGCGCACAGGGTCCACCGCACCGCGCCCGGCTCCAGCAGCGTTCCGGCGGGGACGACTGCGGCGGTTGGGGAAGCGGGGGCGGGCAGGTGATGTCGGCGTGGCTCCTGTGGCACGCTTGCACGGATCGGGCTGGCACCTCCCCCACAAACAGCAAGCCACCAAGGCGGCGGAAAAGCAGCGCACAGGCAGCGCGGATGCGACACGGCAGCGCTGCACACAGCTGGCACGGCTGCACACGGGCTGCCGGGGGCTCACTGGAGGCGGTGACCAGCGGGTCGTCGATCGCCCCCACGTGGTTGCTGACGGTGATGAGGCCGCGGGTGGGGGCCCGCCCCAGCGCCGCCACCATGTGCTCCTGCCCCGACACAGACGTGCGCGCGCCGGCTGACAGGAACAGCTTGCAGGCACCGCCCACGCCGGCCAGCACCAGGTGCTGCGGGACGGAGGGCAGAGGCGGGCAGGGGCGGGGCATGAAACGCGTGGGTGGGCTGGCGGGGGTCCAGCAGGCAAACAGAACAGGTGCATGCTAATCTACAAGCAAACAGCAGACCGGGGCTTGTCGGCGGCGCGATTGGGCGTGCATGCAGCGAGCCTAGCAGCAGCCAGCCTCACCCTCAGCGGGCCATCGGCGCCCATCACAGCGGCAGCGGCCTCGGCATCCAGCGCGCCCTGCGCCTCCACTGCCTCCGGGGACGCAGTCTGCTGCGTCGCCGCCGCCTGCTGCGTCACCGCAGCCTGCTGCGCGCCAGCCAGCTCCGCGCTGGAGCGGCCGGCGGTGTGGCTAATGCCTGCACTGCCCTTGCTGCTGCTGCTGCTGCTGTTGATGATGCTGCTATCGAGGGCTTTGCTCCCTCCCACCGCGGTGGCCACATACTGGCGCAGCCGCTCCTTCTGCTCGTTCTTGAGGTCGCGAAGGCGCAGGCGGGTGGCCGCCCAGCGCTCCTGCACGCGCCCAAAGGCGCGGCGTGGGTCGACGCGAGAGACGGCGGCGCGGCGGGCAGCAGCCCGAGCCAGCACCCGCTCCTTGGCCTGCTGGAACAAGCTGCAGGGGGAAAGGCGGCAAGGGAGGAATGGCAGCAGCGTGCTCAGCAGTGCCGGCTTCTGACGGGGCCTCCGCTGCAGGGCCAGTGCAGCGCGGGGCTGTGGAGAGGGCGGCAGAGGGGGCGCACGCACCTGCTGCTCTCATCCATGCCGCCGCTGTTGCTGGTGCTGCGAGTGCGCAGCAGCTCGCGGTACTTGGGCAGCGCCGCCGAGAGCTTGGCTGGGTAGAGCCAGCCCCCGGGGGCGGCGGGCAACATTGGCCGGTGGGTGTCTGCGGGGTGACGGGCGTGCAGGCGGGCAGCGGCAGGGAGGTGGGCGGCTGCACCGCCGGGCCCGCCTGGCCAGCCATGGGAGCGTGGCTGCCTGCAAGAGCGGCTGTCGAGAGCGACCTCTTGCCTGCCCGACCACAGCACAGTGGCAAAAAAGCAGGCAGCGTGCCAGGCGCCCCTGCCGCGCACCTCGCTGCCTCTAGAAGCTTGGTACCCGGGCACGAGCCGCGCAGGGAGCCTGGTTTTGGGTTGTTTCGAGAAGAGCGGCCAGAATTCGCCTCGGGCCCCAGATGGCCTTCAAGGACGCTAGAAGAGCGATCCCGAGTAGGCAGCGGCCCGAAACGCTCCACGCGGGCAGGAAAAATTGCCTGCAGGTACTGTACCGGGCCGACCAGTGCAGCTGCCTTTCACAGCCCCACCGACACCACAGTGCGTCTTTCGAGCCTGCCGATCACTCCAGCATACTACCAAGCCGGCAATACCAAAGACCACACTTGTTGCTCGTGGAGCTTCTGGCAGCCTCCCCCCGGCCTTGTTCCATCGCTGAAGGCCATCCGGCTATAGAGCAGCGGTCGCTTGCCTGCGCCGTGCACTGCCCCGACCATCCACCCCCGCACCTGGCCGCTGGGGGCTAGCGTGGGCCAAGATGGTGCTGGCGGAGCTGGGACAGCGCATCTCGCAGGCGCTGGGCTCCCTGAACGCCGTGCCCGTGGTGGACGAAGCGGTGCGCCGCCGCCTCCCACCCGCCGCCGCCACCTCCAGTCTCTCTCATTGTTGCTGCTGGTGGCTGCTCTCTAGTGGTGCACTTGATTGGCGGTGATCAGCAAAGACATGGTGGTGCCGCTGCTGCAGCTGCTTCTCTAAGCAAAGACTCATTCAGCTTCTTGTTTTCCGCTTTCGGCTCTTTCTTCGCCATGTGACTCATGTGACTCTCCTCCCTGCCCCGCTCTGCCGCCACCCACCGCTTCCCTCTCCGCCTTCCCGGCAGGTGCTGGATGCCTGCCTCAAGGAGATCGCTACCGCGCTGCTGCAAGCAGACGTGAACGTGCGGCTGGTGGCCAACCTTAGGTGCGGGCCAGCTTGGGGTGGTCTCTGCCGCCCTCCCTGCGACTGCGTGCCCTGCCCTGCCTCTGCGGGCCACCTGCCAGCCTCAATGCCTGCCCTCCGCCCTTCTCATTGCAGGAACAATGTGAAGAAGCGGGTCAACATGGAGCAGCTGGCCAGCGGACTGAACAAGCAGAAGGTCATCGAGAAGGTGGGTGCTGGGTGTATGTGTGTGGGTGGTGGTGTGGATTGTATGGGCGTGAGAAGGCCCTGAAGCAGCCTTCTGGGACACCAAGACAGGCTCTCGGCCAAGCTTGGATGCGCGTAAAACGGCTTGGGGATGGGCGGTTACGTCGGCGGCTGCCACGCCGCGCCTCTGCACAATCATACACCCGACCAGCCGGTGGTGCTGTGCTGCCCTCTACCGCGCCGCAGGCTGTGTTTGACGAGCTGTGCTCCATGCTGGACGGCGGGGACCCCAAGAAGACGGAGCTGAAGAAGGGGAAGACCAACATCGTCATGTTTGTGGGACTGCAGGGTGGGCGGGCCGCCGCTGCCGCTTGGGGCAGCCGCTGCTGCTGCCGCCGCTGGTGGTGGCGGCGCTGGCGCTGTTGCCAGCTCTGCACATCTGGCGGGAGGGGGCTGCGGAGCAGCCGTGGGCGTGGAGCCACATCTGCGAAAGGAGGCTGGGCAAGGCCTGTGCCGGCCCGGGATGGAGTCGCCGTCTGGGCGTGCAGCCTTACTGGGAATCGGCTGGCTGCCTGGCGCTGCTGGCGTGCAGGCGCGGGCAAGACCACCACCTGCACCAAGTATGCCTTCCTGTGGAAGAAGAAGGGGTTCAAGCCAGCCATGGTGCGCAGCCCTCGCCTGCGGTGCTGTACGCGCTCCTCGCCCGCGTGGCGGCGCGACTCTGGTGCTGTGTGCGTGAGCACAGGGAGCACGCCCCAGCTGGCCACCCCCGTGTTGCTGACCCCCCCCCTCCCCACCCTCCCTGCAGGTGTGCGCGGATACCTTCCGCGCGGGCGCCTTTGACCAGCTGAAGCAGAACGCCACCAAGGCGCAGGTGGGGGACTGCCGGCTGGGCAGGCGCCCTTGGGCCACCTGCTGCGCTGGGCGGCGCCGCACCTCCTGCCCCTCTGCTACTGCACCTCGCCCCAACACCCTGGCCCTCCCACCACCCTGGCCCGCCCATCCTCCTTCCTGACCCGGCCGGACCTCCTTACTGCTGCCCCTCCCCTACCCTGCAGATCCCCTTCTACGGCTCCTACACCGAGACCGACCCCGCCATCATCGCGCAGCAGGGCGTGGACCGGTTCAAGAAGGAGGGGCGGTGAGCCTGCTCGGGGCCGGCGGGGGTGTTGCTCCGCTGGCGGCGTGGCACCTGCATACCACACCACCTGCTGGCGTGTGCCCTGGCTGCGGCGCCGGTTCCAGAGTCGAGGCTGCGTGAGCCTTGCCGTGCCCATGCATGCCTTCACCCCCACACTCCTACCCGCTCCTGCTTCTGCGCCCTCCGCCTCACCTGCCCGAGGCAGCACCTCACGCATCCTCCCTCCCGGCGCCTGCCCGCCTGTGGCTGGTCCCTGCAGCGACCTCATCATCGTGGATACCAGCGGCAGGCACAAGCAGGAGGAGGCACTGTTTGAGGAGATGCGGCAGGTGGCGGCAGGTGGGCTCCACGTGCGCCTGGCGGCGAGCAGCGTGGCGGCCAGGGCGCTGCATGTGGGTGGCTTGCTGGCTGGGCCGGCTGACGCTCCGTGCGCTGGGCCATCAGGCACCAGCACAGCAGGCACCCCCTGCCCTGCATGCTGCCCACGCCTCCTTCTAACACAGTCATCACCACCGCTGATGGACTGCCGATCCGCCTACATGTACCGCCCCATGTCCCGCTTGTTGTACCGCAGCCGTCAACCCGCAGCACGTCATCTTTGTCATGGACGGATCCATCGGCCAGGCGGCGTTCGACCAGGCCAAGGCCTTCCACGAGAGTGTGGACGTGAGCGGGACGGGGCTGGCAGGCGCTGACCTGGCACTGAGCTGGCGCTGGGCTGGCCGGCGGGGCGCTGCGGGGCACTTGCTGCATGGACTGCGTGCCGGGCGTGTGCTGCCGGCAGCCGAGTCGCTGGGGTAGTTCGTTTGGGCGCCTGAGCGGGTGCCTCGGCTTGTGCTCGCCGGTGTGAGGGCTGAGCTCCTCGTTCCTGCCGTTCTTGCGTTCTTTCTTCCCCGCAGGTGGGCCAGGTCATCATCACCAAGCTGGACGGCCACGCCAAGGGCGGCGGCGCGCTGTCGGCGGTGGCCGCCACCCGCTCCCCCATCACCTTCATCGGCACGGGTGGGTGTGGTGGGCTCTGGTGGGGCCCTACTGCTGGGGTTGCTGTGCACAGATGCGTGAGGGTCTCACCGCGCACGCCCCACACGCATCATCCTCGCTGCCTCCGCCGCCCTTCACCGCCCGACCATTCCTGCCCCCCGCAGGCGAGCACATGCACGAGTTTGAGTCGTTTGAGACGCAGAAGTTTGTGGGGCGGCTGCTGGGGCGCGGCGACTGGGGCTCCTTCATAGACAAGGTCAAGGACGTGATACCAGAGGTGAGGCGGTACCGCTGGCGGTACCGACTGCCGGCGGTGCCACCGTGCATGCTGCTAGCATGGCTCGCACCGAGCAGTTGCGGTGCTCAGCCCCAGGAGGCCGCTGCGCCCTGGCGTGTCCTCCACCCCGGCGCACTAATCCCATGCCTCGCCGCCACTTCACTGCCGCTGCCTCCTCCCCGCCTGCAGGAAGATGCGCAGCAGGAGCTGATTGACAAGATCAGCAAGGGGGAGTTCACGCTCAGGTGGGGAGGGGCTTGCGGGGCGCTTCCAGGGCATCTACAGGCTGCTACATGGTGCTGGGGGTGCACAGCCCCTGCATGCATTCCGCCCCCGCTCTCCGGTCGCCTTCCTCTCATGCTGCATGTGGCCCCCCTAATTACGCCCGCCCTGCACCCCCCTGCAGGATTATGTACGAGCAGTTTGCCAACATCATGAAGATGGGGCCCATGGGGCAGGTGTGTGTGTGTGTGTGTGTGTGTGTGTGTGTGTGGTGTGTGTTTGCGCTGCAGCAAGCCTGCGACCCAGGCCGTGCATGCGCCTGGTTGCTCCAGGGCCACTCCCTTCCCCTCGCCCCTGCCACCCCCACCTGTCTGCCGCTTCCTGTCCCGTTCCTACACCACGTTCCTGTCCTCGGCTGAGCCCTCCTCCCTGCCTCCCAATTGACCCGTCTTTCCCTCCTGCCTGACCGCCGCAGGTGATGTCGATGATCCCCGGCTTCTCCAACGCGCTCATGCAGCCGGGCAGCGAGAAGGAGAGCCAGGCCAAGATCAAGCGGTACATGACCATCATGGACAGCATGACGGGTGGGTGTACTGCCGGAGGTACCGCTGAAACTGCGCCACTGCAGGGTGCATTGCTGCGGCGGCAGTCCTGTGTCTGCCCAGTGGCGGGTTGCAGGGCGAGGTGTCCTGCCCACGTCCAGCCGCAGGCGCCCCCTGCCTGCTCATGCGGAACCTGCCGCCACCCCTCCCATGCCTGCCTACAGAGAAGGAGCTGGACAGCAGCAGCACCAAGCTGCTGGGGGAGCAGAGCCGCATCCTGCGCTGGGCGCGCGGGTCGGGCAGCAGCGTGCAGGACGTGCTGCTGCTGCTGGAGGAGTACAAGCGCCTGGCCAAGGTCTTCTCCAGTGAGTGGCCTGCGGGCGTGGGCTGCATGTGTGTTGCGGCGACGGCGTTGCGGTGGTGGGTGGTGTGGCTGTTGGAGGGAGAGCGGGGCGGGCCGTAGCGCAGCCTGGACCGGCGGCCCGCCTGTCGGGCAGCAGGCTGCCTGGCGCCCGGCGTGTTCCCTCCGCTCAGGCGGTGTGCTTGCCGTCCCGGGCGCCACCTGCCCCGCAGCTGCTATGAAGGGCATGAAGCTGCCCAAGAACATGAAGGGAGACATCAACCCCCGCAACATGCAGGTGCGGGGTTGGGGTGGAGTGGCGTGCGTGGTGGGATGCGGGGCGCAACCCGCGCTGGCGCGTGCCAGTGAAGCCCGGGCTGCGGGCTACTGCAGTGGTTTTGTGTTCGACGCCCTGTCGCCGGGCCTGCCCGCCGCCGCTGGCCCCCTGCAGCAAAACATCGCGCAGATGTCGCGCATGCTGCCTCCGCACATGCTCAAGATGATGGGCGGCCCCGCGGCGATACAGTCGCTCATCAAGCAGATGGAGGGCAAGTTTTGATGAACGTCGCGCTGCTGCTGCTCGGCAGCAGAAGCCGGCAGCAGGGCTTGCCAGGTCATTGCCCTCACGTTGCAGCACCATGCAGCGAGCGCTTGCTCGTGTTTCTCCATCAGACCATCCCCAGCACTTGGTTTACTCTTTTACCCAGCGGCCTATCTTCGCTTCCTCTCCCAGCTCGAGCCTCTGCTTTGCTCCTCATTTGGCAACACCGACTCTGCATGGCACGTGCACACTGCTCCTGTGGGCCTTTGTAACAGCACTCTGACAGGGGCGATTGTGGTTGCAGAACGTCGATGCATGGGAATCACACAGACACCCTCAGGATGGCCACGGTCGGTTTGCCGCCAGTTTGCCGCCGCCCCGCTGGCGCCAGCGGGCCGCCGCCGTTCATAGCTGGATACGCCAAACCATCTATTGCACCCATGAATTGCGTCTCTTAGTCACCTCGATACATTATTGGAGGGCAACTCGCTTTCCGATTAGTTCTCCAGTGATCGCGCAGCGCCATTTGGAGGCATGGCAGGCGCGGTCAAGAGCTACTCGCTGTGGGTCATGCCCAGAGGTATGCACGCATCCGGATGGACGCAGCGCTGCGCCTACCTGCTGTCGTCGCTGCCGCCGCTGCTGCTGCTGCCGGAGCCGCGCGCCGCTCACCGCTCTCCTGCTTCCGCTGCCTCTCTCTGCCGCAGGCCCGGTGGCCGACAAGCTGCACGGCGAGATACGGAGCCTTTCGGCGCGGGTGCCGGGCGCGCCGCCCTTCCTGCCGCACGTCACGCTGCTGGGCGGCATTCACACCACTGAGGCTGATGTGCTCCAGCGGGCACAGCAGCTAGCTGCCAAACTGAAGGCAGGTCATCTGCATGCGCTGTTTTGATGGCCCACCAGGCCCTGTCCATCTCTGGCAGGGGCCGGCCTATCGGCCGTTGACGGGTGCATGGCGCTGTTGTGAGTGCTGCAGCCGTACCGCATCTCCTTTGCCCGTGCCGCCTGCGGCGCCATCTTCCACCAGTGCGTGTACCTGCTGTGCGAGACGCAACCCGACACGATGCAGGCGAGAGCTGTGCCGCTTTGGGACCGTGCAGGCGGGGCCAGTGGTGCCACTACCAGCCGGCCATAGTCGGCTGCTTTGATAACGGGTCCAGCCGTTGGCCACTAGTGCTGGGTGCAGGCAGGCGCGGCGGCGCGGGCGGCGTTCGGCCAGGACCCCGCCGCCGCCTACATGCCGCACCTGTCGCTGCTGTACAGCGACATCAGCGAGCTGGAGAGGTGGGCGGGGTGCATGGACTGCATGGGAGGTGGCACCCTGCATTGTTGCGAACCGCCTGTGTGCAGCGCCTGAAGGGCGCCGAGAGCCGCGGGCTGAACCGCTTGCATGCCCCCGTGCAGGCAGGGCATAGCAGCGGAGGCGCAGCAGCGGCTGTTGGAGGGGCAGGGGGGGCAGGGGGCGCTGCTGCAGGGCGAGGAGCGTGGCTTTGATGTGGCCAGCGTGACGGGTGGGGGCGGCTGGCGCTGATTTCTCCCATGCCTGTTCTGGGCTCTGTTCGGCAGCCCTCAGCATCATGCCCGCATTGTGGAGCCACAGCCACCTTGTGGCCTGCCTGCCGAAACGGCGGCCCCCGCCCCCCGGCCCTGCCACCCCTGCTGCAGTGTGGGAGACGGAGGAGATCGACCGCACGCTGGTCAGCTGGCGCCAGCTGGCAGAGTACCCGCTGGCAGGTTGAGTAGGGCCGTGGCGCAGCAGGGTGCAGCAGAGACCCTTCTTGCCGCCGGCCGCGCACCCCTTGTGCGCTCGTCTGTTGCGTGGCACCGCAGCCTGCAACCTGACCGCTTTACTAGCAGATCTGTAGGTGTTTGATGATGGTGTGGTTTCAAATCAGTGTTTCGGCGATAAATGTGACACAGAAGAGAGGGCAGCTGAGCGCAGCTCCATTAACACAGGGCGGCAAGCGGCGCCGAGTGTACCGCATGATGTGCCTATCAGAGGACGGACGCCCCAAAGCGCCGCTTGTTGATGCCCATTGTGCGCCATCACGCTCTAACTCGCTTCAATGGCAGCAATTCGACAGGACGGGCGTTCCGCAAGGGATGCATCCCCGCCAGCGTTGCTCGGAGAGACGGCTGCGCTGGCTTCGACTAGCGCAGCAGGGCAGTTGGCGGGCTTTGCAGCGCCCAGCGGGGGCAACGAGCAGCACACCGCTGGTCCACGCCCCGCCGCCGCTGCCGCACCCCGGCCACCCTCCATTCGCACACTTCCTGGCGCCACCAGCAGCCCCCCGATCGAGAGGCTATGGGGCGTCCAGCCATCGCTGTACCTGGACCTGCTGACCATATGCATCGCCAGCGTGAGCCAGGTGGTGCTGGTGCACCGCCACTGGCGCATGGAGGCGGGCAGCGGGCTGGCCGTCTTCCTGGTGCCAGACGTGCTGTGGACCAGCCTGGTGCTGGCCACCTACCTTCTGGATGCGGGCGTGATCGCCGCCATGCCAAGGCTGTACTGGAGGCACAGGCGAGGCGCTGCCTGCCGCAGGGCCCACAATCTTGCGGGAGCAGGGCGGTTGCGCCTGCCTGCGTTGGGCGTGCCAGCTCCCGCGAGGTGAGTGCAGCTCTGCACCACTGCATAGTTTGCAGGACCTGGCTGCTGCCTATCCTGCGCGTCCTGAACGCCCTGCCCCCATGCGCTCGCAGTGCAACGGTAAGTGCGCTTGCCCACAACATCGCCGCCGTGCTTGCCTGCGTTGCGCGGCCTAACCTCATTTGCAAGCCCGCTTGCACAGCCACAGCCTGCTTGCTTGGTCCCTGGTGTCTGCAGATGGGCAGCGCACTTGCGCTGGCAAAAACGCCAGCGCCAGGCTGGGGCGGGGTGGCGCGAGACCTGCTGCGCCTGGGAAACGGTGCGTGCCCGTGTCGTCGCTGCCGCAAGCGCCGCACATCAAGTCAGCATCTGTTTGCTCCCTGCCTGAGCAACTGACCCGCCACCGCCCTGGTCTCCTGGCTGCCTGCCCTGCAGGGTCGAGGGCGATGTTTCTCCTCCTCATCAGCGTCTTCATGCCGCTGCCGCCAACGGCAGCCGTGGTGGTGCATGCCGCCTCCACCCTGTTGACCTGCAACACGTCAGGCTACTGCCGGACGGTGCTGCTGAGCCACCCTCTCTCCCATGCGCGCCAGGTCAGCGTGTTTGCAGCCCTGGACGTCGCAGCCCTGCCGCTTGCGGCCGTACAGCCCATTGCCGGCCCACTGCTGGCAGCGACATCAGCACCAGCACCAGCAGGTGAGGCAAAGCTGGAGCATTTGCACTGGCGCTCAGCACCCATGCTGCTGCTGCGAGTTGCCGTGTGTGTTTGCCCCGGCACCCCATGCATGCTAAGCCGATATTTGCTTCTCGCTCCCGCCCGCAGGTCACGTTGCACCAGAGCAAGCCTGCCTTGCGGTCGTGAACATGTTTCACCTTGTAGTGGGTTTTCTCCTGCCCACCTTGCTGCTGGCCTGGTGCTGGCAGCCTCCAGCAGGTGCTGCAGGCAGAAGGAGTGCCGCACGTGGCAGCGGCAGCAGTGCGTGGCAGCGGGCGGACAAGCTGTCGCAGCAGGCAGTGGCGGGATCTGACCGCTTGCTCTGCACCCTTTTTGGCGGCGCCGCCGGCCTGCTCGGGCGCACGTTTGTCGCGTGGTACCTTCTATCCAAAACCTGGCTGCTGTGCTCCACCAGGTACAGCCAGCTGTCGGCAGGGTTGTGACGCTCTAATTTGATTGCCTGTGGCAGTTATGTAGCAAGAACAAGCAGCACAGTCCATGTGAACGGTGGTGTGCATCAGCAACATGAAGATGGACGAGGGCGGGACGGCGGCGAGGCGGGGCGCAGGCGGAAATGTGGGGATCGGGCCACGCTGTCCCTGCTTAGTACGGGGCCTGCTGGCTCCCATCACAATGCTCGCCTGGTTCTACCACGGCCAGGGCAGCTGCACCAACAGCGGCGGCAGCAGGTGAGGGCGAAGCTGTGGTGGCAGCCTACTTCTGTGCTGCACCGCCTGCAGGCACTTTATGCCAGCACATCTCGCTCGGTGCGCTTGTGCCGGCCCTGCCAGATCCCATCAATTTGAGGGGCTGGATGTAGGATGTAGCCGCTGCCAGCGAGTGGCGCCACGTCAGCGCCGCCGCATTGGGGACATTTCAGCCCAGCGCAGCGAGCATCGCCCAGGTGGTCGTTGCGTATGCCGATTGATACACGCTACGGCCGACACGAAACAACCCCCGCTTCACACGCAACCCTCTCGCAGTCGGCCCCCGTGCTGCGGCGCGGCTTTGTTTCGCGAGGCTGGGGTGCCAGAGGTGCGCCTGCTGATTCGCGCCTGGGGCCGACTAGTCCCAGTCCGCCGCCCACCGCCCCTTTGCAGCCTCGCGCGCGGCGCTCCTCCATCCACCCACCTCACTCCCCTCCCCTTCCTTCTCAACCTTCCAAACCTCATTGCGCAGCCATGTCACAGGTGACAGATGCCCGCGCCCGGAACTCCGCCTCGGCAGTGCTGGACCTGCTGAGGCTTCGTCTGGGGGCCGTGCTTCGGCAGGATCCTGCCAACTGTCTGACGGCCGCACTCGCCAAGGAATTTTACAGCAGCACAGAAGAGCTGCATCGCCACCGCCTCAGCTCCTCAGACGCCGTCGCAAGGTGAATCCCAGCTGCCGTGCCCCTGCTTCCTTGCCGCCCTGGGTCCCTGCTTCTGCCGCTGGCTCGCTCGCGCTCTCACACACTCGCGCACTTGCCTGCAGCATCCTGCGACCAGCGTCCCGCTGGCTGCGGGAGAAGGTCCCTGGCGGGCCATCCTCCCCCGCTGTCGACGCTGCCGGGCGGGGGGTCCAGGCGCTCTCCGTTAGCCTGGTGGTGTTTGGCTGCGTGCGGGTCGCGCTGGCGGCTGCCCCGCTGCCACCCAGCGCCCTGCTGGGCTTTGGCAAGGCAGCCATGGCGGCGCTGCTGGGCTCTCGGCACATGCTGGAGGATGGGATTGCTGCGGTGGCAGCGGACAGCGGCGCCCCGCAGTGGCAGGGCCAGGGGCCGGCCGAGATGGCGTCCTGCCAGCTGCGCGTCGTGAGTGCCGTGCTCGACTTGCTGTCTGGCCACCTGCCTCGTGCGCAGCTGGAGGCAGAAGAGGCCCGTGGCACCCTCTACAGCGCCCACCACTTCGCGCTCTGGCTGCGCGCCGCCACCCGGCTGCTGCTGGAGCAGGCACAGCGGCGCGGTGAGCGCGCCGCCCACCCCCTCCTCGCCCTGCCTGGCACCCGGGGCAGCCGGCCTGCCGCCCTGCCTCCCTCCCGTCACCTGCCCGCTGTCCCCAACCGCCCCACACACCCCAACCCAGCCACCCTGCCGCCTCTCCACCTTCACCCAGGTCCGATCCAGGGGGACGCTCTGGAGGCGCACGCCGAGCTGTGCTCCATGATGATGGCTACGCCGGAGATGCAGCAGCGCTACCCGATGGCCCCGGCCCGTGCAGCGCTGGGCGAGGATGCAGACCTGCAGCATGCCCTGGTGCGGCTGTCCCTGCGCCACTCACTGCCCGCCGCGGGCGAGGGCGCGGGCCTGCTGCCTGCGACAGCCGCCACGCGCGGCGCCCTTCGCGGCGGCCGCTCCGGCGATGCCCAGCAGCGCTGGCAGTTCCTGGCCAACATCTTGGTGGCGATAGTGCACCCGCGGCTGATGCCCGCGCTGCACGCGTACGCGCATGGCGGCGACGGCCTGCCCTTTGTGCGGCTGGTGGTGGCACTGCTGCGGGCGGTGCCGCCGCGGTGCCCTGCGGGCGTCACCCCGGACCTCCACCTGGGCACCCCAGAGTGCCTGGCCGACCTGCTGTGCCGCGCAGCGCCCGCTTTCACCTGCGAGTGCTGCCGCGCGCGGGACGGCGGGCGGGGGCCCGACGACGCGCATGTGCAGGAGGCGGGGTGGCTGGTGCTGCCGCTGGCGGCGCAGGCGGCGGAGGTGATCCGCAGGGAGGCGGCGCCGCTGGGGCTGGAGCCGGGGAGCGGCGTGCAGCCTGCCGCGACGGCGGTACCGGCGGTACCGGCGGTACCTGCAACGCAGCACGAGCCTGCGGCCGCGTCAGCCTACAGCCTGTGCGACTCGTGGTCCAAGTCGCTGCGCCTGGCGTGCAAGATAGACTACACGCGCAGCATGCAGCAGGCGGCAGACTGGGCAGCCGCCGTGGACGCCCTACTGCCGCTGGTGCCGGTGCTGGGCGGGCTGGCGGCGCGGCCTCTGACCCAGCACCAGCAGGACGCCGTGTCGCTGCGGCTGATGAGCGGTACCGCCCCCGCTGACCTGATGGCGGCAGCCGTGCACATCTGGCAGGTGGTCGGCCCGCATGTGCTGACCTATGTGTCCAGCCAGGCCAGCATCCAGCGGAGCTGCCAGTTTGACGTGCCGCCGGCACACGCGGCGGCCACCGCCGCCTTGTTTCCCAATGTGCCGGCGCTGGCGTCGCGAGCCGACCTGGCCCGCTTCGCCCGCTCCCTCTTCCAGCTGCACTCCACCTGCTGCCGCCTGGCGCACTGGGCCCTGGGGCTGGGGCCGCGGCAGCGGGGCCGCCTGCCCAGCCTGCACCTCCCCTTTGGAAGCCTGCTCGCCGGCTGCGGCAGCTGCTTCGAAGCGCTCCACTGCCTGCTGTTCGACGCCGGCGGCCAAAGGCGGCACGCAACCGACCTGGCGGCGGCAGAGGCGCACAGGTGGGGGCTGGCGAGGTCTGGGGCTGTGTCTGCGCGGTGGCGGCGGGTGGGCGAGGGCGCGTTGTGGGGGTGGCGGCCGGTGCCTGGCAGGGCGCGAGCTGCACCATCCGCCCCTGCCCCGCCTGCACCCACTCCCCTCCTGTTTTGATTGATGCATCGACCACTGCTGACACCACTCCCCACCCCCGCCCCCTCTCCCCACCCGCAGGCTGCTGTGTTCGGCCGCCGCTGCGCAGGTGGCGGTCGCGTCTGCGGCAGCAACCCAGCTGCCGCCTGCCGAGCTGAGGGCGGGCGTGGCGGCCGCGTGGTTTCATCCGCTGCGCCACCTGGCCATCGCCATATCGACGGCGCCGGCCGCCTGCGTTGCGCCGCTTGGCGTTGCGGCGTTGCACGCCATGCTGCAGCAGGCTGCAGAGGTGAGGGGCAGCGCTTGCTTGTGGCCTGGCTTTCTCGCCCCCAGCCCACCTGCCTGCTGACACGGCGCCCGCTGTGGCCCCATCCGGTGCAGTACCGTACCGGCGGGGCCGAAGGCACGCCAGAAAGGGGCAGCACGCTTGCCGAGGCGGTCGGGGCACTGGCAGGGCGCCCTCAAGCGGCGGCGGCGCTCCTGGCGTCAGGCACGCTGCCCGTCTGGCAGCGAGCCGTCGAGCAAAGCGTGGCGGAGCGCGTGCCGGGCGTGGATCGGGACTGGAGCGCGAATACGGTAAGCGGGCGAGGCGCGGCTCGCTGTATCGTGCTGGTATGCAGCCGCCCTGTGAGCATCAGTTGGCTTGCCGCTGGCCTGCCGTGACCGCCGGCCCTGCGCCCCTTTGTTGGCGCAGCTGGCAACCTTCCATTATGCCGTGGCCGGCCTCCTGGAATGTATGATCGACGATGGTGGCCGCTTGGCGGCCGGCGCGGAGGCCAGCGCCGGCGGCCCGCCCCACGCGCTGCCCGAGGGCCTGGCGGAGGGCCTGGCTGCCGCCGGCAGGAAGCTGGCGGCGGTGTCGGACGTGATGGAGGAGGAGGTGAGGGCCCATCCGGATGATGTGGCAGCCACCTGCGCACGGCACACGCGGCAGCTGATGCCTCTGGCCGAGGAGGTGGCAGCCCTGCTGAGCCAGCACTGGGCGGCGCCGGAGCAGGTGGCGGCGGCGCAGCTGGAGGCGGCAGATGCGGCGGGGGCACGGCGCTGCGCGCACCTGCGCTGCCCTAATGTGTGTGGTACGGCCAGCAAGCGGTGTACCGGGTGCCGGGCGGTGAGGTACTGCGGCCTCGCCTGCTCCCACGCTGATTGGCGGGCCGGTGGACATCGGAAAGTGTGCAAGGTGCTCGCGGCGGCGGGGCAGCAGCAAGCGGCAGAGTAGCGGCTTGGACGGTGCCGAATTGCAGCTGGCTGTACACTTGCCTGGCACCTCCATTTTGTTCTGACAGCACAATTGTAAATCACAACCCCGTCTGTGCTCCCTGAGTACATGAAAAACAACAGAGTTCCATGTGCTGTTTGTTTTAAGCGCCTGGGCAACAATGCGCACCGGCGCCATGTGGTGGCACACCGCATAGCTATGCATAGCGGCGCCACGTGGCGCCGCCACCTCAATAGCCGCGTCGGCTTCTGCACCGCACCTGCGCTTCAGCCTGTCGTGACACTGCCTGTGTGCAACTTCGTTTGAACCAGCGCGTCTTCCTGCTGCGCTCTGTCACTGCTCCAATCAAGATCCATCACAGGCTGCCCTCTCAACGAGGAAGCAAACGGCACACAACTGGTGGATTCCGGCGACCACAGGGGAGGCGCAGCTGGGAAGGGAAGGGCGCGGGCAAATGCCCCCGCCAACGCGTCGGCGGAGTTGGGAGCTCGTGCTGCTCCCTCTGTGTCTTTTGGGTGAGAAGAGACCCTGTGGAAGCCAGGGGAGATCACCGCCACCCGCCGCTAGGTTGCAGCTGCGCCCGCCGCCGCTCTGCCGCCGCCGCCAGCTGTCGCCGTCTGGCCCCAGCTCCACGCCGCCCCACCCCTCAACCGCCGCATCCCTCCCTCCTATTCCCCGCCTGCAGCCTCAGCCGCCCCAGCGATCGCCCAGGCGAGCTGCGCAGCGCAGCTGAGCGCCGCAGCACAGGCCGCGGGCACTAGCGTCTCATCCTTTTTTGTCGACCCAACCAGCCCCGCCCAGGCCTGTGTGAAGCAAGTCTGCACGGGTGACTACGCCACCTGCAGCGTGGACTCGCCGCCCATGAGCGACCTACAGGTGGGTGGCTGGCGGCTGGCTAGCTGGGTGGGAGTGGGCAACCCCTGGGGCAACGGTCCAGCTGGGCGGCGGGCAAGCCAGCCAAGTGGCCCCGCCCCTGCCTGCCCTTTTGCAACCCGGTGGCCGGTGGCCGGGCCTGCGCTGCCTTCCCCAAACCCAGCCACACACAGGCAAGCAGACGGATCCTACCACCGCCTGGCCGCCTGCATGCAGTTGGTATTCACCGATAAGTTTGAGGCAGAGGGGCGGTCGTTTGGGGTGGGGGCGGGGGACCCGCGCTGGACGGCAGACCGCATGTGGTATGCAGGTGCGCCCCTGGGTCGGGGCTGCGCTGGGAGCCGCCGCCGCCGACACGCCGGCTGCCATGAGGCTGCTGCATCCAAGCCGCCCGCCGTCGCGGTGCCTCCACGGTTGGTCAAGTAGTATGCATGCCGCTCCCCTTCCGCTCCCCTTCTGCAGGCACCGACGACATCGAGGTCTACACGCCAGAGCAGGTGGGGGCGGGTGGCGCAGGGAGCGGGTGGTGGGGAGGCACCCGTGGCCGCCTCACCAGCGCAGCGGCGGTCGGCAGTGTGTGCCATGCAGCGCGCATCCGCCCGCTGCAGTCGTCCAGCCTCCTGGGTTGCTGCCAACGCTTCCACCCACCCATTCAACTGCACGCCTACTGCCCCTGTTCACCCGCAGGTGGCCACAGAGGGCGGCGCAGCGGTGATCAGTATCGAGGGGGTGGGGCCGGGCGGCGCGTCTGCGTTCAGCCAGCAGCCCGGCGGCGTGGTGTGGAATGTGAGCAAGGACTACAAGTCCGGGTTTGTGTCCAGCTGGAACAAGTTCTGGTGAGGAGGGGTTGAGTAGTGTGGGTGTTGCTGTATGTGTGCACAGAAAGATGTAGGGGTGGTTGGGGTGGATGGCTGCATGCAGCTGCATGTGTCGTGGCCAGCTGTGGAGGTAGTGCACGGGCGGCTCTGCCTGGGGTCCATGGCAGGCAGCACCAACCCCTCCACTGCCCCCATTGCATGCGCCCCTGCTGCTGCCCGCCCAGCACCAACCCCGCCGCCGCGCCGCCTGGCCTGGCCCGCTGCCTGCAGCTTCACCGGCGGGTACATGGAGGCTCGGGTGCAGCTGCCAGGCAACGACTTTGCCTCGGGCTTCTGGTGAGCCCTCCGGGGCTGCGCCGGCTGCCGCTGCTGAACAAGCGTGCTACTGGCAGCGTAGCGAGCTGGGCCTCCTCGCTGCGCCTTGCTCTGCAGGCCCGCGTTCTGGCTGATGGGCAACCTGGGGCGCGCCGGGCACATGGAAAGCACGGCCGGATTCTGGCCATACACCTACAACACGTGAGCGGCGCTGCGCGGCGCCGGCGGCAGCCGCCAGCCTGGCTGAGCCCTAGGAGCAGCAGCAGCTGGAACCCGCCCACCTTCTCCCACCCAGCATGCCCGGCTGTCCTGTTTCCATGCGTGTATTCCCAAGCTCACTAGTTCTGCTGCGCCCAATTTCCTTGCAGGTGCGGCGGCGGTGGCGTGGGCACCGACCAGCCTGCGGGGCCCACCCCCCAGAACATCACAGCCTGCCCCGACCCGCCCGGCTTTGACCGCCAGCGGTTCGGGCTGAAGCCGGGGGTGGGCCGGGGGGCTCCTGAGATCGACCTGCTGGAGGTCAAGTGAGTGTGAGGGGGGCAGGGGCGGAGGTCGGCAGTCAGGATCCCGTCAGGATGGGGACTCCGAAGATGATGCCTGCCGCTGCATGGCGTCCCCATGCATGCATGGCAGCGCCAGTTGCTGCTGGCTGCCCTGCTGAAGGCCCCTGCCTGGCTGCTGCCCGCCATCTCCCTCCCGTGCCTGCCGCAGGGTGGACAGCAGCATCGGGCACAAGCCGGGGGACCCGCAGGGCGACGAGCCGGGCCAGCAGCACAAGCCCTTCAGCTCCATCACGCTGCAGGTGCCGGCCCCGCCCGCTGCTGCTGGATGGTGCTCGGCTGCTGCTGCTGCTTCTGCTGCTGCACGGCTGTGTGGCTGTCTCACTCCTGCGTTCCTGAGATGCTGCAGACAGCGCCGCTGCTGGCCAACGGGACCACGTGGACCGCGACGGACGAGGATGGGGATGTGGTTCCGGGACCGGGTGCGTGTGGAAAGCGGCTATGGGGAAGCTGAGCAGGCACCGCGCCTGCCGTGTGTGCCGGCTAAGCGCCGGCTGGCACTTACCAGATGCATGGCTGCCCCTGAGGCCGCAGATGCGCCGAAGATGCAGCAGAATGCCTGACAGGTGCCTGTGTCGTTCCCTGGCTTGCTGTTGCAGGACAGTACCTGCCCAAGAATAACCTGCCAGGTGGGTGTCACAAAGGGGTGCCGTGTTTGGTGCTGCGCTGGGTGCTGGGCCTGACAGAGGGTGGTGGCCGGGCTTGGTGATGGCAACGGCGTGCTGTGCCTGATTGCGCGTCACGCCTGGCGCTGCCCTGTCGCAGACTGGCTTTACACGCACCTGACCTACTGGCAGGGAGAGTACGGCACAAACGTGCTGGACAGGTGAGCGAGAGGGAGGCCCTGGCAGGTGAAACCAATGGAGGCAGCATGTGCCCGCCATGCTTTCTTTCACATTCACAGTGCGGCGCTCTGTGGACTCCCCCGGCTGTTCCTCGTGTGCCCCTCACCCGCAGGCCCGGCAACCTGTACCAGGACTCGGTGTCTGCCTACGCGGTGCTGGAGCCATCCTTCTGGACGTCCTACCACACCTTTGGGCTGGTAAGTGCGGCATGCAAGCCTGCTGCAGCAGCCAGGCGGCACGTCAGCAGCCGGCTCCCGCAGAGTCACCGTGGCTGGTGTTTGTCATCGCCCCTGGCTCCATCCGGCAGCTGTTCCTGCCATCCAGCATGTGCTGCCTCCCTCCCGGGCGCCCCTGCAGCACTGGGTGCCTGGAGAGTATGTGAGATGGTACATCGACGGGTGAGCCCAGCCCGGCATGTTCTGGTTGCAGCCAAACACTTGTAGAGCAGCGCTGCAAGCGGCTCGCTGCTAGCCACCGCCGTTTGGGTGACATGTCGCCCGCCCACACATGGCCGACCTCCCGTGTCGTTTGCTTCTCCCCTCCACCTGCAGCCACTTTGTGTACGAGGTGAACAAGGAGGCACTGAGGGGGCAGACCAACTCTACAGGCTATGCGGTGGGCCCGCGCCTCATCCCCGAGGAGGCCATGTGAGCCGGAGGGGCCCTTGGGAGGGTGTTGGGGTGCATGGGTGACGGCAGCACTGCGTTGGCGGCAGCGTGCCAGGTGCAGCATGCATGCCCCATCCCCCTTGCCCCCACTCCACCCTCGTGCTGCCGCGGCTCTGCCCTGCCCCGACCCCGCAGGTACATCATCTTCAACCTGGCGATGTCCAGTGAGCCCCAGCTTCTTTGGACTGCCTGGCTGCCTGCTGGCAACATCTGGCGAGCAGCGGGGCATGCGCCAGCACAGCGATGGGTGCACCCATCTGGCTGGCTACAGGGCACGGCAGCGGTCTGCTGTGCTGACCCCCGTGCCATACTGCTCACCCCGCCTGCAGACAGTTTCTCCACTGTGGACCTGGAGCAGCTGACCTTCCCATCGCAGTACAAGGTGTGCGCCCGTCCTGTACCCGCTCGCGCATGTGGCGGCGGCAGTGCTGGCGGGCACGGTTTGGCGGCATTGGTCCTGCGGCTGCTGCTGCCCATAATGGATGCCGCATGCTTGCCAACACAATGTATCTCACAATTACACCCGCACGTCCTCGCCCGCTTGCGCTGCTGTGCTGCACCGCACCCGCAGGTTGACTATGTGCGTGTGTACCAGGACCCCTCCGCCTTCAGCCTGGGCTGCAGCCCCAAGGACTACCCCACAGCGCAGTACCTGGCCTGGTGGGTGGAGACAGACGCCGCAGTGCCATGCCGTGCACGCCGCTGCGGTTGCCTGCCCGCAGCCTGATGCTGCCTCGCCCCACCCGCGCCTCCTTCCTGGCCTCACTCCGCCCTGTGCCTTCCCCCGTGCCCCGCTTCGCCCCGCAGCAACCGCGACAAGTACCTGCTGACTGCGGAGGAGGCGGGCCTCATCTCCAGCCCCTGCCTCAACTCGGTGTCGTGCCGCCAGGAGACGGGCGTGGACCTGCAGGTGGGTGCCTGTGGGTGTTTGGTGTGTGTGTGTGCGTTACAGTGTGTGTGTGTGTCTGTTTGTGTGTGGGTGGGTGGGTGGGGGGGGGGGAAGTGTTGGCCATGTGGGCGGCAGACTGGAAGGTGGACAGCGGGTCGCGGTGCACATACACAAA
>NW_005435073.1:8737-17406 GCF_000147415.1 Chlorella variabilis | reverse complement strand
CAGGACGGCATCCGGGGGCCGTAGCGGGATCGGCCCGGCGAGCTCCCGCGCGCCTGTGCTCAGCGCTGCCGACCTGCTGCCTCTTCGACGCCTTTCGTATCTCCGCCTCCCCTGCGCGCCACAGGGCGGCCACATCCCTGCGGGCGACGGCAACAGCTTTGTGCAGCCGCGGGCGCTGGCCACAGTGAAGCAGTGCTGCCAGGCGTGCCAGGCCATGGCGGCGTGCGGCGCGTACGTCTACGACCCGCGAATGCAGATGTGCTACTTTAAGGTGGGCACGTGGGTGTGTGCGTGTTGGTGGCGGTGGCTTTGAGAGATGCAGGGAAGGGGAGGCGGTAAGGTGCCTGCTGGCCGCACCTGCCATCTCCACCGTACTCACCTGCTCACCTGCTGCCGTGTGTGCCGCCCCCCTCTGCTGGCCCACAGTCGTCCAGCGGCTGGACCAAGGTGCCCGCCCCGGATGTGATGTCGGGCCTGGTGTACGATGCTGGTGCCAACTGGCCGCGCAGCACAGGTGGCCGCAGTCCTCCGGGGGCACCCCCACCGCGGCCAGCGCCCGGGGCCCCGCCCCCCAGCCAGGGTGGCAGCGGCGGCGGCATCATCAGCAAAGCCGCTGCGGCCTGGACGCCGCGGACAGGCGTGCTGCTGGTCCTGCTGTCAGCTGCTGCGCTGCTGCTCTAACACAGAATTACCGAAGCTTTCCCTCCTTTCAGGTCACCAGTGAGGCACTGCTGTTGTTTCCAGTTTCCAGCACTTGTTTCTGTTACTGTTGAGCGCCAATGTTGCAAGGTCCACAATTCAACAGCACCTTCAGAGCAGACTGGCCAGCTGCTGCCACATGTCTAGCGGCAGGTAGTGGCGGGCAGCCAGCAGGCAGCGGCGCAGTAGCGCCAGGTTGTCCACACTAATGCTCTGCTCCTGCGCAGCATGCAGCGCCGCTGACAGCCGCTGCAGCAACAAAGCTGCAGAGGCACCGTGCTGCCAGGCGGGGCTGGCCAGCAGCACCGGCAGGGTGAAGGGCAGGCTGTGCACCGCGGCATCTGACGGGCCAGCGGTGGAGATGTGGTCTGCTGCGATCTGGTCGGTGGCGCCTGCTGCCGCTGCTGAGCTGGCAAGGATGGCGGCCGCCAGCTGCAAGGCACCACCCACGCTGGCGCAGGCCTGCAGGGGAGCCGAGGGGTGGGCACATGCTCAGACGACTAACAGCTAAAGCAGGCGTCAAGATGTCTGAGATGGGTGGGGCAGCAGTGGCAGGTGCAGTATTACCCCACGGAGAGCGCAAAGGGGCTCACCCCGCATGCCTCCAGCACATCAAGCAGCCACTGCTGCTGCTGGCCTTCTGGCAGTGTCGCCACGGCGCGGCCCACAAAGGCTGCCACCAGGCCCTGCTGCTTCCAACTGAGACTGCCAGACCCGCTGCCACCGCCGGGTGCCGCCAGCAGCAGGTTACGGGGGTGCTGCAGCGCCCGGCCTTCCAGGGCGCCGTTCGCTACCAGGGCTGCCGTTGCGTAGGCCGCATGCAGCGGCAGCTGCTGCAGCACCAGCGGTTGCTGAAGCACCCCCTCAAGCTGCTGCCTGGGCAGCAGCTGCAGGCAGCGCAAGGCGGCGGCCCAGCAGCGTTGCTGCATGGATAGCAGTGCATCGGGATAGCAGCCCGTGCTGATCTGATACTCCTCGCTGTCTGTGGCTGTGAGGGCTGCTGTCAGGTGCAGTGGGTACTGGCCAGGTGCCGGAAGCAGCGGCAGCAGCAGCTCTGCCATGGCCTGCTGCGCTGCCAGCCGCAGCCCTGTGCTGGTGGCACTGGTGCCGCAGAGCAGCTGCTCTGTGGCATGCAGTAGCGGCAGGAGAAGGCGCTGGCTGGCAGGTGCGGCTGCCACATACTGGCACACTGCATGCAGTGCACCGACTGCTTGGGACTCAGGCAGGGCCGCCTGCAGCTGCGGGAGGCGGAGCAACACGCGGCGCTGGGCGGCGACTGCGGCAGCTGCCAGGCAGCGCTGGCCCACAAGCTCGGCCGCCAGGTCTGCCAGGTGGTGGTGCTGCTGCTGCCGAGCGCCCTGGTCAGCCACAAAGGACACCACCGCGTGCTGCACCTCCTCTGACGCCACTGCTGGCGCGTTGAATGTGCGCAGCAGGCGGCGGCACACAGCGCTGTAGTTCATCCCCGGCAGCCGCTCCGCTGCTGCAACGCAGCGCAGGATGGCAGCGGCATCCGCCGCCGCCAGCTCCTGACCGCCTGCAGCGCCGGCGTCCTCATCCCCTGCAGGCAGGGCAGCGGGGGTACCATGCCGGCAGTCTCTGCGTCACATAACCTTCTCCCAGTAGGCCAGGCGGCTGCATGGCTGGGCACTCCTCTGTCTGCTTCCCAGCAGCCTACCTGGCAGCACCCAGCGCCCTTCCAGCAGCGACTCCAGCAGCGGGCGCAGCGCTCCGTCTGGAGGCAGCTGGGCAAAGCCCCTGCTGCCACCTGCAGCCGCGCCGTGGGACGCAGACCCGCCGGCTGCGCCGCCTCCTCCGCCGCACCTGCTGGCATAGCAGAGGGCGGCCAGGGGTGCGGCACAGGCGCGGCGGGCCCGCGGGTTGCTGTCCCTGAGCGCCAACCCCTCCAGCACACCCACTGCAGGCGGGAAGAAAGGACGGGCAGGCATAATTATGGCCAGCAAAGCGGCTTCGGACGGAGGCCTTGCATTAGACAGAAGTGGATGAACACCTCAGCAAAGCAGGCCCTGCAGCGAACCAGCTTACCTGCGGTCTTGTACAGAGGACTGGCAAGGTCCACAACACCCTCTGTCAGCAGTACCGCTATTCCAGCTGCCGCGCCCTGCTTGGCAGCCGCCGCATGTGGCAGCCTGACAGCCGCATCTGGCACCGCCAGCAGCAGCTGCAGGACTGCCGTGGGCCCCTCCTCCGGTGTTGATGGCGTGAAGCCGTGCCGCAGGGCTGAGGCAAGGAGGGTGCCCGCTGCTGCCGCTGCGGATCCCACGACTTGACCGTCTGCTGCTGCTGCTGATCTTCCTGCTGGCTCATGGCTGCCGCCAGTCTTGGCTACAGAGAGCAACAGGCATAGGCTGCTGCTGACGTCCTTGCCGGGCGCCACGCCCGCGCTACATCCTGCTGCAGCCGACGCCTGCAGCAGGGTGCAGAGTGCTGCAGCAGCAGCCGGGCTTCCAGCTGCCGCCAACGGCTGCTGCGACATGGCGGCGGCCACCTGCTGGTGCAGTTGCTGCAGCAGGCCAGCCAGAGGAAGCGTCGCAGCTGCGGGTGGCAGAGCTACTGCCAGGGCCCTCCCTGCTGGCGGCAGTAGCTCATTAGCAACGTCGGCAGCCAGTGCTGGGAAGACAGGTGGCAGCTGAAGGTTGCATGATGCAGCTGCTTGACCGATGCTGCTCCCGCCAGCTGGCCACGCCGTGCAAAAAAAACTCAGCAGGCTGCTAAGCCCCTCCCGCAGGGGCTGCTCGGCGGCAGCAGGCAGGCCTCCGCTTGCAGGTGCAGCTGTGCCGCCTGCTGCTACCGCGGTGCTGCTGCTCAGGGCACTGCATGCCAGGCCTAGCCCAGTGGCAGCAGCAGCAGCTGCGGCTGCACCTGACGCTGCTGTCCAAAGGTCATGGAGCTGCTGCTGCATGAGCTTCAGCAGCTCCTGCAGCGCAGAGGGGCCTAACGCCACCCGCACTGACTCTGCGGTGGCGCCAAGAGCCGCCAGTGCGGCGCGCTTCACCGCTGCTGGCTGCTCCCCTGCTGGCGCTGCCGCGTCGCGCAGCGCACCATGCACCGCTGTGACCAGGGCTGGCAGCGGCTGCGGGGTGCAGCAGCACAGGGCAGCGGCAGCCCAAGCTGCATTGGCAGCCGCGGCGGGGGTGCTGTCGCCGCCGCTGCCACCCTCGAGCTGCTGCTTCACTGCTTCCCACACCTGTAGGGCGGCATCGGTGGCTACTTGCTGCTGGCCCTTTTGCTGTTCGTTGGTCTGCTTGCTGCGGCTGGCCGCCCGCACCCCCGCCATCCAGCGCCGCAGGAACGCGCTCCAGGCCGGCAAAGCCTCCGCCGCTGTTCTGGCGTCCTCGGTTGCTGCAGAGCCAGGTGCTGCCTGCTGCCTCACTACCTCTGCAAACACGGCCTGGTAGGCTGCTGCAGCCTGGCGGGCAGCCGCTGCTGCAGTCTTGCTGCTGCCTTCAGACGGAGGCGGTGGTGCATAGAAGAAGAGTACCGCCGCTGGCGCCACTTCCGGCAGCCGTGCCAGCAGGTCTGCTGCTGCCGCCAAGGAGCCGCCCAGCAGCTGGCTGGGCAGCACAGACTGGATTCGATGAGATATGGGAGCGGCTGCACCGCCAGAGGCGCCTGTCGCCGTGCTGGAATGGTGGCGGCTGGGGCCGGCAGCGAATCCTTCTGCTGCTGCAGGTCGGCGCCGCGTGGCATGCTCATGTGCCAGCGCTGCCCGCACCAGGGCCTCACACTCTGCCATTGCGTGCGCCGCTGCACGACGCACGCGGCCAGTTGCATCCCGCTGCTGCTGGGTCGGCTGGCGCAGCTCGGCGCGCAGCAGGGCAGCGTAAGAGTCCAGCGGGCACAGCGCACCAATCTCCTCGAGGATCCCAAATTGGAAGGCTGCCAGCGAGGCGTATGCCTGGCGGCGGACCTGCAGGCGGCGGGAGGAGCAGGCAGCTCAGCACATAATCCGGCAGCTGGGTGGACAGTGTAGCATCGCATGCATGGACAACCAGCAAGGCTGCAGTGTAAAAACTCAAATACAGTGTCCAGCTGCAGCTCATGCAAGGCCGCTGCTGCCGGTCAGCCCACCTGCGGAGCCTCGTGCGCTGCCGCCAGCCACAGCGCATCGATGATGGCGGCGGCCGGCTGGGGTTGCACCGCGGCATCCAGGGCACCACACCCCAGCAGGCGCACCTGGAGGAGGCAGCAGCAGAAGCGGTGGGAAGGGCAGGCGGCGGGGATCGCAGCGAGTCATCAGTACACCGCAATAGGAGTCAGCCACTGCAGTGCAAACGGCGGCAGCACCGTGTGCGCACCCAGGCGGCCGCTGCTGCTGGGTGATCGGGCAGGCGCGGCGCTGCGCGGTGCACCACGTGCCAGGCCGCGTAAAACTCGAGCACGTTGGCCTCGCACAGCAGGGCCACGCAGTCAAGGGCGGCAGCCTGCACGGCGGGGGCCTCGTCTGCCAGGGACTCCTGCAGGGTGGCATAGATGTGTGATGGGAGTGCTTGGCGGGGCGGCATGTAGCCAGGTGACAAGAGCTGAGCATGAGGCACGCCCGGAGGCACGCTGCACCAGCCACGGCCCCGCTGCCACTCGCGACACCTGGATCAGCCCAACCAGCTCTACGGCCTTGTCGGGATCGGAGGTTGCGACATCCCGCAGGCACTCAGCGCGTGACACGCGCAGTGCCAGGCCAGGCTGCTGCCCCGGTGCGGCAAAGCCTGCGGCGGTGGAAAGATGTTCAGGAGCCGTTGAGCTGCCGGACCGGTTTGCTGGGCCACCCAGGCCAGGAATTGAACCGCGTATGCAAGCACACAAGCAGCACATATACCAATGATTGCCGCCCGCAGCTGTGGGTAAGCCCGTCCGCCGCTGCAGCGCCACAGCCGGCACAGCAGGCGCAAGCCTGCTGCCTGCAGCACCTCAGGTGCGCCTGCAGAAGAAGAGAGTGTCCATACTTTTGGAACAAGGGTGGCTCCCTGGCTGTGGGCGCACTGCCTGGCAGGGGCGGTATTGGGATCCATCAATGCAGCAGCAGCACTAGCAGCAACCCTCAACCTGCATCACCTGCGCTCAGCAGCGGCTGCAGCGTGCGCAGCACAAAGGGCAGCGCAGCAGGGTGGCGCCCTGCCGCTGGCAGCGCCCGCAGCAGGTCCAGCAGAAGGCGGGGTGGGCGCTGACATTTGCCTGTAGGAGGGCAGATGCACGGAGCAGCGGTGAGTGGGCACTCGGCAGGGGTGTCCTGGCGGATGCAGTGCAGTGCAGGGGCAGCAGGCACAAAAGGCTGCCATCTACCTGACAGGAAGAGCTTGACTTGCCCCTGCAGTTGCTGCACCAGCAGCGGCAGCAGCGACAGTCCCAGCAGCGGCGTGGCAGCCAGCGCTGCCAGTGCGGCATGGAGTGAGGCACGCTGCACCGGCTGAGCCGGGTGCTGCAGCAAGGCGCAGGCGATAAGCAGCACGCCACCGTCCAGCTGCTGCTGGTCCCTGGTTGCCCTCCTGCCGCTGGTCGCACCGCTGTTGCTGCTGGCAGCGGCCGCCAGGGTCAGCTGCAGGGAGGCCAGCCAGTGGTGCGCCTCGAGAGGGTGTCCCCACAGCCTCTGCAGAAGCTGCTGCGCTGCACGAGCAGCAGCTGCAGAGCCATGGAGGCCGCTACTGCTGAGGGCAACGCTGGGTCCAGCTGCCTCAGGACTCCTGACCTGCACAAGCAGTGCCAGCAAGTGGGCTGCCCAATGCTTCACAAACTTGGTGTTGCTAAATGCCACCTCCTGCAGCAGCGGCAGCAGCAGCAGCGCCGCCAGCTGCTGAGGCTGCGGCTGGCCGCCAGAGCCTGCTCGCGCTTCGCCAGGCCCGGTGCCGGCTGCCTGTTGCAGCAGCTGGCCCAGCAGCGCCATCAACGCCTTGGCCTCACCGCCTCCCAGCCACCCTCTTGGCTGCTGCTGCAGCAGCAGGCCCAGATCAGCGGCGTACGGTAGCACCAGCTGAGGCCAGTAGGCGGCCAGGCGCGCCAATGCCACCCCCAACTGCTGCAGCAACGCAGCAGCCTGCGCCCGTGCAGCGTCGTAACACAGGCAAACCAGGTGGGCGGCGAGTGAGGCAATGGTGTCTGCATCTACACGGGGCAAAGTGGTGGTGGGGGCAGCGTGCCTATGTCAAGAATGCAGCATCGAAGCTGCGAAGTGGACAGGCACGTTCCCAGGTGTGCAGCATCGTCATGCTGCTGGCCGGCAGAAGCAGAGGCAGCTGCCTCGCACGCCCCACCTGGGTCCTCATCTGCGCTCTCCACCACATCCATCACATCCGCCACTGCCGCACTGGCAGCAGCCTCCAGCTCTGCGCTGGTGCCGCCGGCCGAGGCGCCCACCGTCGATGCTGTCAGGGAGAGGCGCAGCGCTGGAAGATGTGTAGCCAGGAATTGCAGTAGCTGGGCCTGGGCCGCGGGGCTGGTGGTGCAGCACGCAACACGGGCCAGCGTGCTGCGTAGCTGGGGTGGCATCAGCGGGTGCTGAGCGGCCAGCTGTGAGTCCAGCAGCACAAAGCTGAGGAAAGGGCGTAGCTGGGCCAGCAGCCTTTCAAACACCGCGGCATCCGGCACGGCTGCAGGGGCCGCCGCCGCCTCGGCTGCCCGCATCAGCAGCCGCGCCACTCCCAGCACCAGCGGCTGGCCGGCGCCAGCACTGGAGAGCAGCGCCTTGCTGAGCGGATGGGTGCGCCAGCCGGCGGGGGCTGGGCTGCTTGGCGGCACGGGGGTTGCTGGCTGCAGCTGGCCCTCAAAAAGCTGCAGCAGGGCGTCAGCCAGCACCGGCACGGTGTGGCTCCCTGCCGTGCTGAGCGCGGCGAGCAGCTGGTCTTGCACCCTGGCAGCGGCTGAGGCGCCGGCGCTCGCTAGCGGGAGCAGGGCCAGCACTGCCGCCTCCACAGCGGCCTGCAGGCGGCACGAGGAGGAGGAGGTTGGCAGCCAGCAAGGGCAGGGCCGCTGCTGCACGTGTGCAGGTTGCCCACCTTGCTATCGCAGGCCAAGCACTGCTCGACGGCCGCGTCCCTGTCGGCTCGCGGCAGGCCGGGCGTCTTGGCGAGGGCATCAAACACGCCGACCACCACTGCCTGCTGCACCGCGGGGTGCGGAACCTTGAGGCGCTGCAGGTGCTGCTCCAGGAAGACTGGTGTCGACATGGTGAAGGCGGCGGTGGTGGAGCCAGGTGGGGACGGCGAGAGGCGGCGGCGGTGACCGGATCAAGGGGCGGCCGGGAGGCTGCTAGGACTGATCCGGCACTTTTGATTGGTGATGGGCGGCATTGCCCAGATAGGCCTCCCGATCACCGGTCCCCTCCTGGCGGGGGTCATGCATCCCCCACCCATCATGCATTTCAGGCTTCATCTCCCTCAAACCTCCACCATTTTCCCTCTCGTTTGTCGTGATCGACTCCGGGTAGCCCAAATGCTTCATGACTCCCCCCAAGCTGCACATCAGCGTGCATGAGTCCAACCCTGGGAGGCGCCTTGACAATGAACAGCCGCGCAGGCAGGCATCTAAAAGACCAGGTCAGGCTCCTCCTATAAATCATCCCGGGCAGCGCAGCCGGCGCCATGCCGAGGCGGGGCCAAACACCTCGAGCAGCAGCGGCTGGTGGAGCGAGCGGCAGCAGCGCAGGCACGATGCTTGGGACGACAGGAGAGAGGCGGACGAGCAGATGATGCTGGCCACCACACCGCAGCGGGCGGCGCTGCAGGCGGGGCAGCGGGCGGCAGAAATCCAGCAGGTTCAGGCGCGGCTGGACAGCACGGAGCCACTGCGCTGCTGGCCCACAGCTGGCCGGCATGACGGCACTCTTTGCTGTTTCAGGAAGACTGGAACCATGCCGGCAGTGTATCACGGCCTTGGCGGCGTGGCGGGCTCCCTCGTGGTGCCCATTTTTGGGTGCACTTCGCACGGCGAGAAGAACGTCACAGCGCACCCGTCCAGGT
>NW_005435073.1:0-8687 GCF_000147415.1 Chlorella variabilis | reverse complement strand
GATCAACACTGTCTACCTCTCAGAAGATTTGGTGGAGATGTTCCGGCTGTTGCAGCTCAAAGACGGCGTTGGTGGGCATGGTGGGTTGCGAGCTATGCCGCCCAGTTTTTGCCGCCAGGCTGTCCACAAATGCACCTGCGCTCCCCTCCCCCGCCTGCGCCCCCTACCTTGCCTGCCTTGTTGTGACCTGCATGCCCTACCCTGCCTCCTGGCATTGGCCTGCCTCAACACGCTTGCTCTGCGTCCTCGCAGGCTTCGTGTAGGTTCACAACTTGATGGCAAATCGCCTCGACCCGCGGTACGGCCACCAACCAGCCACCAATACTTGGTTACGGCTTAATGACGAGATGTTGCAGGAGGCTGCACACAATGTGGGCGTGTGGCGGTCATACGTGGCAGAGTTTGTGCGATGTGCCCAGCTGCTGGACACCAGCGACCCCTTTGGCGATTGCTTCATTTGTGCCAGTACGTTCCGCGCCGCGCTGAACGACGGTGAGCAAACAGCGACAGCAATAAACAGCATGGGCCCATCACTTCCACCCTTTACAAGCTTGCACCAACTAGATGGCAGGGCATCCCTGCCTTTGCATTCTTGAGAATACATTCTTGCTGCTCAAAGCCACCCCCTTGCCCACATCCCACCGCACTCCCCGCCCTGCTTCAGGAACCCTTATTGGGCTGTACCGCCTGGCCGTGATGCTTGATGCCTGCCTTAAGCCCTGCCACTTTGCGATGGCCGGCCGCTCGCAGCCACATTGCCCCAGGATTTACACTTTTCTGGCTGCTGTGGCAAGGGGCGTGATCAGCGACTTCGAGTCGGGCAAGCTGAACAGCGAGGCGCAGCAACGCTGGGCAGAGCATTGTGCCGCCAGCGAGGAGAGTGGCGCCTGCAGCAGTAATCTAACATGCAGCCGCCCCTCTGGTAGCGCGCGCGGCGTGGTTGATGTGTCTGGTTTAGCGGGCGCGTTCTGCAACCATTGCGTGGCTGGGCGCGATGCCATGCTGGCAATGCGCACTCCCGAGCAGTGGGAGTACCACATCCGCACTTTCACCAGCGTGTTGCTGCGCCGGCCAGACATCGCGGACGCCTACATCGACATCGGCTGCCGCCTGAAAGCCTGCTAGCGGCGCTGCAGCGCCATGTGGGCGCTGGTGACCTGGCACCTGGGGTTTTGGAGAAGGTGAGAAGGCATGGGCGGACCTTTGGCACTCTGGTGGCCACATTCATGCCTAAGGCCGATGCCTCGTGCCCTATGCAGCTGAATGTGATGGTGCCGTGGATGCATGCATTTGACCATGACGTGCCCTGCCAGCTGCAGTTCAGCGGCTTGTATCAGGTATGAAGCCTTCCCTGCAATCTCGCCCAGCCGCCACCTTCCTCCCACGCACGACTGACCCTCACCACATTGCCCATGCTCTCTCCCTGCTGCTTGCAGGAAGGCGTGGGTCGCCGTGTTGGTGAGCAGTCTGAGCAGGTTTGGTCGCGTGTGAAGCCTTTCTCTCTTGTCGCTCGCTACATGGCGCCCCCCCGCTGGTGGGATGGCTACAACTCGTTTTTCGCACTGCTGGGGCAGCTGGTGCAGCGTGACCTGCTGCAGCTGCTGGAAAAGAAGCTGAAGAACATTGGCAACACCATTAGTGCGTGCATTGCGCTGCATTGTTTGCCTCTCCTGCATTTTGTTCCCTTGTGGTGGCACCAGAAAGCCCCGCCTGTGATGGCTTTCACACACAGCCCGGTGCTGCTTGCGCCCTGCCTGCACCCTGCCTGCAGGTCAGCACGAGAAGGGGATTGAGGACTTGATGGTCGAGGCCTCCGCTGCTGGTGTGGCTGATTTGGAGGCAGCGCTGGCTTCTCTTCAACCCATTCGGCCGGCATCGACTGTTGGCATCAGCACAAAGGTGCGCTTGGTAGGTGATTCATATGATGCTGGCGCTGCTGATGTGGCAAAGCCATGCCACCGTCCATCATCTACAGTGTGGTCCGTTCCGTGCCTGCCACAGGTGCGCTATGTTGAGGCGCTGATGAGATGGAACGCGCACCAGGAGATGCGCAAGCAGAAGATGGGATTGAGCATGGTCCTGCAGGGCCCGATGGCTGTGCATGTACATGCCAAGGCCAGCGACAACAAGAAGGAGGAGCAGTTGCGCAAGGCGGTCGTTGCATGCGAGATGGAGCTTCAGATTGATCCAGGCAAGCTTGCTGGGCCCTGTGCTGTTGGCTGGGCCCTGTGTTGTTGGCTGTGTGTCTGTTTTGTGCTATTGCGAATGTGCTCAGGATTGCCTTCCACCTGCGCCTGCCTATCACATGAGGAACGCCAGATCTTGTAGACGTCTTCGGCCCCGGTGGGGGGAGGGTCATTGCTGCCCTTTGGCCAGCCGCCGGCCTCCCCATGCTTCATTTGAGTGTATATTGGTGTTGTTGTACTTTGCACTTGAGGAAGACAATGAAATATTGGAGTTTCAGGGAGTTGAAAGGCAGGGGCAAGCAAGACGTCTATGGGTGAGGGGTAGCCTCTGTGGGGTGGGGGGCGGCATGGCTTCACATGGCCTCCGACCGGCAGCCACGATACATATTATGCAGAAGACGCATACATGCTATGTGATGCCCATAAATGTCTGATAAAATATGAGCGTTCCATCAGTAGCCTCCTCCTCGCCGCTACCGTCACCCGCCCCCTCGGCGCACTCTGCCTCACCGGCCTCTGCTGTCAATGATGGCTCGCCAGCCGGCTCCCGCATCAGGTCCTTTGCCAGCTCAGTTGTAAACTCGTAGCCTTCCAACAGCAGGTGCATTTCATTGATCACCCGGGTGTAACCCATGATAATCTAGTGAGCCGCTGGCAGTGGGCACAGTGTAGACGGCGCCCTAGTCGGCCGGCAGCTCCTTCCACTCACCCTGCGGCGTATGGTGTGCCAAGCAGGCATCACATGGATTGTCCTTACGCACTCATCACACTGAATGCAACTAAATCATGCACACCACACGATATGCAACCCGAAACACACCAGCTTGAATGCGGCTTCCAACATCGGAAGCGCCGGCTCCATCGTCTTCATGTTGCAGAATACGGTGATGGACACAGATGGAGACCCTGTGCCAAGCAACAACGGGTTCATATCTTGCATGGCCCGCTGTGCAGTCATTGCTGCCTCCGTTGCGCCCGTGCAACCCGCGGCCAACGCCCCCTAGAGGTTGGTTATATGGCCGCAGGCAGCACCCCTGCGACGGCGGCGGCAGCAAGCCGTGGACCGAAACGCCGTGCCGCCGAGTCCCGTGGCTGTGGCCTTCTGGCAGGAAACTACGGCCGCAGCTCGGCAGCACGGGGGCGTCGCAGCGTGCCGCCGCCGCCGCGCTGCCCCCCGGGCACGGCGGCGGTGGCGGCAGCAAGCTTGGGCCCAAACGCCGTGCCGCCGAGTCCCGTGGCTTGCGACCGTAGACCGTGGGCCGGAAACTGCGGCCGCAGCTCAGCGGCACGTGGTTATGTTCAAATCGCCAAGCGTGCAGCAGCGCCGAACCACGCTTCCCGGCCTCGGCGCATGCCTTCAGGCGCCCCCTATCGCTGGGCACACCCCTCCAACACCGAACGTGCGCCCGGGGGGGGGAGGGCGGCATTGTACAATGTGCACATGTGCACTACCTGACAGCTTCGAATTGGATGTGCACCATTCACCCCTTTTTGTAGACTCCTGCACCATTACGTGGTGGAGGCTTCAACGACGGCGGCGTGCCCACCGCTGCACTGCCCACCCCCCACCGCAACAACCCAACCAACCAACAACCGTTCGAGGCAAGGTCTGTGAACAGCCAGCATGAGCGGATCAAACGACATCAAGGAGCAAGGCATTGTTTATGCCAAACAGAGAGTGGTAAGTGATGGGCTTCACATGACTTGTATTGGAAGGCGCAGGCTGTTGCATTGCACATCCAAACGGAAGCCATATGATTCGGTTGACCCCCCCCACACACAAACACCCACACACAGACCGACACTCCTCTCTGCCGGGCGGGAGGGGGGGGGGGGGGGGGTCAACATGCCTTTATATGACGGCTGATTGATTCATTCACGATGCACTGCATTCAAATGCATGAGGAGGCCGTAGATCAGGCTTCCAACGAGAATGCTAGGCCAACTGCGAGCGAAGAGGTGAGGATGTGGCCATTGCTGGCTGTCTTAACTTGCGTCACGAATAGCACTTGCTCGGGAGAGACCCCGGCCACCACCCGCCAACCACCCTCCATCCCCACCCCCCAACCCACCGTCCTGTGCAGCACCGTGACAACCTGGATAGGATGGTTGCCGCCCGGCATGCACAAGAAAAGTGCAACAACCAACAAGAAGAGGAAGGCTGAGGAAGCCGAGGCTGCAAGACAGGCAACAACGGCGGCGGAGCCTGCAACACCGCTACCGGTTAAGCGATTGCATTCGTGGTTGGGGAGGATGTATCCACCTGACGCCTGTTTGCATGTCACTCCAACCAGTTGAGACATATGCAGACATGTAGTAAAGACGTCTCTAGAAGTACACAGATGTAGTGCAGAGGTGTTGTAGATGTCTGTAGATGTCACAAACCGGCCAACGTCAGGCAACGTCTGTAGACGTCTACGGGTTAGACGTCTGCAAGACTTGCCCAGTTCCACATGTGAAGCCGTTCCCGGACATTAGCACAGACGAGGGCAGGGACGAATTGTGAGTTGGCCTGCTTTGCTTTATTGCTTTGCTTTGTTTTATTGTGCAATAATGTGTTGGCCTTTCTATTGGCCCCCTGCTAGTTGTCGCTGTGCCGCAACCAGCCGTGCCGCTGCCAGCTATGCCGCTGTCCCAATACCTGCTTCCCCACCCTTATACCTGCCTCCCCGGCCTGCAATCGCAGCTACCAGATACCGCTCTATGCTGGCGCCGACATGAGCACCAATGTGTGCTACGAGACTCATGCTGCTGGCGTGCGGCAGGTCAAACAACAGTGCGGCATTCTCACCAAGAAGGTCACGCACTGGGGGCGCGTGTTTGCAGTGCAGAAGGCAGATCGGTTTGGGTAAGCATCGTGCGGCAAGGCTTGCTGGGTTTGTAGAGTGCTGCCACACGATGCCTGAGCTGGAGATTACCATTTGTCATGCCCCCACCTAGTGCTTGCCCTTGAAGTGTTGCTTGCCCTGCTGCTCCAACACCCCAACAGGTTGGACGAGGCTGCCAAGCAGCGGCTGGGGCGGTGGGCAGCGCAAGGGTCGTCGGCGGTGCTGAACCAGGCCTACCTTATCTACCTGCCGCCCCAGGTGTTGCTCGCGTGTGGCGACTGGTGGATGGACAGCGACGTGGACCAGCATCACGCCTTCTTTGCCCCGCGAATGTGCATGGAGGTGTCCGACAACTTGCGCAGCAAGGTCTTCCCCTCCATGGTTGAGCAACTGCTGGCCAGCATCAACAAGGTGCGAGCATGAAGGAGGCTGCTGCCAGCCTTCACAGCCTGCATTCTCTCGCATGCCTCTAAGCTGCCAGTCCCCTCATTGCCTGGCAGCGCCACACTCCCTTTTGCCCTCCCCCTGGCTGCAGCTCCTGGTGGCGGGGAGCCCAGTGCCCAAGTCCGCGGCCAACCTGCTGCTGGCGCTGCGCAAGCTGCAGTCGGATCTGGTGCAGGACGCGCTGGTGCTGCAGCCTATGTATCCAGACCACCCCGTGTACGCTCGGCTGGCTGAGGAGCCAGAGTTCCAGGAGCTGCAGCGCACTTTCCAAGAAATGGAGGCGGCCGGGGTGAGCAACGTGCCTGCCCGACCTGCTGCTTTGCATGCTCCCCTACATGCTGCCGTGCTCGCTGCCCTGCATGGTGCCCTGAATTCTGCCGCTGCTGCTGTCCCTGCCTGTTCCCCCGCACCTTCCCGCACACTTCTCCATGCCTCACGCTGTTCCCCGCAGGCGTTCGACAGGCTGCGTCCCAAGACGAACCCGGAGGAGCTGCGGAAGGGGCAGGCAGCCGCTGCCCGTTGGATGGTGGCTAGCAGCATAGGCATGGCGGGCGCCGCGTCTGCCACCGTGCCCGGCAGCACCAGCTCCCCCATCACCGACCAGCTGGCGGCGATTGTCGAGGACTATGAGGAGGATGCTCAGGTGTCCAGCCGGGACGCGCGGATGGAGCGCATTGCTGCACGCATTCAGCTGGAGGAGAGGAGGCGTGCGGCAGCAGCCCCAGCATACGCTGGCACCTCCTGCGCAGACGCTGCTGCCGCACACGGGCGGCTGGAAGAGGAGGCGCCGCCGTCCATGCTGCTGCAGCTGGCACAAGCGGCAGCCACCGAGGGCATGCATGGAGCAGCGGCAGTGCCACATTCACCACCGCCCAGGCGCTCCAGGCGTACGCCAGCAGCAGCAGCGCAGCCGCCAGCAGCAGCAGCGCAGCCGCCGGGCGCCACCATGGTGCCGGCGGCAGCAGCGCAGCCGCCAGCAGCAGCAGCGCAGCAGCCGGAGCGCCAGCCTGGTGCCGGCGGGCGCCACCATGGTGCCGGCGGCAGCAGCGCAGCCGCCAGCAGCAGCAGCGCAGCAGCCGGGCGCCAGCCTGGTGCCGGCGGCGCAACCGCCCTTTCTGGGGGGTGACAACAATAGCTTGATGGAGGCGGCTGCAAAGCTTAGAAGTTTGGGGAGGCAGCTGACTAGCGGGGACGAGGCAGGCAGCATGGTGGCAGCGGCAAGTGCGGTGCTCCATGGTGCGGCCACCATGTTGACCGCCCAGGCCCAGCAGCACCACCAGCTGAAGCTGGCGGTCTTGGCAGCCATGGGTGCAACGGGGCCGCTGATGCAGAATGGGCGGACCATGGCAGGCAGCCTGAATGCCAGCCTGGATGCCAGCGCCTCGAGGGTGTATTATGGGTTCGCCAACTCGATGCAGCAAGCCAGCGCTGGCCCTCATTTCAGTGGCAGCGGCTGCATGAGTAGCATGGGGGGCGTAGCTGCCATTCCAGCGTTTGGCAGCAACTCGCCGCGTTAACCCAGGCTAATTGGCAGCATGTCGCGCGTGAGTGGCAGCGCCTAGATGTGCATGGCCGTCCGCTGGCACAAACAACTGCATTCTTGAAAGCGAATAGCTGTTCTGAATGGCTGAGGCTCTCTCTGTAACCCTCTTTGCGCTGGTGGCCTGGCTGGTGGCATGGCTCGCGCTGCTGGTGGCCTGGGCGTTGTTGGCCGCAGCGATACTCTGGACGTACCGCGATAGGGTCAGCCGGGCAGTTGCCGCGCTGCGAGGCGAGCGCGGGCGTGGCATGCCATCCTTGCATCTGCCGGCCGCTACTCCCCTGCGCCTTTCCCTGAGCGGCTCAGCGGCCAGCACTCAGCACGAAGCCCGCACGGCTGTGCTGGAAGCAGTTGGCCGTTGCGGGGTGGACACGGCTAGGTGCGATTGCGCCATCCCTGCCCTGGTGCACGGCGCCTGGGAGGTGGAAATCAGAGTCCCTGCAGCACTGCATGACGCCCTCGCGGCCAAGGGCGCACTGGGTGAGCACCTGGCGGCCAGCCCACCGCTGCCAGCACCCCTGCCCATCCAGCCTGGGGTGCCGGGCCCCGCCCCGGGCCCCCTGCCGGCGGCTGCCCCCCCTGCCCAGATGCCCGCAGTGGTGGTGGACCTCGCCGGTCCCCCCCAGCACCGCGACCGCAGCAGGGGCCGCAAGCCCCGAGGCACCCGCCCCCAGACCGCCCCACAGCCCGAGCAGCCCCACCGGGAGGCGGATCCGTTGCCGCCGCCACGGCCACCCCAGCAGGAGACGCCAGGGGCAGCCGATGCCGCGGAGGCGGCCCCGCCGCCAGGGAAGACCCGCCGCCGCCGGGTCAGCAGGAGGAAGACAGCCGCAGCGGCTAGGGCAGCAGCCCAGGAGGCAGACGAGCGAGCCGCCGAGGCTACGGCCCGGGCGGCCGGCTTGGAGCAGCAGAACGCACACTTGCATGCCGCGCTGACCGAGGCCCAGGCGGCCGCCTCCAAGGCCACAGCCGGCCTGGCAGCAGCCGAGGAGCAGCTGGCGGCAGTCAGCAGTGCCCCGGCCCTGTCCGGGGCCCGGGAGCGGGCCGCACCGGCAGCACGTCAGCCGGTCAGCGGCAGCGCCGCCGCGCAGGCGCCAGGCTGCCCCTGTGCGGGCCGGAGACACGCACAATGAGGCGGTGGATGGCACCAGGGGTGTGCCCCACCGGCCTGAGCTGACACCACCCGCTGGGGGAGCTCGGACGGCCCTGCCCGATGGCGCTGGGGCCGCCCGGGCTCCCCAGGCGAGCATGGGGGGACTGCCGCATGGTGCACCTGCCCTGCTGCCTGCCCCAGCCACGGTGGAGCATGCCAGCCCAGAGGTCCTGCCTGAGGGTGACACCCTGGTGGCTGCTGCTGAGCTGCCTGCGGCGTTGCCGCTGCCCGCACCCTCGTCCCCAGCCCCAGCTGCCGCAGGAGCAGGCGCTGATGACTCGCCCGCCGCCCCCGCTGTGTCCGCCGCTGGCAGCACCCTGGCCAGCTCACAGCCAGGCGGCGGCAACATGTTCTCCTATCCCCTGGAGCCAGCCTCGCTGCTAGGGGAGGCGGGCAGCCCGCCCCAGCAGGAGGCCAGCAGCGGCGCAGCAGGCGCTAGCGGCGGCCCGGCCAGCGAGCTGCCGCCGATGGTGGACAACCCGCTCGCGACCCAGTCCCCCCTGCCAGCGGCCCCCCCCTTCCGCCACCGCTCCCCG
>NW_005435074.1:1372918-1375063 GCF_000147415.1 Chlorella variabilis | reverse complement strand
CGGCGCGACTCCNTCGCCGTCAGCGACGACGAGGAGGGCGCCGAGACCGTGGGAGCGGCGGACGACAGCGGTGCGGAGGAGGAGCAGGAGCAAGCACCGCCGCCGCCGCCGCTGGCAGATGGCCCACGGCGCAACCCTGTCCGAGCGGCAGCGCAACGCCCGGCATCTGTGTGGCAGCTGGACGGCTACCGCGCCACCACCGCCCAGGCCCACCTGGCAGTCATCACCGAGCCCACCACGCTGGAGGAGGCACTGGCCTCAGAGCAAGCCCCCTTCTGGCGGCAGGCCATGGACGAGGAGTATGCATCCCTGCTGGACAACAACACCTGGACGCTGGAGCGCACCCCGCGGGGCGTCAACCCCATCCCCGTCAAATGGGTGTTCAAGATCAAGCGTGACAGCACCGGCGCCGTGGAGCGGTACAAGGCCCGCCTCGTCGCCAAGGGTTTCCGCCAGCGCGAGGGCATCGACTATGTTTTACGGCGGGCCACCTGGCTGCACCAGCGCCCGCCAGCTGTCCAGCCTGCTCACCTACAGCACCCACCGCGTTGGGACGCGGCCAGACCGAAAGCCAGATGGCCAAACCGAAAGCCACGCGCCCCACACCCGCGCCAGCTGGCAAAACCCAACGGTCAGCTCCCCCGACCCAATGCCATCTGTCAGCACCCTCCAGCTGGCGGCGACATCTGGCGGCCACCCGCCATCTGGCCATTCTCCCATGCATGCATATAATCCCTTGCATTTCGCCTTGTTTGTCATTCTCTCCTAGTGCCCTTCCTCAGTGACTGCCCTCTGCAGTCAGGTGTAAAGCCCTTCTCTCACAACATTGATGCCGGTGAGCAGCTCGATGGGGGTCTTGTCGCAGCCGCTCACAGGTGACCGGTTGCGCAGGTAGTTGGCAGTGGCCAGGGCCTCTGCCCACAGGGACTTGGGCAGGTGGGCATCCTCCAGCATGGGACGAACCTTGTCCAGCAGGGTGCGGTTGAGGCGCTCGGCCGCGCCGTTCTGCTCCGGGCTGTAGCGAACGGTGGTCTCCAGCATGATGCCCTTCGATGCACAGAAGGCCTTCAGCTCTTGGTTGATGTACTCGGAGCCGTTGTCGCAGCGCAGGCGCCGCACGCGGGTGCCACCTTTCGTCTCCAGCTGGGTGATGGTTGCCTTGACGGCCGCGGCCGTCTCGGACTTGTGTGCCAGGGTGTGCACGGTGGAGGACTTGGTGTAGTCGTCCAGGATGGTCACGAAGTACTTGCTGCCTCCCAGGGAGGTGACAGGCAGCGGGCCGCACACGTCGGTGTGCAGCAGCTCCAACTCGGAGGAGGCGGCGCTGTCGCCGCTCGCCTTGAACGGCGCACGCTGCGCTTTGCCGAGGGCGCAGGGCTCACACGGTGGCCCGGCGCCTGCCGCCTTGAAGTCGTTGGCGGTGGTGGCGATGCCGGTGACCATGTCCTTGGTCTGAAGGCGCGCCAGGTTGTCGTAGCCCAGGTGGCCGAAGCGCTGGTGCCAGAGTTGGGGGCTCTCCTTGGAGACGTGCGCCACGTGGGCCTGCTCGGCCCGGCCCGTCAGGGTGTAGACGGAGTCGCCGTGGCAGGGCGCGGTGGCCAGGACCTGGTCGCCCTGCCAGATCTCGCAGGCGTCGGCCATGAACTTGAAGCTCAGGCCACGCCGCGTGGCTTGCCGCACGGAGAGCAGTTGCTCGGCGGCGCCTGGGACGTGCAGCACGTCGCGCAGGATGAAGGGGCCGTTGGGCGTGTGCAGCAGCACGTGCCCGGCAGTGGTGGCTTTGCCAGTGCCGCCGTTGCCAAAGGTGATAGTGATGGCCTCCTTCAGCAGGTAGGGGTCGAGCAGAACAGAGGAGTCGTGAGTAAGGTGGCAAGATGCACCGGTGTCTAGCACCCAGCGTTGGGAGCTGTCACTGCCCTGGCTGGTGCTGCAGCTGCTCCGGCTAATGTTGTGGCTGCGCCGGCTGATCCTGTTCTGGCTGCTCCACCTGGTGTTGAGGACACCCCCCCGTCCGCTGCTGGGTGGCCCCAGGCACGGGGGCCCTGCTGAGGCTGACAGGGCAATGGCAGCGGCAAACCGCTGGTGCGGGCGCTGCTGCTGGCGGCGTGGGCGCTGCTGGTCTGCCCGCCGCTGCTGCTGCTGCTG
>NW_005435074.1:1369204-1370548 GCF_000147415.1 Chlorella variabilis | reverse complement strand
CCCTGCGCACCGTGCTAGCCATCGCTGCTGACCTGGACCTGGAAATTCACCAACTCGACATCAAGACTGCATTCCTCAGCGGCAAGCTGGACGAGGATGTGTACATCCAGCAACCACCTGGCTACAACTATGATAACCCAGACCTGGCCTGCAAGTTGAACAAGGCCCTCTACGGACTCAAGCAAGCCTCCCGAGCCTGGCACCGCACCCTGAAGACCGAGATCGAGTCCATGGGCTTCAAGGAGTCAACTGCTGACCCAGGCCTCTTCATCAAGCCCTCCTCACCACCAGCCTACCTGCTCATCTACGTCGACGACATTCTGGTCATCACCAACAACACATACATGCTCAACTCCGTCAAGAACCAGATCTCCACCGCCTTCGAGACCCGGGACCTTGGTCCAGCCACCTTCTTCCTCGGCATCGACATCATCCGAGACCGCACCACCAAAACCATCAAGCTAACCCAGACCCGCCATACCACTGACCTGCTGTCCAAGTTTAACATGGAAAAATCCAAGCCCTTCGATACACCATCCAGCATCGCCATCAAGCTCACCGCCGACGGCGAGCCAATCGACACCAAGGAACATCCCTACTCCACCCTCATCGGCTCCCTCATGTACCTGGCATCCTGCACCCGACCTGATATTGCCCAAGCCGTGGGAGCGTTGGCCCGCTACATGTCCAAGCCCACCACAACGCACTGGACTGCAGCCAAGCATGTGCTCCGCTACCTCGCCGGCACCACCGACTACGGCATCATCTTCACTCCATCCGACTCCACACTCAACGCCTACTGCGACGCCAACCACGCTGGCGACATTGACACCCGCCGCTCAACCACCGGCTACGTGTTCACCTTCAACAACGGCGCCATCACCTGGAGCTCCCGCCTGCAGCTCACTGTCGCTGCATCCACCACCGAAGCTGAGTACATGGCGGCCGCCTCCACCGTTAAGGAAGCCCTGTGGCTCCGCAAGCTCTTCACCGACCTGGACCTGCACATCGCATGCATCGACATCAAGTCCGACAGCCAGTCCGCCATCCACATGCTCAAGAACCCCGTCATCTCCCTCCGCTCCAAGCACATCGACATCGTACACCACTTTGCCCGCGAGCGAGTCGCCCGTGGAGAAGTCAACTTCTTCTACATCCCCACCGACTCCATGGTCGCCGACATCCTGACCAAGCCCGTGCCCACCAACAAGTTCAAGTTCTGCCGCGACGCAATGGGCATTGCCTAAGTGCAACGGCTGTGCAGCCTGCGTGGGAGTGTTGAGTTGTGACAATGCCACGTGTCCAGTCTACACATCCGCCGCACAGATACCCTCATTCCCGCCT
>NW_005435074.1:1362537-1363642 GCF_000147415.1 Chlorella variabilis | reverse complement strand
TTTGTGTGGCCCGATGCCCGTCCCCTCTCACGGCGGCAACCTCTACTTCATCACCCTGCTAGACGACCACACCGGCTACTCGCTCATCTCCCCACTGCGCCGCAAGTCAGACGCCGCCGCCTTCCTCAAGACCGCCATCACCATGCTAGAGCGCCAGACCGGCTACACTGTCAAGCGCATTCGCTCCGACAATGGCGGCGAGTTCATCAACACCGAACTGGACACCTTCTACCAGTCCAAGGGCATCAAGTCAGAGACCTCCGTACCCTACACGCCCCAGCAGAACGGCAAAGCCGAGCGTCTCAACCGCACGCTGTTGGATAAGGCGCGTCCAATGCTGGCGGATGCCAACCTGCCCAAGTTCTTGTGGGCAGAAGCCATCGTCACCGCCAACTACCTGCGCAACCGCTCTCCAATCTCATCCCAAGACACCACCTCCTACGAACTGTTCCACGGCACCAAGCCTGACCTGTCCCACCTGCGCACATTCGGAGCCCGAGCCTACGCCCACGTTCCCACCGTGCTGCGCACCAAGCTCGACGCCGTCAGCGAGCCCGGCCGTTTCATCGGCTACCCCGCCAACACCAAGGGATACAAGATTCTACTTGACAACGGCACAACCGTCATCAGCCGCGATGTCACCTTCGATGAGACCAGCTCCATCCTGCCCAAGACCAACCTGCCCAAGACCAACTTGCCCGAGACCATTCCCTTCAGCGACACCGACGACAATGAAGCCGTGGGAGCGCCAGCCGAGCCCGAAGCTCCACCTTCCCCTCCCATCGCACTGCGGCGCACCGAGCGCGCCGCTGCACGCCGTCCAGCCAGCTTGTGGCAGGACGACGCCTACCGCATCACTGATCGCACCACCGCCATCGTCAACATTGCCACCACCGCTGCTGAGCCCACCAGCCTGGAGGAAGCCCTGCAATCCCCCGAGGCCGACCAGTGGCGCCTCGCCATGGATGAGGAGATTGCATCCCTCGCCGCCAACGACACCTGGACCCTGCAACCTGCACCTCCCAGCATCAAGCCCATCCCAGTCAAGTGGGTGTACAAGGAGAAGCGCGATGCCAACGGCAACATTGAGCGCCACAAGGCCCGC
>NW_005435074.1:1327657-1360819 GCF_000147415.1 Chlorella variabilis | reverse complement strand
GACAAGCCCGTGCCCACCAACAAGTTCAAGTTCTGCCGCGACGCAATGGGCATTGCCTAAGTGCAACGGCTGTGCAGCCTGCGTGGGAGTGTTGAGTTGTGACAATGCCACGTGTCCAGTCTACACATCCGCCGCACAGATACCCTCATTCCCGCCTTTCCCGCCCCAGACACCGCACAATTGTGTTTCCCCACCCCATTCCCAGTTGATCGACACTTGTGCCACTCCCTTTCGTGCACCTGACCCAGCAGTTATGCTCACCGATACCATGATGCTTTTGTGCCGCATCGTACCCGCATCGTATCAGGAATATCCCAAGTATATGCCGGGAATATGCTCCTCCACCCCAGATCTATTTATCGCCGCCTCTACTGCGAATTTACTACTCTTGCTGCCTTTGTAAATACCTCCCGTCAACAGAAAATCCCTCCTGTGTTTCACAGATGTGCCAGATATATACAACGGCTGGGCATATATACATAAAAATAAAACATAATAAATTATATATATATATAACTTATAAGTATATATACTTATATATACTTATATATACTTATATATACTTATATATACTTATATACTTATATATATATATATATATATATATATATAAGTATATATATATATATATATAAGTGTATATATATAAGTGTATATATAGTATATATATACTATATATATATATATACATATATATATATATATACTTATATATATATATATATATATATATATATATATATATATATATATATATATATAAATAACCCCGGTTCTGACCAACTTGATTACTGGTTTTGGGGGCTTCAGATGCCAAGTCAAGTGGGGGGGCCTGAGGAATCCGAATAGGCTCCCTAAATTGCCCCCAGGAGCCTCCCATGTCAGAAAGTGACGGCGGCGGCGCCACCGCCACCGCACACAGCTTCGCCTCCTGCCATGCCCCAGCCATGTCTCTCCATATCCTCCCACCTGCTTGGATTGGCAGTATACCCACCTGGGACCGCCAGAATCAAAGTCAGGACCTTGGGCAGGTTGAGTCTGAGAGGCAGTGTAACCCCATGCCTAGCGCGGTGGGACTGCCCCAGGCGAGGCTGCGACACCCCTGGCGCACGCACACAGGCTGTACTGAACGATGTGCCGTCGGTGACAAGCGGGTCACGGTAGGCGGCGGCGGCTACACCAAAAGGGGTCAATGGTACAATATCTCGAGTGATAAAGCCTGCGATCCACCCGGCAGCTAGCAACATCACTTGTCTGTGCCATCGCCCTCCCCTTCAGCCTGCTCCCCCTTAAACTGTCGCGCGTCGTCAAACGGCGCCCATCGCGAGGCTGGGTAGATGTGCTTGTTCTTATTGTACCAGTGGCGGTCGACAACCTTGCCTGAGGCAAGCGGGCAATGGCACCATGCGGTAGGGCAGTCAATCAACGTCATTTCGGCGGCTTATGTTCCAAACACGCATATGTGGAGCAAGGGACACATTGGGTTTGACTAGCCAGCTGCCAGCCATGCAACGCTGCGCCGGTGTCCCTTATCGCCATGCAACAACAACCCACACACACCTGCGTGCGAGTCCTGGCTCTTCACACGCGGGTCAAACGAGGCCACAGCATGTTCGTGCAGGTCGAACTGGAACAGCGGCCCACTCTTGCCCATGGCCTTGTTGACGATTAGGTCGTAAAAGGTGACAGTGTGGGGCAGGATGATGTCCTCTTTGACATACATCAGGTTGCCCACGCTCGTAGTCCTGCGAGCAGCAACCATGAAAGGCGAGGACAATCCAGTTGGCGAGCATCCAAAAGCCAGGCCTGGAAGCACTGAAAGTACAGGCCCAAGGTACTGGTGCCTTGGGATTCCGCGGCTCAGCGACGAATACAATACCGACAAACCAGCCCACCGGATCTCCCTGAACTGCGGCGTGAGCTGTTCCACCACAGCCTTGAGGAACTGGCCCACGTTATCGCCCTTGCGAACTGTCACAGCACGCCGATGGCCAGTGCCGTTGTAGTAGCTGTAGATGATCTCTAGCGGCTCCGCTTTGATGGCTGCCTGCCGCAGTGCATACTCGGCCTGCTAGATGGTAGCAGAAGCAGCAGAGAGACACTGGCGATCACACACAGCAACGCGGCACAGCTCCAAGCCCGCAGCTCTCACGCAACCTGCCACCCCACTCCCCACCGTTCCAACCCACCAACCTTGAGCTTCTCGCGCAACTCCTGCTCCTCCCGCTCCCGGTCCTTGTCCGGCAGGAAGTCGGTGCGCACGGTGGGATCCTTGCCCAGCTTGGCATACAGCAGCCGTGGGCCTGCACCGCTGCCGCTGGCGCCATTGCCACCCTCGGCATCCTCGGCACTGCCGCCGTTGCTAGGTGGCTGCAGGTGCGCAGCAAAATGGAGAGGTTGCCCTACCAATGCATAGCCTCCCCGAAGCAGCACAGGAACATGCCCCATTGGTGCGACAGCGCAAGGAAGGCACCATACCACCCACCTGCGCGCACTGTTGCCGCTGGGTTGCCGCCTCAGCTTGCCCCTCGTCCTCATTCTCTTCAAGGAAGTCATCAAATGACAGCTTGTGTTTCTGCTCCGTCTTGGCCTTCTTGGCTCGCTGGCGCTCCTTCTCCTGCACAGCGGGAAGGCGAGGGCCGCTTATAAACACGGCAAGACGCTCAACCAGACCCTGCCTCACGCCGTCAGCTGGTTCACCCGCATGTGAAAAGTAGCCGCACTACTTGCCCCCCGACAAAAGCAGCACATCCACTCATTCCCAGCCCTCCTCCTCTGCCTGGGTGGGCAAGCCCACCCACCCGCAGCGCCTCCTCCTCTGCCTCATGCCGCTGCCGCTTCTCCTCCTCCTTGAGTCGCTCCTCGATGGTCAGCCGCTTCTCCACAAACTGCTCCCGCGTCACCAAGCCCACCGTCTCGTTCTTGAATGCGTGCTCGATGGCCTGCAACAAGCAAACACCGTCAGGATCAACGCGTTGGCATCTTGCCCAACGTGGGAGGCCACACCCGCTGCCCATGCTAACCGGCTGGATCCAGCCACTGTGTCGCAGCCAACAACTGAAATGCTGCTGCTCCGCCACAGGTGTTCAGCTCCCACACCCACCACTGCCCCATGCCCCATGAGAGCCACACTGGGTGAGTCGTGTGCACCTCTGAGCTGGCGGTGCCAAACTGCCGAAGCCCATGCCCCTGCTGCGCCTTCTTCTTGGCCTCCTCATACTGCTTGTGTTGCTCGTCCCGCTCCTTGAGTTGCCGCTCTATGCGGCGCTTGTCCTCCGTGGTGCCTGCAGGCAACCGGGTGGAGCACGGCCACTGAGCAAGGACAGCCCAGGCTTTACAGAGTGCAAGCCCGCTTTGCACCAGGTAAAATGCTGTACTGAGCTACCCACCAACATATCCGCCTCCGTACGACATGGTTCAGGCAAGGCCGGCGGCGGTGGCGACGGTGAATGCCTCCTGTTGCAACAAGAGTGTGACGAAGCAGGCGGTGCACAGGCAGTGCGTTTGCAGCGTCCTGTATGGTTGCAAGGGGAAGCCTGGAGCGTGAGCGGGGATCGGTGGCGGCGACTGGATGCCTGAGAGAGGGTTGCAGACCGGGGCCGTGATCCGCGGCAGAATGCGCACTAGTGCGTGGGGGTGTGGGTGTGGGAGATGGACACGCGCCGTGTGCGACGTACTGTAGTGCTGTCGGCCGATGTGTTTCTGTGTTGTACGCATTTGAGAGCGCCGTCTCTATTCATCAAGTCTGCTGAATCACACGATAGCTTGGGCCTGTCGCCGGATGCAAGCCTGTGCTCGTTTGACACCATCGGCTGCAGCTAGCGCCAGGCCTCTCTGTTCCTTCGTCCAGCTGCCTGCCAGCATTTGAGCCTGCCAGCACACGCCAGCTCCCGCGAGTTGCAAACCATGGCGACGCCACGGGAGGCGGGTAGCGGCGCCGCCACTGTCTCTCTGCTCTTCACACCTACCAGCAAAGCAGCTGATGGCCAGAAGGGGCCCACCCCCGGCGACTTCAGGTCTTTCTCGGGCCTGGGCCGCACGCCCGCCAGTGCTGGACGTGCGTTTGGCGGTGGTAGCACGGTGGCTGCGGGTCCCACGCCGTCCTCGCGCCGGCGCAGCCTCACACCCGCTAGCAGCCGGCAGATGGACACGCCACCTCCACCGCCCATGGACAGCCTGCTGGACTCGCCGGGGGGACTGGGACTCAGCTCCGCGGCGTGGCCGCTAGATCAGGATGGCGGTGAGTGACAAACAAGGAATGGAAAGCATTTCGCCCATGCGACTGTTGCTGCAGTTGTGCACTGGATTGCCCTGTTTGAATGGAAACAGGCAACATGTCGATGTTGTTTTGCCATGCACAATCAGGCTGCAGAGACAGGGCAGCAGCCACATCCAATCCTGCGCATCCCCAACCCACTTGCTGTTCCCCATCCCCCATTGTGCAGTGGAGGAGATGCAGGTGTCCACCTCGCCCTATGCCGTGGCTGCCCGGGCAGCTGGCATGCCCGCGGCGGCTGTTGGGCAAGAGCTGGCACGTGCAGCACATGCTTTTGAAGCTCTGGATGAGACTTGGGTCACTGTGTTTGGCTTCTGCCAGGCCGACCTGCCGCTGGTCATCCGTGAGTTCAGCAAGGCGGGCGACATCCAGCAGGCAAGTCGTTGCCTGGGAGGGGTCGGCTACACACGGGCGGGCATTGTCGAACAGCGGCTTGGGCCGGCTGGCATGCACTCGCAGGTACAGTGTTCTTCCTTCTGCGTGACTAAGTTGGTCTTCTGCTTTGGGTTGCAGTTTGGCACGTTTGGCGAGGGCGCTGCAGTCAACTGGATCCACATTGAGTACCGGGTGGGTGTGCACTTGTTTGGAGTGGGGTCCTTTCAGCGTGCAGGCCCTGAATTGATGAGTCTATGCCTCGACATACCTGTCCGTCTGGCTGCGCACCCCTTTGCCTGCCCTGCAGAATAAGCATGCCATGCAGCGCGCCCTCCTGCGCAATGGCGATCAGCTGAGTGCAACTTGCATGGTGGGAGTAAAGCCGCTGGATGCTGAGCACCGGGCGGTGGTGGAGAAGCATGGTGGTAGCAGCTCTGGCCCGAGCTTTGCCATGGCGTTCCCAAAGCCGCAGCAGCAGCGACCGTACACACTGGGGCCGGCAGCAGGAATGAGTGCAGTGGTCCCATTGGCCACCAAGGGGCTGACGCAGCGGGTCAAAGAGTTCGTGCTGGGCTGCTAAGACAGTTGCGCACCCTGCATGCATCGAGGCATTTTTTTCACCACCACTCCGTAGAAAGCCAGACAGTTTGCCATGCATTCGATAGACAAATGCAATGTAGGCAGTCCCTGGTGCAGTCGCATGCTCGTCACTGTAACTGCTATAACCTGCCGTCCATCTATGCTGCTTTACTGGAGTACAGCGGCTGTCGTTATCCGCCCCAGCGGGCCAAAGCCCACACTGTGCGGACCCTTTTCCTTTCTGCCTCGTTGTTTTCCCACCCTGCAGCCCGGAGTGGTGCCGACGCAGGGGCCGTTTGGCAGCGGTCCGCTCTTTGTCGCCGATTGCAGCGGCTCATTTGCCCTAGCCCTGTGGCGGCGCAGTGTGCACGGCCAGCGGCCTGATGCATTCTTGCAGTTTCCTGCTTGCTACTTCGCATGCATGCATGCACGCGGCGCTGTTGTTTAGGCAACCCGCCATGTGTGAAACATGTGGCGGGTGGCGCCAGAGACCGGCCCACCGTCCCTTACCGACAGCAGCAGCAGCAGAACACTGATGGTTGGCTCGGGAGGTCTCCATGTGTACATGCACTGTCTCAGCGCCTCATCGCTTCCACCACCAGTACAAAAGGCCCACCAGCAGCAGCGTAACAAGCATGCCGCCATACACCAGCAGCTTGTCCAGGCGCTGCCGGCGCTCCGCCAAGCGTAGCACACTGTCTGACAGTCCCACAGCGTTGAGCACGTCCAGCACCTTTCGGTGTGTGGCCTTAAGCCGCTCCCGCTGCCCCGCCATGCTGCCTACGATGCCCACCCCCGTCTCATACGCCTCCTCCAGCACCCGCTTGGAGTTGTGCACATGCCGCGCTGCCCGCGCTTCTGCATCCACATCCACCACAGGGCTGCCCGCCCCTATGCGTCGCTCCAGCAGCTCCCGCCGCTGCTGCTCCTCAACCTGTCGACGCTGCTGGCGATGCGAGAAGCGGTCCAGCCCCATGCGCAGCGCATCCGTCTCCTCTGCCACCTGGTGGCAACGAGCCGAGGAGGGGCGCCCAGTGCAGAGTGGGCAACATCAATGAAATGGGCCAACTGGATAGCTGTGCTGCAATGGTGGTCATGTGCCACCCACAGTACGATGCATCCAATGGCATGGGGGATGCCGTACACGATCGAGTGATGGCAGCACTGCTGCAGAAGGGGCCCACCTGCTCCACCTTGCGTTTCCAGATGTCACGCTTGGCTGCTGGCTCACGCAGGGATTGCATGCGCCATACTGCATCCAGCTCTCCACTCAAGCGCTGCAGGTGGTATAATGCATTGCTCTGCTTTAGTCGCCCATGCCCCGAACCGCAGTCTCGGCAAGCTGAACAAGCCAGCATCTATGCATTGCAACGGCCGTGCATCGCACACCTGGAGTTGCTGTATCTGCTGCTGCAGGTCCGCTGCCAGACCGCTGGGGACTATCGCTCGCGCATTCTGAAGCGGGGAGGCGGGCGGGCAGAAGGGGAGTCGGGTGCTGCTCACCACCCCTTTCGGCGGCCGCTGCTTCCTCACCTGCTCGGCGGTCTCCAACCGCTCCAACCCCGCCCGGATGGTCAAGGTGAGCCTTTTGGCCTGCGTGTGCAAGGTCTGTAGGTCTCCCATACCGCGCACCCGGTGCGCGCTACCAGTGCAGCCTCTTCCTGACCACCGAGGCCCGTCTGGCGGCAGCCGTCGACCGGCTGCAGGGCTGGCGTCCGCCGGCCTGGTACAGGAGCGACAATAACAGGACGTATCGTGCAGAGCAGGGTGCAGCAGATGAGCGGGCGGAGGTAGCTCTTGAACAAGAGGAAGGGTGCGTGAACTGGGGGCCTGCGCTGTGGATGCGTAAGCTCAGGAGGGAATGCAGTATTGATCAGCCGTTTGAAACAAGCGCGGGCGAATGCCAGCTGGGCATTGCCAGCAGGGATGAACAAACATCATCAAACATAAATGTGCGCATGTCCTTCCCGCCTTCCTTGCAGTGGTAGCACCTCCAAGGCGGAAGATCCTCTGGTGGCGGAGCCCTGGCACCGACTGACCCTGGTGGTCCGCGCAAGTGGTGGGAACGGCGCTGCCGGCAAGCCACTGGGCATCGTCGAGGCGTGCGCCGCCGCCAACCCCGCCTGCAACCAGGCGCGTGGTGGCCACTACTACCGCTGTCGCCGCCGGGGTGGCGGAGGCGGTGGCTCACTGCCAGCCCTGCCAGTCCTGCAAGCTCGCATCGCTGCTCTTAGCATTTGCGGGCCCTCGACAATACACCACACGCTTGCTGCTCCTCCTCAGGCCCTGGTCTGCCACCTGCTGGCGCGGAACAGATAGGCAGGATGGCAGCCGTGGATGCGGTGGAGGAGGGCAAGGCCCTGATCTCGGAGCTGTGCAGCAATTTGTATGCCCAGGGCCATGTGAGCGGCACTGGAGGCGGCATCTCGGTCAAAGTAGCGACCACAGTGGGCGATTTCATCGTCATGGCACCCAGTGGGGTCCAGAAGGAGCGCATGCGGGCCGAAGACATGTTTGTGCTGGATGGCGCAGGCGTGGTGGTGCACACGCCCGCAGCACGTCCACCCCCGTACAAGCCGCCCAAGCTGTCGGAGTGCGCCCCGCTCTTCATGGCGGTGAGCTCCTCAGGCTGCGGTTGCGGTGACCAGGGCCCTGGCAGCACCAGCAGCATGATAAGGGTGTGGCTCACAGCACTCAAGAACAACACTGCGCCACCAAGCAGTCCCCGCCATTCCTGAACAGCCCACAGCCACATGGTCTTGTAGCAGCAGTTGGGCGCTGTGCCATCTATGAGCGGCACGGCGGCCACCAGCCTGCCCAACCTGCTTGTGCAGGCATATGAGCTGCGTGGCGCCGGCGCCGTGCTGCACGGCCACTCCATGAATGCCTTTCTGGCCACGCTGCTGGACCCTGAAGCCAGCGAGCTGCGACTGACACACATCGAGATGATAAAGGGCATTGCGGGCCAGGCGCGTGGGAGCAGCGCAGCATCGAAGTGCCTGGAAAACAGCAGCAGGACGGCCAGGGCAGCAGCTGAGTCACAGGTGTAGCGAGCCAGCCAGGCCCGCCCACTCCTCGTGCGTTTCCGCCACTACTGCAGGGCTTTTACAGCTTACATGCGGTGCCTATCATTGAGAACACGGCTCGTGAATGCGAGCTCACTGACCGGCTTCGTGCGGCGATTGAAGCGTACCCGCAGGCCAATGCGGTGCTGGTGCGGAGGCACGGCGTCTATGTGTGGGGCAAGAACTGGATTGAGGCCAAGACGCAGTTTGAGTGCTATGACTATCTGTTTGAGGCAGCGGTGAAGATGCGGCAGCTCGGCAAGGATGCCGGCCGTGCTCCGTCAGCCCCTGCGCTCGCTAATGGACATGCCCCAAGTGAGCAGCCCGCTGCTGGGCTGGGGCCCGCCCCCAGTGTTTGAAGCCACGTTGGCAGCTCTCTCCAAGTGGCGCTTGATTGCCTTTGCTAGCCAGCCACACAGATTCATCTCCCAGCTCCTTTGTCTCTCTTCTTCCACATGCCAATCCTTCTGTCCTTTCAGCTCGTTTTCGTGCTGCTGCATGGGTGCAGATGGGGTGCAGAACGCAAAGAAGCCACGGCTGGACGGCGGCCCTCCCTCGCTGGCCAATGGCAGCGCTCGGCTGCCCACCGCCATTGTTGCAGACATCGAGGGAACCATTGCAAGCATCAGCTATGTGACAGACATTCTCTTCCCCTATGCCCAACAGCGCCTCGGGTAAGCATTTGGCGAGGCAGCTCTGTTGCTGTGGCCATGGCTGCTGCGCAATAGTGGGGGGAACCCGCTTCAACCTGGCTAGCGCTGACAGGCTTGATGCTGGGGTGTTGCCACCATGTTGGAGCGCAGGTCCCACCTGGAGGCCACCTATGACAGTGCTGAGACGCAGGAGGACCTGGCGCTGCTGAGGCAGCAGGCGCAAGCCGACTCGGCTGCTGGCATGGCGGTGCCTGCAATCCCAGATCCCAGCACGGGGCGCGAGGCTGTGATTGCCGCCGCGGTGGCCAACTGCGAAGCGCAAATGCAAGCCGACCGCAAGACCACTGCGCTCAAGAGCCTGCAGGTCCGCTACTCGTGGTTGGCTCAAGCTTGGCGCACCAGATCATGCTGATAAAGAGACAATCGGCCCTCCGCATTCAGCTGGATCCATACAATGTCGCTGTGGTGGTCCGCTGCTGTGCCTGCGCTGCAGGGCCACATTTGGGCAGGCGGCTTTGCACGGGGCGAGCTGAAGGGCGAGCTCTTCGCCGACGTGCCGGACGCATTGGCGCATTGGCGTGCCGCAGGCATCAAGACATACATCTACAGCAGCGGCAGTCGTGCGGCACAGAAGGACCTGCTGAGCTGCACCTCTGTAGGCGACCTGCGTCCCTACCTTGCCGGCTTCTTTGACACCACCTCGGGCCCCAAGGCACGTGCCGTGCCGCATTCCCTGCTCTTGCTCGAATGGTGCATGTTGTGGCGCTTATGGGCCCGCCTCTGCGAGATGAAACGGAGCAAAACCGCCGAGCAGCTCGCCCCCCAATCCACTGTGTTGGGTGCAGGTGGACAGCAGCAGCTACAGAAACATTGCGCTGTCCCTGGGCGTGGACAGTCCCTCAGAGCTGCTGTTCGCCACGGACAACATCCTGGAGGCGGAGGCGGCTGCAGCAGCGGGGTGGCAAGTTGTCTTGGCGGATCGGCCCGGGAACAAGCCACTGCCCGTGGGTCACAAGTTTGCGGTGGCCACCTCGGCGCACCAGTTTTTGAATGGCTTCCATTGAGAATTTTGGCATTGCAGCTCATCATTTGCTGACATTTTGTGACATGGGGGACACACGCCGCATCACTTACACAGAGGCCGTCTCACTGCACAGGCACGCGTGCCGTACCGCCGAGCTGCGTCGGCAGTACTCAGCCTAACTTTAATACCAAATAATACGGACAAATAATATGGACATTCGCCCGCCTCTAGCGGCTCTAAAACCCCATTCTAGCCTTTGCTCCTTGCTCCTCGGGCGGCCCGCTGCACTTGCCGCCAGGAGACAACAATCAAAGCAGCAACAATCAAAGCATGGGATTAACGCAAGAGCTCGCGGCTCTGCGGCTCGTGCAACAGCAGCAGCAGCAGCAGCAGCAGCAGCAGCAGCAGCAGCAGATAACGAGCTGCACGGATAAAGAACACCCGAGTCTCCAACTGCACTTGCTGCCGCCTGATGCCCTGGCGAGGATCATGGAGGTGCGCGCAGCTAGCCTCCTCGGGTGCCGCCCTGCACCCGCACGGCGGTGCCGAGCCGAGTGCGCACAGCCGTGCTGCAGCAGCTTTCAACAGAGTTCTCGTGCTCTTCTCCTCTCAGAATTTCTTCTCGCAGAATTTGAAATCGACATTTTCTTTCTGCAGAAGCTGAGCATTGAGGACATCTTACGGTGCTGCCAGGCCAGCCGCGCCCTGCGGGATGCCCTTCGAGACGACAGGATTTGGTGTGGTTTGTGTATGGCTACCTGGGGGCCCGTAACTTCGCCAGCGCAGTGGCTGGCTGTGCCTATCCCTTCTGCGCCAGGCAGCTCCAGCCGTGCCGCCACCCTGCCGGTGCCGTCAACGTACAGGCAACTATATTCGTTGCTAAAACAAGCTGCACCAATTCTGGGTCTCTGGCGATTGGTCGGCGAGGGCCCCCGCAGCTCGCTGATCAGCTTTCGATGGCAAAAGGACGGCATTCTCGGCATGGAGGTGGTGCCACAATCGCCGCTGACTGGCAAGGCGGGCGCGGCATTCTTTGCCCGCTTGTCCCCCCCAAACGGCCTCACCACCTCGGTGTTGGTGGAGGCAGATTCTGCGGTTGTGAAGGTGTATGCAGAGCACAAGAGCATTCACAAGAGCCCCTCGGCCGAGGCTGCGGCGGCGGTGGCTCTTCCCCACTCCCAGGTGTGAGGGCTAGGTGGGGCCAAGCTCGCGTGCTGTCTTGCACCCTACCGCGGCCTCACTGCACGTCCCGTGTTTCTTGTGGACACAACAGCATGCCTGCCACTCCGCCCGGGCTGCTGCTTGCAGGCCAGCTCCTCCACGCTGGGCACTTCGCCGCAGGGCAGCTTCGAGCATGAGTGGCTGGAGTTCATGTCGTCCAACATCAAGAGCAGCCGCACCAAGCACCGCCGCCGCTCGCAGCGCGGCATGGGCCCAGGTGATGGTGCAGATGGCTACCAAATGCTGGTGGCTGCAGCATCCCCGGCGGCTGCCAATTTTGTAATCTCTTGACGTCCTGCCTGGAACCCGCCTGTTGTGCAGCTCGCCCTGAAGGTCCCACGATCTACCACCTGAAGCGGGTGCATCAGCTGTCTCCGCCCAGCAGCAGGCTTGGCCTCGTCGGGCTCTGGGTTGCCGATTTTGGCCACAACCTTGGTCTGGAGGTTTTGCAGCTGCAGTACGATTTCAGCGGCCGGGCAGCGCAGCTGCAGGCAGTCAAGGTCACCGGGGATGAATGCGTGCCGGCAGGGCAAGTTAGCTGGCACTGCGCCGCGGCAGCACTGCCCATTCCCTGGTGCGCTGCCGACCAACAACTGGTACGTTGGCTTCAGGAGCGCGAATGGTGGGAGGAGGAGGAGGAGGAGGAGGAGGAGGGTTTCAGCGGCAGTGCCAGCGGCAGTGCCAGCCTCGCATCGACGGCAGCTGCAGCCGCTGGCGTCCCTGCTGCCGGAGTGGGCCAGGCCAGCAGGAGACCAAATAGCGTCGTCGCTATTCACAAAGGCAGCGGCCAAGTTGCTGGGCCCGGCTTTGTTCAACCAGAGTGGGTGGCCGGCAGATTATTAGTTTTTCAAGATGGCCGGCTGTGCTTTGCTTGGGAAGGGTTGGAGCACGTCACTGACATGCGGCGGCTCCGCCTGCGTCAGTAACGGAGCGGCTGGCGAGGATGGGTCGCAAGTCGCCAGGCGTGCCTGGCACATTGTGCAAATTCTTTTAATCGTACCAATGAAATTAGCATCACAGTTGAAACAACGCTGAATGTTCATGGATGCATGGATGCGCAACGAGACCAGTGGGGGAGCCTTCGGCGGAAGTTGGCAATCATCGGCGCCGTGTCTTCCACACGATATCAAGTCCGTTGAGTTCCCACTCCTCGCCTGCATCAACCCAGCATATGATAGGATATTTGGCGCCCATCTGTGGAAGTCAGCAGGACCACTTGTGAGGACCACTTGTGAGCGGACCCGGCGTGTGCTGCTTTGAGGCTTATGGAACAGGGGGCAAGCAGCGGCAGTATCCTCTTGCCTGTCCCCTCAGAGACATACACTCGCAGGCTGGTCAGCTCGGTGGCCCTGGGGCTCTCGCCCACTGCGAACAGCGACTTGCCGCCATCGCACATTTTCGCATAGTACGGCCCCAACTTACACCGCGCCAGCTTCTCTGTGCCTGGCGACAAGGCGATTGCCAGGCCATCGGCTCCAAACACAATACCAACCCCCGGCTGATCACGAATAACCGCCATCGAGGGGCCTCCAACCTGTAGGACATGCACCATGCAGTCATGTCTGGCAACCGGGCATTCTATATGTAGGCAGCACTTTCGGCTCCAATCCAACCTTTGCCAGTTTGATGGGGCGCTGGGTGAGGTCACCATCTCGCCAAGTAAACAAAAACGCTGCGATGCTATCCCTGCTGTCCTCCCCCAGGCTGATCCAGCCTGCAAAGTAAGGGATGCAGGCCATATCACCCCCCCGTAAAACTGTGCAAATGAAGCTCTGCCACCACAGGCATCTATGCAGTATGCAAGGCACCATTAGCCCACCAGCATTACTGCCGCCGGGCATGCTGCAAACACTGCGTTGCGCCCCTTCCCCATCTCACCGCGTGGGTTATAGCCGCCCACCACAGCGCCCCCCACTGTGCATGGAGCAAGAAAGGCGGCGATTTGAACGAGGCGGAAAGGGGGCGGTGGCGATGCGTCCAGGCTGTCTTCTCAGCGGGAGGCAGGTGGACATCCACACACATCACCGACCTGTCTCTGCCACAACCAGGGCAGCGCCAAAGCCGTCCACACGTTGGTGGAAGGCTGTTGGAGTCCAGCCATCCTGATCAGCATCATAGGCAAGCCTCAGCGGGACACTCTCCAGCTGGGTCTGTGCAAGCAGCGGCCGCAGCTTTGCCACATCCTCGTTGTCGCCGCTTAACGACTCCGCAAAAGTGTCGGTCACGGCCGGGTACAGCTCCTTGGCCGCCTCCTCGCTGACACGCTTCAGGCCGAACGGAGTTGGGTCATCCAGGGCCGGTCGGCCAAACAGGCGGCCAAAAAAACTCTCAATCAGGTCTTCCTCTTGCGCCCTGGCCCGCCAGCACAGTTGGCTGGCCCGCCGCCGTTGGCACATGCCTATCCACGGAGCTCCAGGGGGGTGCCGCCTGGCATCATGCGCAGCCCCGCTGCTGCTGCTCAGGCCAGCAGAGCGCATAATGTCTCCTGCTGCAAACTCCTCTCGTCCTTGCTTCCGCACTGGATGAGGAGAGCAGGGAGGGAAGGACAGCCCTGCAAGGAAGCGGGGTCAAGGGGGAGGCTGGCTGGCGGCGGAGCTGGCTGGGAAGGCAGGGAAGGAAGGGAAGGCAGGGACGGGGGGAGCTGGCTCGCGCCACTTCCACTTAATCCATCAATCGGGCTCCCAGGAGGAGGAGGAAAGGGCAGGGATCAGCCAGGGAACGCAAGCCATTTGCAAGTCGCAGGGAAAAGGCCCCCCTCTTGCCTATTCTCCGACAAGCAGTTTACAGCTTTGTGATATAATGCCAGGTGCCTGCATCGATCTAATCTCGGTGGCAGCAAGCTTCGGTCTCGCCATGTCAGCGCCAGTCAAGAGAACCTCACTAGATAGTCGTCGTATCAAATGATAAACGTTCGTGAAATTCGTGCTGGATGTGGCGAGCAGGGGCGGCACAGGTGCGACACCCTGAGGCGCTGCAGGCTCCACTGCTTGCGCTCTCTGGAGCTGCTCCAACTACGGGTTCTTGGGGCTCATGCCCAGCAAGTTGAGCAAGGGGAGCGACCTATCTCTGCCTGTCTACCCTGCCCTGCCGCAGCAGCGGTTTGTGCGGCGCCTCTCCTCCGCCGCGCTGCCATCGGTGGGGCGCCTAAACCACGTGGCCATTGCGGTCCCATCCCTGGAGGAGGCTGCTCAAAAGTACAGGGACGTGCTCGGGGTCAAGGTCAGCGCGCCGCAGTCCCTGCCCGAGCACGGTGTGCGGGTGGTGTTTGTGGAGCTGCCCAACACCAAGCTGGAACTGCTGGAGCCTCTGGGCAGCTCCTCCCCCATTGCGGGCTTCCTGCAAAAGAACAGCGCTGGCGGCATGTAGGTGCTTGATGCCTTGCCTTCTGCTGCCACGCCAGCGAGCCATGCCCCGCCTTCATCCTTTTCCTTGCATGCATCTCCTGCTACTGGCCCGACCACCAGTACCGCCCTGCAATGCAGCCATCACATTTGCCTGGAAGTGGATGACATCCATGCCAGCATGCGGCATGTGGGTGAGCGGGTGCGCTTGCTGGATAAGCAGCCCAAGATTGGGGCGCATGGCCTGCCAGTGGTGTTTGCACACCCGAAGGATTTGTGTGGCGTGCTGACGGAGTTGGAGGAGGTTAAACGCTGAGCAAGCGGTGGACCTGCTCCTGGACTTGGCACCAGCCTGTCATGCTTGTGCATCGAAAAAGGGGTATCCGCAACAGTGTAAACCCAGATTTGTTTCGGTCAGGCCATTATCGCCGCTGGTGATGCCGCTGATGATACAGCTTACACGGCGCGGGTGCCTCACGCCGGCGCCGGCAGCTGCTGCAGGCTGCTGTCATGCACGCGGTACTGTCGTGTCTGCCAGGGCCTGGTGGAATCTGTGTAGTACGACTTGATGCTCAGCTCCATCCACGGCCCGCCGTCCCTGCAGCACGATAGTGACATTCGGATAATGAAGCAAGATGGCAGCCTTTCCGTGGATGACGCTGGCCCACCCAAGCCCACTGCCACAGCACTTCTGGCATGCCTCCCACGTAGCAATGGCCCACCGTTGGCAGCCCTGGCCCAGCAGCTGCTGCAGCCGCTGCCGCAGCGCCGCCGCCGCCGATGCTTCGTCCCGCAAATCACGTGCCGGCAGGTCTTTGAAAAAGCAGTCGGCATCGGGGCCAAAGAGGATGAGGTCTAGCGTGGCGGTGGCGTCCTCAACCACCAGCTTCAGCGTGTACACCCAGCCGCTACTGCCAGCGATGCCATTGGAGGGGCCTGCAGGGCGGAGAGTGAGGCGATCAGGCACCTCGTCATTCACATGAAAATGCAAAAACAATCCTGGCATATTGGCTTGTGCCACACACCTGGCAGCCCGCACTCGCTGGCTGGGTGGCACATGGCGGTGGGGTCCTGCGGCTGGTGGTCCACTAGCCGCACCAGCACGCGGTAGCAGCGCGGCCGTGCCGCTGGCGTGTCCAGCAACACTTGACGGAGCGTACTGCATGGCCGCTCCCGGTGGCTGCACAGCGTCAGCAGCTCGGTTGCGCCCGCGCGCGGGTCTGGCGCCCAGCCCGCCGTGTGGTTGGCCCCCAGGCGTTCGCGATACTCATCCATGAACTGCTGCTGCGGCTGCATCTCATGCTGCCAGGGTGCCCAGCGGCTGTTGCGGAAGAAGAAGGCCTGCAGGGGTGGATGAGTGGCACGTCTAGCCACCGGCCATGTTTGGGAAACGTAGACCGAATGCAACAACCATGCAACAGTGGCCGATACCAAGCAGCGGCACCGCAACCCACTCGTACAGCCAGCCAAGCTTTCTCACACAGCCCCGGGCCTCACCTGCAGCTGGCCGCTCACCACACGTGCGCCCAGGTTGCGAAACTTCACCCAGCTGCCCACCGCCGGCTGTTCCACGCGGCTGCTCTTGGGCAGCACCAGCGGCAGTGCGGTCCCAAGCAGTGGCACTTCACGAAAGTCTGGCAAGTCCTGGACGGTAGGCAGCACACAAGCAGCAGCAGGCGGCATGGCTGAATGCTAGGGCCGGCACCAAATAGGCAACAGTGGAGCGGCTGACCGTGTGCAGTCTGGCAGCTGATGCAGCCTGCTCCAAGCGGTGCGGCCTGCTGCAACACTACCTCTAGGGGCAGCGCAAAAGGCCGCAGCAGAGGCAGCTGTTGCTGCACCTCGGATGCATCTTCCTCCTGCCGCGTGTCGTACCTGCAGTGGCGGGCAAGGCAAGTCGCACCAGGCTACCAGCACCTTGCTGCGTGTGCACACTGGACCGATACGACCCTGACCAGCAGACCGAGTGCCTGCCTCCATTTACTCACGCCTTTGGGAAGGGAAGGGCATCTGAGCCATCCCAAAGGTAGAGCAGACGCAGGCTGGCATGGCTGTCATCCGCCGCCAGCACACGGCACACGGCGTCGAAGAACTGCATCGGGCGGATGTCCTTGATGCGGCGCAGGTAGGTGGTGTTGCCGCCAAGCTGCTGCCGGTTCAGGGTGGCCATGTAGTGGCGCAGCGCCTCCAGCAGGCCCTGCTCCCGCTCATCGAAGAAGTAGTGCGCAGAGGAGACCTGGTAGGGCTGGGCCACGCCAGCAGAGGCCCCATCAAAAAGGCAGAAGGCGAAGCCCCGGAAGCCCACCTTCCCCACCAGCTGCGGCCGGTCGTTGTACCGATCCACCTATAGCCACAGTGGTGGGCAGAGGAATGAAACAGGAAGCGGCGGCTCCCAGCAAAGCAATCCCAAGACAGGGCCGTGCTAAGTCTGCTGTAGCAGTGGCCGCAGCCTCCAGCGCGAGCAGGAGGCAGGCATGCTGGCGTGCTTTCGATACCCCCAAGAGGCTCCACCTTCACTCTGTGCAGGCGAATGATGTCCCCGGCCCGGCGCAGGTGCGGCAGCTGCTCAGCGTGGGGCGCAAAGCACATCAGCTCGATGCCGGCAGCCAGCTCTGGGCGGTCGGGAGTGCTGGGGTCTATCAGCGTCAGATTGCAAACCAGGTCTGCAGCAAGCAGTGTCACAAGGGCTTTGGGATCACCCCAGGATGAGGCAAAGGGCCACTGATTCAGTCGGGCGCGCTGCGACACCGCAGCATAGCTGTCGGTGGCGGCGCTGCCACTGGCGCTAGTTCAGCAGCAGCAGCCGCCCCCCACAGCTGCATGAGTGGCTCTGGGTCACCTGTGCCCCGCGTGGGCCGCGGCACGCTGCATTCCGACACCACCGCCCACAAGCACAGAAAGGTGTTGCGCGTGGCCTCGGCGGCCGCACTCAGCATCACATAGTCATAGGTCATCGTTGCAAGGTGACTTGGGCAGGCAACGCCGGTTTCCGTGCTCTCATCAAGCATTCTTCATGTTGAACATGCGCAGCAAGCTCAGCGCAGCCCCTCCCAGCGCAGCCCCACCGTGTCCTCCCCATCAATTCCATCGACTATGCTATAGTACACAGAGGCGAGATCCAAGGGAAGTAAGCAAAGCAAAATAACAATTGGCGATAGACGGGAGAGCACAGAAAAGTTCACAGTTGCATGGCGGCGCGGTGTCCGTGATCCAGCTACTTGTGATCGTAGCACTACTTGTGATTTGTTATCAAGTCCTTGATGGCCGCAAGCATGATGAGCGTCAGGCTAATCATCACGATGACGGCCAGAGTGATGGGGCCCAGCTGCGGGGTGGCAGATGTGGGGTATGCAGCCGGGGCGGCGGGTTGAGCCCACCTTGCCATCGTGCTGAGAGGGCGCTCGGGCAGCCATTCTTGGGACACTCCACGCTTTGCTGCCGACTCAAATCCAGACCTTGCTCCCTTTTCACATCACGCACCTTGTCATCGAAGAAGCCCACTTGCTTGCGGCGGATGAACTCGGAGCGCCAGTAGAAGGTGAAGAGGGCATAGGCAATCATGGCAATGGAGATGGGCAGCAGCGTGAGCGTGATGAGCTCCACCGTGCTCTGGCTGATGCCGCCCTTGTGCTTGGCCTCTGCGTCCTCCACGGCAAACCCCGCAATGGCAGTGCTCACTGTGCCCAGCGTGGTGGCCATGCCCAGCCAGGCCAGGAAGGTGCGCTCATTGGCTGCACAGGGCCGGGTGGGGGCAGCGGGGTGCCAGGGGGTGAGAGGGCAGAACAGCGCCGAGTAGCAGTGGCGGCAGCGGTGGGCAGTGGCAGGAGGGAGTGCAGCGGGTCTTGGCATAGCCCGCTTGTTGCAATTGCTGGCTCACCAAAGTATGTTTTGGGCTCTATGCGCAGCGGGATTTTCCGTGGCTTCTGGTATTGGGCTCCCTGCGGCCAAGCAGGCGTGGGGGCATCGGGGCGGCGGGGGCGGGGTTCCGGCCCCAAGCTCATGCTGGCCCGCAGCTGCTGCCCCTGCGTTAGGCTTCCGGCTAGCCTGCAGAGTCTGTGCTACACGCGCTGCCCAGCCGGGCAGCTCCCACACCTCGGTGTGCGTGCGAGTGCCCCACAGGGCGTCCACCAGCGAGGAGGGCTGCAGCGTGGGCATCTCGGTGGATCGATGTGTGCAGTTCTGTTTCGAGCAGACAACAGCACCAGTTTGGTGCGCATCCTGGTCGACGTGGCCACGCCTGGCCAGGGCCAAGACGCACCGAAAACTAGCTTTCGGCACATGCTTTCACTCTGAGCGACCCATACTTTCACTAAATTTAGGATCCAGCCACCCGTGGTGGAGGTTGCTCCCGGCGCATGCCTTTGATTATCATGAGGCCTTGGCGAGCACCGAGGGCGGGGTTTGCGGCCAGCCAGCAGAGCTGTAGGGCGTATTCGTGGCGCCACACGACGTGCTACGCGCCCCGGGGGGGGCAGGAGGCTCCCAGGCAGCAGCGGCAGCGGCGGCAGAGGTGGGCCGGCCGCCTCTTCCACACCCCGCTCGCTAAGTCCATAGGGACTGGGATTTGATTTCTTGACGGGGGTTTGACGCGGAGTCCTGTGTTTGCTGGCAGGGGTGAGGGCGGCGAGCGCAGTACAGATGTAGGCAGCGGGGGCGGGTTCCGAGCTGGTGGCCCGCCAGAGCGCCAGCAGCAACGGCAGGAGCAACAGGAGCAGGACATCCCAGTGGTGCGGCCGGGGCAGGCAGCGAGCGCCACCTTCTTCTCGAGCGACCGCTGGGACGCGCTGGGTGCCAGCGCGGAGGTGGTGGCAGCGCTGCAGACACTGGGCATCACGCGTCCGTCCCACATCCAGGTGAGCTGCCAAGCTGTCGCAGTGCTGCCGGACTTGCATCTGTGCGCTTGCATCTGGCGCCAGCATGTGGCAGCAACAGGGGCCAAGCTTTATCTGCCGGCAATTGTGCTTGATGCACTCCCAGTGGTCCATTTTCTCTCCAGCAGCTCAGCCCATGCCACCCCACCCTCGATGCAATTTGTTTCCACTTATTGGTGGCTTGCAGGCGGCCGCCTACCGCGCTCTGGCGCAGAGCGGCGCGCGGCACGTGGTGCTGGCTGACCACGCAGGCAGTGGCAAGACGCTGGCCTACCTGCTGCCACTGCTGCAAGTGCTGCGCGAGGAGGAGCGTGTGCTGGGTGCCGCCGCCACGCAACCCCACTGCCCCCGCCTGGTGGTGGTGGTGCCCACCGCAGAGCTGTGTGCACAGGTTGTGCGCGTGTGCCGTGCACTGTCACGCGCGGGGCTGCGCTTCCGCTCAGCAGCTGCCACTGGGGGACGGCCGCTGCGCACCCAGAAGGAGATGCTGGAGGGCGGGGTGGATGTGCTGGTGGGCACGCCTGGCCGCCTGGCAGAGCTGCTGGGCGAGGGCTGCCTGCAGCTCACCTTTTGCCGCGCCGTCGTGGTGGACGAGGTGGATGTGTTGCTGGGGGAAGACTTCGCGTTTGCCGAGCAGGTGGCGCCACTGCGGGCAGCAGCCCCCAGCACCACGCGCTTTGTATTTGCCACTGCCACCATTCCGGAGCAGGTGTACCTGGACCTTGAGGAGGTGCGGGGCCCCGTGAAGCTGGAAGGCTTTTTCTGTGCTGGTCGGCAGCCAGCCACATGCACTCAGCAAAGACACCTAGGCTGCCACACACAAGTGATCCAGTGCACCTCCGCGAACTCCTCTTACTACGTGTGTATCGTTGGTGTGAGAGCTGAGTTCCAATCCGTGTGCTTCATGTGCAGGCATTTCCTGGCCTGGCAGCCGCACTCGGGCCTGGCCTCCACCGCACTGCGCCAGGTGGGTTGGTGGAGGTGGCTGGCTGCAGCAGTGAAAGCAGGCACCAGCTGTCGCAACAAAGCGGTGTTTGCCCCTCTCCCTTGTATGTTGTATGGCTTGGGTGTTTTCCAGATCGACCCCCCATACCCTCCCACCTACCTGCAGGCATCACCGAGCAGCTGGTGGACTGCAGCGGCGGTGACGAAGTCAGCGCGGAGAGCGGTTTCCAGCGCAAGGCGGCCGCACTGTTTGCGGTGCTGCAGGAGCAGCGGGCCTCTCGCTCCATTGTGTTTTGCAACAAGATAGAGTCCTGTGAGTGGATCCGTCAATCATGTATGTGTGCCGCATGGCTGCACGTGCAAGGGTGCCAGCACAGGGCTCCTGCCGCCTCCAATTCTTTTTGTCACTGCCTACCCTGCAGGCCGCAAGGTGGAGAACTTCCTGAACCGCACCTTCAGCCATGAAGACCATGCAGAGGTGCTGCCCCACCATGCTGCCATCGCCGACACGCACCGTGATGCCAACCTGCGGCGCTTCCTTGCATTGCCAGACAGCAGCGGCGGCCGTCGTGGCGGCAGTGCCAGCACCAACACCCCTGAGCGGCTGGTGTTGGTGTGCACGGACCGTGCCAGCCGCGGCATGGACAGTGCGTTTGTGGAACACGTGGTGCTGTTTGACATGCCGCGTGACCCTTCGGAGTACCTGCGCCGCGTGGGGCGCACCACACGGGGCGCTGGCAGCAGCGGCGTGGTGTCGGTGCTGGCGCTGGGGCGTCAGGTGCGTCTAGCTCGGGAGATCATCGACAGAAACCAGGGCGACCTGGTGCTGCACCGCATCCCGGCAGTGTTGCCAGTGGCCGTGGAGCGCACTGATGCCGAGCGCTTGAGGAGCAACATGGCGGTATCAGCAGCAGCAGGCGCGATGCCAGCAGCAGCAGCCCCACCACCTGCAGCCGATTCTTTTGAAACTGAGCAGCATGGAACATCCAGCTAGCCACCCACCCACCCATGCTTGACTCTCAATGTATAAAACAGCAAACATCCCAGATCCAATGATAACAAGTCAGGTGTTGGGGGAACACGCCACGCCAAAGGGTCAGCCAGGAGATGCCTAGTCTGACTCGTCTCCCGACTGCTGTGCCTTCCGGATCTCTTTCTGCGCCTGCTGCTGCCCCATGCGCTCCGCCTCCTGGAAGGCTCGCCGCAGCGCAAACACGTCGTCCGTGACTGACACCTTGGGCAGCTGCGGCGCGCGCTTGCCGGTGCCGCCTTCCTCCCGCCCTGATTCAGGGAACAGTAGCAGCTGGATGGTGAGGCCTGCAGCAGGGTGTGACACCTGGGGCTTTGAGAGTAACCTAGCGGGCTGTGTTGGCCCATACAGCAGCGTGGAGATTGGTGCCACCCTCAGTGGATCCTCTCAAGCAGTTCATTGCGTTGGTCAACTGCCGCAGGCTACCCCCTGCGCACCGGCTAGGCCTAAAGCATTGGCACCAAAGATGAATGTGATGAGGTAGACAAGCCCCCGGCACACCGTCTGCACCAGCACCGCGACGTTGTGAGCCGTGTACTGCGTGGTGATGTCAGGCAGATTCTGGCGGTCGAAGTAGGCGTCCACGGCGGTGCTGGCTTGAAAGAGCAAATAGCAGATGACGCCTGCCTGCGCTGTGCCTCTGCATGCACAGGAGGGCAGGCACAGGCGGGGAGGTCTTCGGGTGCTTCTGATGAGGAGCCCTAAGCCGTCCATTCCATGCAGGCTGGCACCACTGTGGCGCTGCCACTAGCGGTTGCCGCCAGTAGCCTCACATGAAGGACTGCAGTGGGGTAACCTCTGTAGCTGCCTGCTGCTGCTTGGCCTTCTGCTCCTCCTCGTCCTCCTCATCGTCACTGTCCGCGCCCCCACCATAGGCAGCCACATCCGCTACTGAGGCTATCCGCTGCGGCAAAGCGGGAGCACAATCACACCAATCAAACATGCCATGCCTGCGTTGTGCCCCCGCCCAGTGGCAATACAACAGTGAGTTGTTCACCACCCCTCCTATAAGGAGAAGACCTGCCCAAACCAAACAAGCACAGCAAACACACACCTCGGACGTCGCCTTTTGTGCCCTGCGCTGGAACAGGCGCAGGAAGAAGAAGATGACCACGCCAATGTAGGCCACCCCAGCCACCGTTTTGAGAGTGTCCGAGCCGCCAGTGGGGTTGTAGGCCACTGCCATGTCCTCTGCCGCCAGCACTGCCGGCACCCACGCCAGCAGGCTGCTGCTGCCGGCCAGCAGCAGCGCTGCCGCCCTGGCCTCTGCTGCATCTGCGAGCCATGCTTGGGCGGGCAGATCCGCTGCTGTCTCCCGCCATGTGCTGTGCTGCTGCTGCTCCTCAGGTGGCAGCTGGCGCTGCCTCCCCCCAAGGCGGACGCCACCCTCACCGCTCGCCAGGCAGCGGCAGCGGGCGCTTCTCGTGGGCCGCCGCCGCACTGCCAGGTGACCACTGCACAGCCCCGCTGCTCCCCAAGCTCCTCTGAACCACGCACGGGCCCTGCCGCTGAAGGTTGCCGAGAGCGGTGGCATTCGAGCGGCTGAGCGGCTCGGATACAGGGCGGCCACTGGGGATGTGTAGCATATGCAACAACGAAGCGGGCACGATCGAGTGCCGCCTCGCGGAGGTACTGCCGTACATCGCCGCCTCGGCGCCGCTGGCAACTTTACAATGCAGCATGCATCCACTGACGATCCTCCTGTGCATCCCGCCTGAGCTACAGCAGAGTCACCATTGCGGCTCGCCGCCTGGTGCTGGCCCTGTGCAGGCCACTATTGGCAGGACGGCTAGATCGGTGTGGGTACATCGCAGGAGAGGAGCTGCTGCACCGCTGGCCTGCCCCTTACGTCCAGCGCCGCATTCCCTTCCTACTCCCCACCCCTTTCGACGAGGCTGTTGCGAAGGCCATGGGCAAGCGCGACAATGAGCCGAGTGCAGCCAACACCACGGCCTCAGTCCAGGCAAGCTCAGAGGCTGAATGTGCCGCCACCCGCCGCCACGTCGCCGTCCCCATCCACAGCCCGCGTGCAAGGCAGGTGGACACGATGCCCCTTGCCAGGCATCACGCCAGCCAATTGTTGCTGCCGTTGCCATCGCAGGTGCTGGGCGTGGGCAGTGACACCGGCTGCTCCGTGCCCTCGGTGCTGCTCTTCTTCGATCGCCAGCGCTTCCTGTTCAATGCGGGCGAGGGCTTCCAGCGCTTTTGCGTGGAGCACCGCATCAAGCTGGCCAAGGTGTCAGGGGTGTTGGCCACGCGCACCACCACAGAGGCCACGGGTGGACTGCCAGGTGTGGGCTGTGATGAATGTGCGGCATATGTCAGAATCGGAGGTCATTTGGATGTGAGTGCTTGATGCTCCAGCAGGAGGGGTGCTGCCAGGCTGTCTTCTTCTGGCCTGACCAGTTTGTGTTTCTGCTGGCTGGTGCTGAAGGTATGCTGCTGACGATGGCCGACACAAGCTGCGGTGGGCTGCTGGCAGGGCACACAGGCATGAGCCTGTACGGCCCGCCTGGCCTGAACACCCTGGTCAATGCCTTCCGCACCTTCGTCAATGTGCGGGACATTGGGCTCAAGGTGAACGAGTTCTCCGACAATGGCACGACGCAGCCTGTGGTCAAGACTGAGCTAGTCACCATCACCCCGGTCACGCTCACGGCGGCGACCCCTGGACAGGCATCAGCGCATGCACAGGAGGAGCGCGCTTGTGCAGCAGAGCCGGAGGCGAAGCGGCAGCGGATGGAGGCCACTAATGGCGATACCCAGCAGGGCGGAGGCAGCGTCGGCATGGAGATCGCATCAGTGGTGGTGGAGAGCCCTGCTGCGTGCTACATCTGCGAGCTGTCCGACGTGCCCGGCAAGTTCCTGCCGCAGAAGGTATGCTGCATGGGGTGTGGATACCCGCATAGCCTGCTGGCACTTCCCAACTGAGCACAAGATGCTCGTGCTAGCAAGGACAGCCTCTTGACCAGGTGCTTCCATTACGCGCTGGCACTTACTCTTCGGAATGGCATGCACTGCGGTTGGCCCGGTGCACAGGCAGCCTCCCTGGGCGTGCCACGTGGCCCGCTGTACGGCAAGCTGGTGAAAGGCGAGGAGGTGACGGCAGCCAACGGGCAGACAGTACGGCCACAGGATGTGATGGAGCCCGCAACACCAGGTGTGAGTGAGCAGAGTGTGAGGGGTTGGGGGTGCAGGTAAGCATTCTGGGTTGTTGTACTGCAAATGCGGCCCTTATTAAGCAGCGCTTTGCGGTCGACAGTCACAGTGACTTGCCGTTCCACCCCAAAGGCTGCATCCATCCATCTCTGCAGGCCCTGTGGTTCTGGTGGTGGACTGCCCCAGCCAGGTGTTCCTCGCAGGCCTCACCACGGCGCCACTGTTGCAGGCCTGTGCCACGGGCACGAAGCGTGGCAAAGGTGGCCCTCAAGATGCTTTGTGCCCGTGGAAACCGGCTGTTTTGGTGGTGGTGGAAGTTGCAGCCAGATGGCTGCATACACCCAGCCAGTGCTGAATTCTGTTCTGTGTTGTCAAGATCCCCTCTCCGCTGTTCCTGCAGTGGCATGCGTGGTGCACCTATCACCGCTTGAGGTGGTGCGCCTGCCTGCCTACCGGCAGTGGCTGGAGTCATTTGGACCGGCTGCACAGCATGTGCTGGTGGCCGAGTCCATTGCATCCCCCGCTCCCATTATGCGCAAGTCGGCAATTCTGCAGGCAAGGGCCAGGGGCTGTACTGGAACCCCCGGAACTGAATCGAGCGTCGTTGCGTGCAGCACTTCAGGGCAGATGCCAATGCCCTCAAGCAGGAGATGGCCCTGTGCCGTCGCAGCCACTGTTGGCACGCTGCTCAGCATCATTGCACTGCGGCCCCTCGCTTTCCCCTGCAGGCCAAGCTCAACCTGATTGACCCCACCCTGTTCCCTCTGCACGATATGGCACAGGACGTGGCGACTGCCAACCTGCCTGCCAATGCTGTGGTGGGCAGCAACATGCTGCGCTACCATCTGCGACCACTGGCCAAGAAGGGCGTGGACACGGGTGTGTGCGGTTCAGAGTCCAGGTTGATACCCTCTCTGTGTGCTTGGCTGCGCTTCGGCGGGCCGTGCCACCCCTACCTCACACTTGCCAGCGCCTACCCCTGATGCTTGCAGCCGACTGCCCAGCGCATCTGGACGTGGAGGATGTCCAGGCAGAAGTGAAGCGTGAGCGGCCAGAAGTGCTGGAAGCGCTGGCAGTGGCAGCGCAGCAGGACTCAGCGGTGGCACAGGAGGCGGCGCCGGCCTGCGTCACCAGCGGGTCTCGGAGCGAGTTTGAGGTGACCTTTCTGGGAACCGGCGCTGCAGTGCCTTCCAAGTACCGCAACGTCACCGGCCTTCACCTCAACCTCTTTGACCGCGGCGGCCTGCTCATGGACTGCGGTAAGGCCCCCTGGGCAGCAGTGGCAGATGTTTCACGTGTGGTCTTGGCAATGTCTGTCTCTCAGGCCTGCCTCCGCATGCCCTTCCCGTCCCTTGCATAGGTGAGGGCAGCTACGGCCAGCTTAAGCGGCGGTTTGGATCGGCGGCAGCCGACGACCTCGTATGCGCGCTGCAATGCATCTGGATCTCTCACATTCATGCCGACCACCATGTGGGCCTGCCCACCCTGCTGGCTGCCCGCACGCGCCTGCTGGGCCCCGAGTGCCCGCCGCTGCTGGTGCTAGGGCCACGCCCCCTGCGACGGGCACTACAAGGCTATGCCCAGCTGGAGCCGATGCGCTTCCGCTTTGTGGAGGCATCAGCCACAGCAGGGCAGCCTCCAGGCGCGCATACGCTGCCGCCTGTGGCTCCTGAGGCACGCGCCGCAGTGGATGCAGTTGTGGCTGGGCTGGGTCTGTGTCGCTTTGAAAGCGTGCTGGTGGCACACTGCGCCCATGCCTATGGCCTGGTGCTGGAGCGTGACACCGGCAGCACCAGCGGTGAGGGCACCCGCTGGAAGTTGGTGTTCAGTGGCGACACACGGCCCTGCCCGCAGCTGGTAGAGGCGGCTAGGGGTGCCACACTGTTCATTCACGAGGTGCGCCTGCCGCCTACTTGTTCGGCTGCAAGAATTGGCACACTGAAGGCTGCCAGCATGTGTTCATGACTACTTGTGACTTCGTTTGCTACCACCTCACTACGCAATGGTGGGTGCAGGCCACGTTTGAGGACTCCCTGGCCGAGGAGGCGGAGGCCAAGCGGCACTGCACCACCAGCGAGGCGGTGCAGGCGGGGGCACAGGCCGGTGCGTACCGCACCCTGCTCACCCACTTCAGCCAGCGCTACCCCAAGATCCCGGTTGTGGACCAGAACTTCCAGGTGAGGCATCATGGGGCTCACCAGATGCAGGCAGCATGCGTCATGTGTTTGGGACGTCATGCGCTGCCAAAAGGGGCGGCACTGAAGGAGGAAGGCTTGCCTGGTGGTGCTCTGCAGGGCACCGTGGGCATCGCATTTGATCTCATGTCAGTCAACCTGGCAGATGTGACCCGTCTGCCTCACATTGTGCCCGCCCTCAAGCTGCTCTTCATCGAGCATGAGCAGCAGGACGAGGAGGACGCGGAGCCTCTGCCACAGATGCTAACATGAAGCGGCGCCAGCTCCCTTGCCGCGGTTCAAGGCTGGTGTGGAGCAGAACAGTGTATCATGCAAAGCACATTGGTGTTCATTGATGATGAAGTTTCAGTTTGCTCTGCCCAAGACTGGCTTTGCAAACCCTGAATTCTGTTCATCCAGCATCGACGGCTGCATAGCGGCGTCAGCGAGGCGCGCCATGGAGGTGTGGTTCCTGCACCTCGTGAATTGCTTTTCTGTGCGCGTTTTGAGGGAATCCCGCGGCTGCTGGCATGGTCAGCCGTGTGGGCAAGGGGCTGGCTGCCGCGATGGTTTCCCTTCGCCCAGCGCACCGCAACCTTCAGTCTACAAGCTTATGTAATTTCGGAAAGCGAGGAAATCGGCTGATGTGCTCGGCGGCAGCAGCAGAAGCAACCGGCAGCGGACTACCGGGCGGCAGCGTGCCGACGGGCGCCGCTGCTCGTAGGGTAGCAGCGCTGTTTGTGCGCCAACCAGCGCTGTGCTTGGAACGCGCAGTTGGGGAGAAGCATGGAATCGACCAAAACCTGTGGGACAGCTGCCATTTCCAGGCCGAAATTTACCCGGACCTGCCGCTGGCCACCACCTGGCGCGACCTGCTGCGCCGCACGGTTCAAACTGCGGGGCATGAAAGCGAGGTGGGGCGGGTGGAGCCACCGCCGAAGGTCTGCCCCGCGGAGCGTTGGACAGTGCGCACGGTGGCGGCGCAGCTACGATCGCGAGACCAGCTGCGCTCCATGATGCTGTCGGCAGCGGGGGTGGACCCGGCGGGCGACCCCAAGCCCGGCGTGCGCCCTGCCGACGCCCTGCTCTTCGTGTCTGGCAGCCACCCTGCCCGGCATTTGCCAGGGGCAGGCAGGTGCGTGGAACCAGGACATCTGCTGGTGGCGCACACTCTGGCAAACAGAGCGGGTGGGGCAGGAGCGCCTTTGTGTGGGAGCAGCATAAGCTGCCCTGCTTCTAAACAAACTGCTCCTTATCTGCCCCCTCTCCTGCCACGCTGTCCCTCCCCCCTTTTTCTGCAGGTGGCTGCAGGACAGCTTCGACCTGCTGTTGCTGGCATCGGCGATGCGTGAGGAGGGTTACCTGCCCGCTTCCCTGTCACTGTGGGCAGTGGAGAATCCCATGCTGGCGCCCGTGAAGCGGCTGCGCCAGAAGGCAGATGCGGGGGCAGAGGTGGTGGTGACGCAGCCGGCGCTGCTGTGGGATCGTGTGCAGCGATGGGCAGATGAAGCAGACCGGGAGCTGGTGTCGCACAACGTCAAGGTGCATTGCTGCGTTCAAATCCAACACAGGTCCACATTGGATTGATGGCTGTGTGCGCTCTGTAGCACACCTTTGTTTCTGATGCAAAATCTCTTAGCACTCTGATCCCCTCGCCTTGCTTGCTTTGCCTGGTGTGTTCCGGCAGGTTATGCTGGGCCTGCCCATCGTCCCCTCCATCGGCAACCTGGACTTCTGGTTGCGGCTCTGCAATGTGCGCGGCCTGCCTGAGGCCCAGGCCCTGTTGCAGAGCTTCCCACAGTCTGAAGAGCGGGACCGCAAAGGGCACGCCGCGGCAGTTCGCCAGTGGAATGCAGACCTGATACGGAAGGTAGGGGATGTGGGGGCATCTAGCAGGGTGCTCATGTTTGTGCGACCGTACCAAGCTGGTTTTCATGTGAATCGGCCCGCTGCAGTCTCTGAGCCTGCCCGGCGTCGCGGGCCTGCACGTGATGCCTCTGACCAAGTTAGCCCGGCAAATGACGCTAGACTTTCTGGCAGACGGCACCCTGCCCTCCCGGTTCTGATGTGACTACACCACCCACTGTGAAAGAGATACATGTCTTGAGCTCTGCTCAACTTGCCAAGACAAAGGGGTTTGGGAGCTCCATGCTTGTTGCATCTACCCGTCCATGACTCTGATGCCAATGGATTTGCTCTTGCATCAGTACATTGACATACATTACTTCCAACCATTTCAGGTACTATGCAGCAGACACATCAACAAAGCAGCCATGGGGGCCACTCTTCATCACCCTCCATGGGAGGTTCAAGCGGCGATGTCAGTCAGCGGGTTGAACCCCTGCGGATACTTGGCAGGCAGATAGCCGGCGCGGGTGAGCTCCTCCTCAGGGATGATGGGGGAGGGCTTGTTGCCCCAAGGTGCAGGCAGGTCGCTGATCTTGGGGATGGTGCCCTGCGGGGGGAGCGCAGGGATCACCTCAACATGGTGTTGGGAGTTAAAGGCTAGGGTATGGGCGCCCAGGTGGGGCATGCTAAACTTTCACAAGGCAGGCAAGCGGTGGCCAGGCAGATGGCCAAACAGGCAGGTGGCAGCCCTTGCCTTGGCCCGTGCATCCGCCACCGCCGTGTCGGGGTCCTTCTGCTCTGCAGACGCCGCTGCTTTTTGAATGGCGACGCCAGGGGGCGGTGGCACGGGAGGTAGAAGCCGTGCTGCAGGGCACCAAACATTGTAATCCATCAATCCTCAGCACGCGTGACTGCGGTTTCAACATGCGGAAGCAGAGATTGGCGACGTGCCTGTGACCGCCCAGTGGGGGAAGCGCTGGATCCATGCCAGCAGCGAGTATTGCTCTAGCTTCAGCTTTGTCTCGTCCACCGTGGGGTCCTTCACGTATTGCCGTCCAATCTTGCGGTCGTTGGGCCCAAACAACAGCAGCAGGTCGTCGGCAGTGAGGGCGCCGCCCGCTGCCGCCGCCACCTTGTGCTTCAGCTGCAGCACCGTGTCGCTGGGCTCGACGTCCACCTCCAGCACCTGCAGCGTGCTGTCGTCGTGGGCCACGTTGTGGAGCCCACGCGCACCGCCAGCTTCATGGGTGATGCCGCCGCGGATGGCCGTTGACTGGCTGTGGGGCTGGAAGGGCGGCAGGGAGTGACCAGATGCTGCTGCCAAGAGCAAGGGAAGACGCACGAAACTCGACTTGGCTCTCGGTCTCCCCGGCAGGACAGCTGTCCTGCCAAGAGTCTTTCTGCGTCCGCAGGCGCCACTGCGCTTCACACGCAGCTGCGCAGTGGCTGGCGAGCCGTAGGGGCGCCTGCAGGCTGGTGCTGCATCGCCTGGCTTGGGCGGAGTAAGTCATGGAGTCCCGAGTGTAAACCCTGCTCCGTAAGTCCGCCTGAGGTGAGCTGCCGACCGGCTAGGCAGCGAGGGAGAGGGAGCAGAACGGCAACTGTCGCAACTGCTGCCGCCGCTGCACCCGCTTGCCGCCACGCCTGAAATGGCACGCGGTGGTCCTATGGTTTGCTCAGCCCGCGCAACATTCTGTCTTGCAGTCGCCCTGTTAGCCATGAGAACAGGAGTGGCAGTGGATCTCGCCAGCGGCACCGCCGCTGGAGCGGCGCAGCTGCTTGTGGGTGCGTGTACTGCCCGTGTGTGTGTGTGTGCGTGCTACAGGGTATGAGGCACATTGATGTGCTGGGGCCGAACCACTGCCCGATACCGCATGCTGGCTTTAGCAGGATAGTAAGCAATCATACCTGACGTCCACTGCGCTTAACCCTGTCTACTTTTCTTTGTCTACCTCTTTAATATACCCGCAGGCCATCCCTTTGACACAATCAAAGTTAATATGCAAGTTGGCAGCGCCGACACCACAGCCATGGGGGCAGCTCGCAGAATTGTGGGCACCCATGGCCCGCTGGGCATGTATCGCGGATTGGCCGCGCCGCTTGCCACCGTGGCCGCCTTCAACGCGGTGCTGTTCAGTTCCTGGGGCGCGACGGAGCGCATGCTGTCACCAGACGGTGGGTGTGCGGGGGTGCGCGATGGATGTTGCTGGCAACAAGCCTCAAGCTGCTGCAGCTGTGCATTGCTCAGGTGCCTTGCCCTTCTCCCCGTGCCTTCAGGCTGCCCGCTGACGGTGGGCCAGGCAATGCTGGCCGGTGGACTGGCAGGGGTGCCGGTTTCTTTGCTGGCCACACCAACCGAGCTGCTCAAGTGCAGGTGGGGGACAGTGCAGGCGGTCGCCACGTGCTGGCCACACCCGTCGCAACCACACCATTCATCTGTCCCTATGCAGGCTGCAGGCGCAAGGAGGCGCGCGGCCGCCACCGGGCATGGTGTACAGCCTGGCCGACATTCGTGCGGGACGGGCGCTGTTCAACGGGCCTCTGGATGTGCTGCGCCACGTGGTGCGTCATGAGGGCGGCTGGCTGGGGGCATACCGTGGGCTTGGCGCAACCCTTCTTCGAGAAGTTCCCGGCAATGCAGCGTACTTTGGTGTGTATGAGGGCTGCAAGTACGGGCTGGCGCGGTGGCAGTGCATCCCCACTTCGGAGCTGGGACCTGCCTCCCTGATGACTGCGGGCGGAGTTGGTGGGGCAGCGTTTTGGATTGTCACATACCGTGAGTCGTGTGCAAACCATGTGTGATGCTGTTTAAGCTTTTCAGCCTGCAGGCAGCCCGGCAGTCCGGTTCCTGCCTGCAGCCACTCTACAAACACCCTGTGGCATGTTTGCTGCAGCTTTTGACGTTGTGAAATCGAGACTCCAGACCCAGAACATTCATGCTCTGGACCGCTACCATGGCACCTGGGACTGCATGACACGGCTGTACTCGGCCCAGGGCTGGCAGGCGCTGTGGCGCGGCTTTGGGCCTTGCATGGCACGTTCAGTCCCCGCCAATGCGGTGGCATTCCTGGCGTTTGAGCAGGTGCGCGCTGCCCTCAGCCATTGAAATTGCACGACTCTGCACCCTTGTTCCTTCCGCTGGTTTGTGTCACAGCTAGCTTGCTGGCTACCTCCCATTATTCTTTGTTGTGCCCGCCCTGTGCGCCCATTAGGCATATCATGTGGAACTGCGATAGATAGCACAACCTTTGTTAATGCCCTGTTGAACTTGTTTGTGCTGTTTGTTGATGTCTGCATTGCCTTGCAAATTCTTTCATCATTTCACACAGTATGCATTCCAGGGCTGTTGTCAGGAGGGTTTAGGGTGGAGACCATCACAATTGCATAATACCCAGGCAGGGCAACAAACAAAGCCATGGAGGCAGGTTCCCTGGGTAGCGCCCCCGCTCCCCGCCCGCCTTCAGACCAGGAATCTGCAGGTGCGCAATGTGGCAGGGTGCAAAAAGGAGCTGCACCATGCCAAGGCTACAGGCCCGCCATCTGCAGCATTTCCGCCACCTCCGCCCCAATGTCCCCCAGCTCCGGCTCGTTCTTCCTCAGTACCCCATCGATGGCCGCATCCAAGTCAACATCGTGGCTGCTGCACAGGTCCGCCAGTTCCTGCCGTAGCTGTGGCGCGCAATCTGCTGCGCCCAGCTCAGGCAGCCGATCCAGCGCCGCTGCCAGCAGCACTGCGGCCGGCACATCGTCAGCCTGGCAGATGTAGCTGCTCAGCACCTGCAGGTCTGCGCTGCTGGGCTGGGCGCCCAGGTCCACCACAGAGCCCAGCACCATGGCGGCAGCCTCGTTGGGGCCCGCCAGCCGCGAGGTGAAGTGCGGCGAGATGGACAGGATGTGGCGCGTCTCTGACTGCGCATCGTTTGCTGCCACCAGGTCGCCCTCGTCGTCAAACAGGTCATCGTCCTCGCGCTGGGCCGCACGTCGCGAGGTGGGTGCACCCTGCAGTGCAGGCATGCAGCAGCAGCATGACGGGAGGCACCTGCTGCTCCAAGTGTCCACCAGCTGAATTGTGGCCAACCTGACTCACCCTCATGTGCAAGGCAGCGCCACCCAGCTCACCTCCTCCTCCTCCATGTCCCACTCCAGCTGCGCATCCTCCCCCTCCTCTTCCATCACATCCTGCAGCTCCCGCTCGTCCTCATACCGCGACTCCTCAATGACGGCGCCATCGCCCCAGCTGCGCTCCGTCACAATGATCGCCACCTGCGGGGCAGCAGTTGCAAACAACCGCGGCAGTAGTGTGTGCACAAAGCAGAAAGAAATGGTTGCTGCAAGAAATAGGTGCAGCAAGAAATAGTTGCAGCAGTGCTGCTGCACCTTGCGGCTGCTGCTGCTACTGCTCTTCTGCTCTGCGCGCAGCCTGGCCCGCAGGGAGCTGGTGCGCGTGCCATCCCGCTGGCGCAGCTTCTGCGGCATGTTGCAGCAATGGCTAAGTGAAGATGGCAGTACACAGCGAGCAGGTCCCGTTGTGAGCGTTGTAGCAACGCATCATGCAACGCCTTGTCTTATGCCGCTAACCGCCAGACCCCCCTCAACCCCCC
>NW_005435074.1:1314312-1327607 GCF_000147415.1 Chlorella variabilis | reverse complement strand
CACCCCATTCACTTCCACCCCGGTGGTGTTAAAAACATCCACTCGCCTGCAGCCGCTTGGCCAGGTCCTTCTTGTTGCCCGACACTGTTGCCCGACGTGCCACCAGCTCAGCGCGCAGCTCCTTCACCGACATGCGCGACACCGCTACCGGGTTGCCTGCCGGATCCACCACTGACAGCAGCAATGGGTCCACATGCACGCCATCAATGTCCATGGTGCCGCTCACAGCCGCACTGCTGCCACTGGCTGGCTGCCCCACCGCCGTGGGGTCCTGCGCCTCGCCTGGCAGCGGGTCATCTGTCTGGCCCAGGCGAAACCGCACCCAAGCCCCCAACACTGTGCAGCCGTGCTGGTCTGTATGCATGGCAACCGGGGGGATCGCCCTCTCCTCGCGGCTCATTGCTGACAGAACCTCGTACAGCTCAGCGGGCAGGTTGGCGTGGCTGCGGGGGTGATGGAACCATGGCTGTCAGCGAGCATAACGACTCGCAACATGTGGGCCGCATTGTTAAAAGGTGGGCACCCAATGCTATCTACACTTTGCATGCCCCCACTATGACCCACCTCAATTGCAGCAGCAGCTGGCCTAGCACATCATCATCTAAGCGACGTAGTGGGCTGGCGGCTCGATTTCGCAGTGCCTGGAATGTCTGGATGGCATACTGCAACCCACGGAAGCAAAGCAGCGGTGTTTCTAAGCTAGACCTGCCAATACCAACGCGCGCTTGTCACGCGACCCAGCCAGATCACCCTGACACTCGCAACACATGGCGTAGTTTTGCATGAGCAAAGCCGATAGTGAGGCCAACAAGTGCCACCCACCTGTATGTCATGCATGCGCAAAGCCGCCTGCAACTGCGCTACAAAGAAGCGTTGCCCTGGCTGTGCGCCCCACCGCAGCAGCATCTGCTTCATGCGGCGTTCATACTCTGTCACCTCTGCCACTGTCTGGGAAGCCCGCAGCTGTGCCTGCAGGCCACATCAGAACCACGTCAATCCAGCAAAGATTAGGCTGTAAGTAGGCTTGCAGCTAACAGCTGACCATACGCCACAGCACTGCAGCGCCAACCCCACCTCAAACACTGTGTAGCACACAGCAAGTGTGCCAACCGGAAGGGTGGTGTTAGAACTCAACAGGTCAATCAGCAAGCGCTGTGCCTCTGCAGAGCAAGGCAGGAGCGGTGCAACATCTTGGTTGCAGGGTCCAGCGTGGATGCTCAGCAAGAAAGGCGAGCGGTGACAGAAGAAATGACAGGTACACTTGCACCCAATTCGAGCGCTGCAGCCAACCTTGCGTGTCGCCACGGATGGCATGCTCAGAGATGACGGGCTCGTAGTGGGCCAGCGAGGGCTGCAGGCCACGCTCCTGCAGGACATCAAGCAGCAGAAAGAGGTTGGATGGTCATGCACTGCCTCAATTGATTGAAAGTCGCGGTTGCCAGCAGCCATGGATACAAGCAAGCAAGGCAGGTCAGAAGCTCACTTTCATGGCTTGCAGATGATTTGTAGCGCCTTCCAAGTTGTGCTCCAAGCACATCTGCTGGATCAGGGCTTCATACACAGCCTCACTGGGCTGCATGCCCTCAGCTTCTCCCTGCGGCCGATGCAGCAGGCGGCAGCTCAGCCAGCGGAAAAGCCGCGGGTGAACTGGACAGGAGTCGGCTTGGCTGGCCAGCCCAACCCACCTGGCTCAGCATGTCGTTGGCCTTCTCGAGCTCCCCCGCCCTTAGCAGCGCTGCCACCAGCTGCTGCCAGCTCTTGCTGCAATCTACACCCGCACGGCGGTTGCTCGCGCACACTGCCTCGGCTGTATCCAGGTCGCCCACTGCCACGTGCGCTGCCACCACCGCAGCGTAGGTCTCAGGCAGCGGCGTGATGCCGGCGTCCCAGCACTGCCGAATGGACCCAAGCGCGCCACTCGCATTGCGAGCCTTGACATAGCTGAACACCAGCGCGTGGTAGGCTCGCGGGCCAGGCACGTAACCCGCCTGCGCCATCTCCTCCACGGCCGCCTCGGCGGCGGCCCAGTTGCCCGCCAGCGCTGCCTGGCTCAACGACTGGTGAAAGAGGAAGCGGGCGGGGTCATCCTCATCTGTGAGGCCCTCCTTGAACGCGGAACGCCCGCGGATGTGCATGCCTAGGCCCACACTGTGGGCCTTGCTGTCGTCGCTGGCGGCGGCAGCGGCTGCCGCCGCCTCGGCCTCGGTTTCCGCCTCGACATCCGCGGCTGCATCACGGCGGGTACCAAGTTCAGTTTGATAAAATTGGGCCCTAGATGATCCCACAGGGCCTAGCAGTGAGAAGAATGTGGCGCACACATGACACGCCCAGTCTCTGCGCGGTTCCTAACCTTGTTCACTGAGCCATGAGATGCCGTCGGAACTGGCAGCGGCGTGCACTCGGCGGCGCGTCGGGTGGCGGGTGGCGGCAGGCCTTGCCGCCAAACGCAACACCTGGGCCACCTGCACACCAGCGTGCATATTGAAGTCGCCGCTGGGCACGTAAGCCAGTGGTGAAACGTGCCGGGCTGTTGTGCCGTTCGGCCATTGCATGCATGCGCGCTGAAGTGGTGGCTGAAGTGGTGGCGCTACAATTTCCAAAATCATAGTTTACAGCAAACACAAGTTGGATTGTGACGACTCCAGAACACCGCATTACAATCACCCCGCTTGCAACCGTAACCGCTCCGCATCCAGCTGCACGCAGCGCACAAGCGACAGCATGCCAGAGATAGCATTCGTCGGCGAAGAGTGCGGGAGGTGATCAGAGCAGAAACACACGGGGCAGGCAAACGGTGGCTGACCCTGCCATCCGCATTTGCCAGAGACGGGCAGCCGGCCAAAGTCGGAATGCAATGCAATTGAAGCCCGCTCACCACTTTGCTGACACGCATCACTCCTGCATCGTCATTGTGCAGCGATGTGCAGGTCTCGTAGGGTGGGGCCACCACAATCTGTGGGGCAGAGCAGGCATCAATCAGGCTTGGGATCCCCGCCGCCACGCTCAGCCTACTGCCGGCATCCCCGCCAAACTGCATCGCCCTTGCAGGAGAGCAGGCAGCTGGAATCCAGCGTGGTGTCGCCCCAACCTGCCACCCACCTCATCCAACACCACTATCCGGTCACCGTCCCAGCGGCAGGGCAGCGTCTTGGCCAGCGCATCGAAGATGGCCTGCAGCAGGGTTGCCGAGCGCAGTGACGGTCCAGCCGACATGGGGGCCCGCCCCTCTTCATGCAACAACCATACGCAGCAACGGCAGCGCACACACCACCACGCCCACCTGTGCCTGCCGGCTGACGTTCACGCCAATCTTTGCTGCCTCCGACTCTGCTGCCCGCACCGCCTTGTCCTCCCGCTCCCGGCACCGGCCCAAGTCGACCGCCGGCAGCGGCTCCAGGACGGCCATCGTTGGCTTAAGTTGCACGATGCGCGTGACGTGCGCGCCCTTGAGAACCCTCAGGGTGCTGTGGAAGGGCGTGGAGCCCGGTTGCCGCAACACCAAGCGGTCGGTGGCGGCGTCGTAGGCATACACGGTGCCCTCTGTCGTCTGCAGGCCACCGCCGCCTGGCAGCACCAGCTCCAGCTGCACCTGGGCGCCCACGGCGTAGCCGGCCATGCCTGCCCGTCCTCGAATGCGGGCTTTGATGATGACAGTTTACGGTGAGTGTAGCAAAGTGGACTACTGCTCTTTGCGCGCTGCTGCCTCGTGCACACACAGTATTGACGATAGTGGGCAACGACAGTGCTTTGCGCCAGCTGGACCTGAACCCCCCGAGCCCGCATACGGCTTGCATTTGTAGCCTGGGTGGCACACGCTCCTCTTTGAAATCATCAGCCACAGCACAGGCACGAGCTCACCCAGCAGCAAACCATGTATCCCCCAGGCGGCTATTGGCCGCCCCCCTACCCTGGAGGTACGCGGTGCTGCACTTCAGTGATGGCGTGCAGCGGGGCGATCGGGCCGGATAGGCGACCCACCACGCTTGCCGACTTGACTGCTGCCTGCAGGCTTCCCTCCTGGGGCCAGGCCCCCCATGATGCCGCCGCAAGGCATGCCGCCAATGATGGTCGCCAGCCTCCCAGGCATACCCATGGCGCCCGGCATGCGGCCGCCGCTGCAGCCTGCGCTGCGGCCGTCACCAGGTGCGCTGCCAGCCTGCCTGCTCCCTGCCAGGCATCTGCTGCTTTCAGCCTGGCCAGTGGCTCACCCCACCTGCCACCCCATGTGCGCCCTGCCACAGTGGGTGCCGCAGGCGCCTTGGGCACGCCCGGACGCAGCACAACGCTGTGGGTGGGGCGCATCGCTTCCACCGTGGAGGCGCCATTCATCCAGCAGCTGCTCGAGGCGTGCGGCAAGCTGCGGGAGTGGAAGCCGGTGACAGAGCCGGAGAGCGGCAAGCTCAAGGGGTTTGGATTTGTGACGTACGAGGTGGGGTGAGGGTGGTGGGGTGGGCGGGCGTTGGGGTTGGTGGCTGGCTGGCTGGCTGGTTGGGGGGGGTAGCTGCCGGGCTGGCTGGCGCAGCAGGGCGCAGCACGGGGCCCTTGTATGGTTTGGCGCGCGTTTGCTGAGGGCTGCGTTTTGGTTTCTGGGAGGAGGCGGCGCGTTGCTGGAGGGTTTCGGTGGGGTCACACCCCCGGAAAGGGAGCCGCTTGCGGCCACGCAGGCACCTCCCCGCCTCCCCACCCACCCCCCAGCCACCACCAGGCCGCCAGCGGAGGCGTGGAGGCATGACGCGCCGCACCGCCACTGCCGCTCCACCCGCCCACCCTCCGCTCACCACCCACACCCCCTCTGCCCGGCCACCCCCAATCACCCCCACTCCCAGGAGCCCGAGGGGGTGGTGGTGGCGCTGCAGGTGCTCAACAACCTCAAGCTGGATGGGCAGGAGCTGGCGCTCAAGTGCAACAAGGTGGGTTTGTGGAGGTGGTGTGGATCCTGACCTGGCCATCCGTTGGCTACTCGCGCCCTGATTGGCTACTCGCGCCCGATGGGACTGCCAGCCAGCCACCCAATGGTGGGAATCCAGATGGCATCCGCTGCTGGGCGGCCCTCCTCTTTTATCTCGCTGCTCCCTCCCCTGTCACCTGGCTTGCCCTCGTCCCCAGGCTACTGAGGAGTACCTGGAGTGGTACAAGCGCAACAAGCAGCAGCAGCAGCATAGTAAAGAGGGGGGCGGTGAGAATGGCGCGGCGCCAGGCGCGGATGGCACCGCCGCTGCTGGTGACAAGGATGCGGTGGCGGAGAATGAGGCGCTGGGGCGAGTGATGGAGCTCATCAGCCAGCGGCCGGCGGTGGCAGGGGCCAAGGTCGAGCCGACCTCTGCAGCAGCCGCAGCGGACACTTTTCTGTCCAACCTGTCAGCATCCCGTGACAAAGCAGGCAGCGAGCGTGGCGCCAGCAGCGCTGACCGCAAGCGAGATCGCGAGGTAGAGCGCGAGGCGGAGCGGGAAGCGGAGCGCGAGCGGCAGCGGCAGCGGCGGGAGGAGCAGCGGCGGGAGGAGGCAGCAGAGCGGGCATACCGCGAGGCAGTGCGGCAGTGGGAGGACCATGAGCGGTAAGTGGAGGTGGGGATGGCTGCGGCAGTGGGTTTATCTGTTGAGTATCATGCACGGCAAGTGTGGAAGCTGTGGGGATAGCATTGGATCGGTGCTAGCTGGCCTGTGCCATGCACTCAACGGCATGCCATTGTCCAGTGTGGCCTGTACCTGACTGCCACAGTGAACTGCACTGTGCTGCCTGCAGGATGCGTCAGCGTGAGCTGGAGAAGGAGCGGGATCGCGCAGCAGACCTGCTGCGGGAGCGGCAGCGCCAGGTGCATGCCGACAATGAGGCAGCCGATAGCGATGACGAAGAGGAGCCCTGGCGGCGGCGGCCCTACGGCGGCAGCAGGCGCGCCTTGGAGCGGCGCCGCCGCCGCGAGTTGGAGCAACAGGACGATGCAGCCGACAGGAAGCGAGAGGAGGCAGAGGCGGAGGCTGCAGCAGCGGCAGCTGAAGCAGAGGCGAAGGCAGCAGCCAACCAACCTGCCGCAGTGCCCGAGGAGCCAGATGCAGGCAAGGCGGCAGCATTTGGTGCTGATGACAGCATCATGGCAGCCATGCTGGCGGCTGTGAAAGCCAAGCCCGACCCAGTTGTGGCGGCAACTCCGGCAGCGCAGCCAGCGTCCGCCATAGCTGCGCCGGTTGCTAAGCGCAAAGTGCGGGCGGCGTTCGTGGAGGAGGAGGAGGAGGACAAGCCACAGCGCAAGCTCATACCCATCAGGCAAGCAACTACCACCACACACATCGTGAACAACCGAGCTGGTCCGGCCCTGCTTTGCACGGTGCCAGAATGGATCTGCTGGCACTGTGTGCCCCTCCAGCGCCTCTCTGCATCATGGTGTCATCGTCCCCCCCGCCTGCCGCCTGCCTGCCTGCCTGCAGGTACTCTGAGGAGGAGCTCAAAGCACTGCATGAGCAGCCGGACGAGGGCGAACAGGGCGGTGCAGCGGGCCCGCCGGTGGCCCAGCCCGCCGCGGCTGCGCCACCAGCTGCGGTCGATCCTGCAGCATTCAAGCGGCAGCTGCTGGGGCTCATCCCCAAGGACAAGGCTGGCGTGTTTGCCTTCCAAATCAACTGGGCGGTGCTGGATGCAGCACCCCCAGAGGTCAAGGACAAGATCTCTGGTGAGCAGGGCGGTAGTGGTGTTGGCGGCAGTAGCCGGCATCTTGGCTGGCCACTCGGAGCTGGTGGTTTTCTTACAGCTCTCCCGACTCAATCATCCCTTGCTCCCTACCTGGTGCCCCTGCCACTGCTGCAGGCTGGGTGAACAAGAAGGTGGCGGAGCTGCTTGCTGAGGAGCCCAGCTTCTGTGCCTTCATCATGGACCAGCTGGCGGCGCACGCCTCCGCTGCTGCCATGCTGGAGGCACTGGGCGAGGTGCTGGATGAGGATGCAGCGAGCTTTACAACAAAACTCTGGCAGATATTAATTTGGGAGCAGCTAAAGCTGGAACACGGCGGGGCGTAGATTAACATTTGGAGGAAAGGATGCATGAATTTCAAATGGATAAACGTGTCTTGGGACGCAAGAGCGTAAGAAGCATTTTACGGCACCTAGACGCTCTCAATTCTCCGCGGGGTGCATTCATTTTCATCATCATCATCCTCGCCAGACGCACGAGGTGCAGCCTCTACTGGCCTGCTCCACGGCCAGTTGAGGATGGGACACCCCCCGATCACGGTCTGGCAAACAAGGCGTGTCAATGTAGCAAGGCAGGGCACGGGCCCAGGCTGGTTGCGCTCCATCAGAGGCCCAGCGCCTGCTTGCGTTCCTTCAGGTGCCCCACCATGAGGCCGTGGAAGGCAGACTCCACTACCAGCTGCCGCCGATCCTCGCAGCTGTACAGCAGCGCATTCAGCTGGCGCGCATGTGCCACCGCCCCCACATACAACTCTTTGCTCTCAAACTTGTCATACAGCGTTGCATTCTTCTCCTGCAGCCGCTTCAGCTCCTGCGCCCACAGCCGGATCTGGTCGGTGACGACCTGTGTGGGGGGAGGCAGAGAGGGTGTGGTAGGAGTGTGACACAGTATGGGCGGGGCGTTGCAGGGGACATGCAGCCATCAATAAGCGAGCGTTCTGTTGGGGCTGGCTGGCACGTGCCGGCGGCACGGTGGGCGTCTTGGCGGCGGCGCGCGGGTGGGCGTGCTGGCGCAGGAAGGCCACCACTTGGTCGGCAGCGATGCCCGTGTCCAGCGCATTGGTGGCCGACTCGCGCGTGATGGTGCCCACAAACAGGTTGGGCAGCAGCGCATCGCAGCGCACAAACACGCGAAGCACCGCCACCTGCACCGCCGAGGTGGTGTACGCATACACCCTGTGGGGAGGGGGGGGGGCAAGGCAGGTTAGTCGAGCCGCACCAAAGCTGACCTGCAAGTGCCCTTACCCAACCATGCCCCATCCACTGCAACACCACACCTGAAATTGGACTCCACAATGACGTAGCCCTCCTCTGGCGCAACCGCAGCCTCTCCCGCCCTGCCACCACCCGCCAGCACCGCAGCAAGGCGCGTGGGATGCAGCCACAGTTCGTTGGCGCCTGGCACAGGCATCAGAAGCCCCAGCTGGCACATGTGTGCTGCAATGGTACGCTCGGCGCTGTCCAGCTGGCTGTGGGCCATGGCTGCGGCTGCCCCCTGCAGGCCTAGGCGCAGCAGGAAGTTGATGGCCACAGCCAGATCCGCGCCCCCCGCCGTGTTTAGGAGCGTCAAGTACTGCCGCACCGCGCTCCACAGCTGGCTGTACAGGTTGGCCAGCAGGAATTGAAAGCCGTGCTCAGTGATTTCTGCAAAGGGCAGGAGAGGGGCAGGCGATCTGTAGGCGCGCTCCGGGGGTAGCAGCCTGGCGTCCAACCACCTGCCTGTTGCTGTCTTGTCCTTGCACCCCACTCACTCTGCTCTAGTGTGCACTCGTCTTTGACCATCAGCCCCGCGGCAGCCAGCAGGCTGGGGATGTCGATGGGCGTTGCATGCAGCACCGGCGGTGCCATGGGCGGCGTGCCGTTGCCATTCACAAGATACAGCAGCAGCGCCTCCCATTGCCGTCGCGCATAAGCATCCAGTTCAGCCGCGGATGGTACAGGCGCTGCTGCTGGTGGCGGGGTGGCATGCCCCATCAGCAGGCTGCAGCATGGGCATGCAAGCGGGCAGACGGCTGGACCAGCAGCTGAGATGGGTGACGATAGCCAAGTTTCGTGAGTGGAATGGGCACGAAGGCATAACACGCCAACACCCCAACGCAGCAGGGTCACGCCACCCATGATGCCAGTCTGCATAACTGGAATGTGAAAAAAGATTGGGGGCACAGGACGATGCCCGGGCAGCGGGCATGCGCACCCGCTACACATGGTGCGCCGCAGCTGGGCCTGAAAGCCGGCATTCACTGTGTATGTAACCTGCCCGTCATGTGGCTCCTTGGCGAGCAGGCCCAACTCAGCCAGCTCACATAGTGCTGCCGAAAGCTTGCTACTCCCGTCTGAAGTCGCCCAGCTGTCAGCCAGAGCTGCGGCACAGGTGATCAGGAGGAATGGTGAAAGTGGACAACAATCAGCAGCATTGGCACACTGTGCCCGACAGAGGACTGTGTGGTTTCCAACTGGAGTCCACTGCGCTTGCCTGCAGGGACGGTGCCGGCGGTGCTGGCGAGGCGGAGCAGCATGTGGCGGGCTAGCGGCGGCAGGGACCTCAGGATGGCCACCACTGCATAGGGCTGCACAAACAGGCGCTCCAGCTGCTCCCCCCTGACGCTGGTGGTGATGAAGGAGACCAGGCCCTCCACCATGTTCAAGGAACAATAGGGGCAGTTGCTTGGCTGGCTTGGGGCAGCGGCGGGAGGTCAATCTATCGAAACAAAGATGACAGAGAGCAGATGGCCGGTCCAGGTGGACAGTGCAGGGTTTGGGGGAATGCTTCGGTTCGCCACCATCAACCCATCGCTCTCGCGCTTGTTTGGAGCAGGTGGTCTCTACGCCTCGGCCAGCCTTGGCTGCGAGGAAACGTGACTTGCAATGCCCCTGCTGCAAAGACAGCGACCCTGAGCGCCGGCAGGGCGGCAGAACAATGACATCGGCGATGGTGCAGCAGCCGGTCGGGGCGGTAGACCCGCTGTCGGGTCTGAGCCGCTGCCTGGCGGCCCTCTGCCGCCCAGGTGAGCCTCCGCCCGCTGCCCGTCTGGCATTCTTGTGCTCCTGCGCTGTGCGCCTGGATACAAGGGTTTTGGAAGCAGGGATGTGGTGCATCTGCTGGGTGCGCACAGGGACGGGGCTGGGTGATGCGATTGACTTGCAGCCACTCCCGCCTCTGTGGCTGCCAACGCCCGATATGGGAGATGCAGAACCAGGGACTTTTCTGCATCCATGCATTGCATTGCATACGCGCCCCTTCATTTTGTCCCCTTCCCATGCATCTGGCGCCCCTGACTCTCCTCCCTTCCCGCTCACACACCACACCACCAGCAGGCGCGGCAGTGGCACGCGAGGAGCACGCGCTGGCGGCGTTTGTGGACGCCGAGGGGCGCAGCACCAAGGGCGACAAGTTCAACCGCTTCCTGGCGGAGCTGCACGCCCGCATTCGCTCCCTGGTGGCCTCCCCCGACCCGCACGAGCGGCTGGCGGGGGTGCTGGCCATCGACGAGCTCGCCTCCACCAAGGTCTTTTCCGCCTCCGCCTCCCGCCTGTCCGACCTGGTGAAGACGCTGATGGAGGTGTTCCAGGCCACCACAGAGGTGCACACCATGCAGGCAGCTGCCATCACGCTGGGACACCTGGTCAAGGCGGGCGGTGCGCTGATGGCCGACGTGGTGGAGGAGCAGGTGTGAGGGGTGCTGGGTGGGGGTGGGGATAGTGTGTGCGGTCGGGGCGGGCCGTGCAGATGGCAGGAGGCATGGCAGGCTGGTGGGGTGGGCACAAGCCTCCGCTCCTGCTGGCTTCTGCTATCCTTCCTCTCGCCGCCATCGCGCTGGTGCTGGCTGCACAACTCACTGGTTGCTGATGGATGCAGCAGTTGGGTTGACGGTCTGGCCGCTGCCGCTCTGACCGCTGGCCGCTGCCCAAATGCCTAGCGTCCCCCCCCTCCTACTCCATGGCCGCCCCCACCCCGCCCCACGCCACAGGTCAAGCGCGGCATCCAGTGGCTGGCGGCGCCGCGGCAGGAGCACCTGCGCCTGGCGGGCGTGCTGCTGCTGCGCGAGCTGGCGGAGCACGCGCCTGCCATCTTCAACGTCCACGTGCGCGCCTTCATCGAGGTCATCTGGAACCCGCTGCGCGACCCGCGCCAGCACGTGCGCGAGGCCGCGGTGGCGGCGCTGCGCGCGTGCCTGGTGCTGGTGGAGAAGCGGGAGACGCGGTACCGCGTGCAGTGGTACTACCGCCTGTTTGAGGAGACGCAGCGCGGCCTCACCCGCGTCACCTCCCTGGAGACCGTGCACGGCTCGCTGCTGGCTCTGGGCGAGCTACTGCGCCACACGGGTGCGCAGCAGGGGAGCGTGCCGACCATGGCTATCCCTGGCAGGCCCTGTTGCTGGCCACACCAGCTGGACGCCTGCCCTTGCCTTCACTTGCTCACACCGTACCCAGCCCTGCATGCGCTCTGCCTGCTCACACCCTGTCTGCCCGCTCCCTCCCCCACCCGCCTGCCTCCCATCCTGCAGGCGAGTTCATGCTGGCACGGTACCGCGAGGTCTGTGACACCGTGCTGCGCTTCCGCGACTCCAAGGAGAAGCTCATTCGTCGCGCCGTCATCACCCTGCTGCCCCGCCTCGCCGCCTTTGCCCCCGAGCGCTTTGTCAAGTCCTACCTGAAGCAGGCCACCGAGTACCTGCTGGGGGTGCTGCTGGTGCCCGCCGAGCGCGGCGCCGGCTTCACCGCGCTGGGGGAGATGGCGGGCGCGCTGGCGCGGGCGGGCGTGGCGGCGCGCATGAAGGCGCCCGACGACTTCCTGCGCCCCATCGCAGCACAGGTCAAGGAGTGTTTGGGGCAGCGCAGCCGCGGGCGCCCGCTGTGCCCCGAGGCGCTCGAGTGTGCGGGGACGCTGGCGGTGGCGCTGCGCCGCGACTGGCAGCCCTACATGCTGCTGCTTCTGGAGCCTATGTTCCAGACGGGGCTGTCGGGTGAGCGGGGGAGGGGGGGTGGGAGGTGGGGCTGATGGAGGGGTGCCATAGGATGTCGGCTGGTGCGTATGGTTGTGCGCCGCTGCTCCCCAGCCGGCGACGGGCAAGAGCTGCCACTGAGACCTGCTCTTTGCCTGCCCGCTCCTCACCCGCCCGCCTGCAGAGTCGCTCGTGCAGGCGATGCACAAGGCGGTTGGAGCCCTGCCCGACCTGCTGCCACGCGTGCAGGCTTTGCTGCTGGACCTGCTGTCGCTGGTGCTGGCGCGGCGCCCCTTCAACCCCGCCACCCCCCCCGCCACGATCAGCGCGCTGCAGCAGGCGCTGGCGCCGGGGGAGCTGCAGGGCGGCGCTCTGACGCGATTGGCGCTGCACACGCTGGGCGGCTTCTCGTGGACACCCCACCACCTGCTGGACTTTGTGCGGGACCAGGTGACCCCATACCTGGACGACAACGACGGCGCGGTGCGGCGGGCCGCTGCGGTGGCCAGCTGCCACGTGCTGGAGCAGCATGTGCAGTACAGCAGGCGCCCCGGCGGACGCCTACCCGCCTCGGAGCAGCGCGCCGTGGACAAGGTGGGCAGGGTGCCTGCCGTGCTGCCAGTTCTGCATGCTTGCTGCAAGTACTGCATTGCCAGTACTTCACACTGAAACTGGCGTGTGCCTTGCCCGAGTCTTCTTCCCTATGTGCCCCCCCCCGCCTGCCGCAGACCATGCAGCGGCTGCTGGCGTCGGCGGTGGCAGACCCGTCGGTGACGGTGCGGCGCACCATCCTGGAGGCGCTGTCATGCACCACAGCACTGGAGAGCCACCTGGCCCAGGCCGAGTGCCTGCGCAGCCTGTTTGTGGCGCTGAACGACGAGAGCAGCCACGTGCGCAGCCTGACCATCCAGCTGGCGGGCGCCATCTCCCACACCAACCCCGCCTACGTCATGCCAGCGCTGCGCCGCCACCTCATGCAGCTGCTGTCAGACATGGACCACTCGCCAGACTCGCGACAGCGCGAAGGTACTGGTGGGCGGGTGGGTGGGGTGGGTAATGTTGTTACTCTGTGTTGCCCCATGCGCTGCGCTACGCTCCTGTGTGCCCAATGTCACCTGAGGCATGGCACGCTGTGCTGTCCTTCACCCACTGCAGAGAGTGCGCGGCTGCTGGGCGTGCTGATCCGGTCGGCCCCAAAGCTGGTGCTGCCCTACACGGCGCCCGTGCTGCGAGCGCTGATCAGCAAGCTGCGTGCCGCGGGCAGCACCGCGGCGGCAGCGCCCTCCACCACTCCAGCCAAGCCCAGCACCAAGAGCGCATCCCAAGGTGGGGACGCCGCGTGGCTGGGGGTGGCTGGCACCCAGGTGCAGCGGCGCCCCGCACTGGGCTGTGATATGGCGTGTGTGCAGCCGCTGCGGTAGCCCCCCCACCCCACCCCACCCCACCCCACCCCCCCGGCGCTGCAGAGGAGGGCTTTGAGGTGGCTGTGCTGATGACCATGGGGGAGCTGGCCACGGTGGCAGGCACCCAGCTGCGCGCCGACGTGCCCGAGATCCTGCCCCTCGTCATCGACGCCATCCAGGATGGCGGCAGCCAGACCAAGCGCCTAGTGGCGGTCAGCACGCTGGGCCACGTGGGGAGCGGGCGGCAGTGGGGGGGAGGGGGGGGGTA
>NW_005435074.1:1311744-1314262 GCF_000147415.1 Chlorella variabilis | reverse complement strand
CGGCTGCAGACTACAGCAGCCGGCTTCGTCCTTGCCTGCACACATCCTTGCCCAGGAGCGCATGCTTGCCGCTGGGCAGGGGCCCCACCTGGTCGCCGCTCACCCACCTGCTGCGCCTGCACTCGCATGTGCCCCTTGCCAGGTGGTGGAGTCCACCGGGTTTGTGGTGGTGCCTTACCTGGAGTACCCCCAGCTGCTGGGCGTGCTGCTGCGCATGCTGAGCGAGGGCGCGCCCGGGGTGCGGCGCGAGGTGATGAAGGTCCTGGGCATCATCGGCGCGCTGGACCCGCACACACACAAGGTCAACCTGGCGGAGCTGCAGGGGGAGGGGCGGCTGGAGCGGGAGGGCGTGCGCCCGCAGTTCCCCAACAAGAACCCGCCGGAGCTGGGTGAGCGGGGCTGGGTGGGCTGGTGGGCGGGTGGGTGCGGCGTAGCGTGGGGCGAGGCGGGGACCTGGGTTGTCCGGTGGCTACATTCAGTGGCCTGCCTCTGCCGCGCTGTGCTGCGACGCAAGGGCATGCCGCGCCACCGCCCGACACGCTGCACCTCCCCCCGCTGCTTGCCTGCCTGCCTGCGCAGGCGGGCTGCCGGGTGGCGTGGGCGAGCAGGCCCTGGACCTGCTGCCCTCTGCGGGGCTGGTCACCTCCAGCGAGGACTACTACCCCACCGTGGCCATCAACGCGCTGATGAGGGTGCTGCGCGAGCCCTCCATGGCCGTGCTGCACGGCAAGGCGGTGGCGGCGCTGTTCGAGATCATCAAGGCCATGGGCCTCTCCTTTGTGCCGTACCTGCCAAAGGTGGGGCGCAGTTGGGGGAGCGCTGGGCGGGCAGTGCGCTTGCCTGTGGGTTGGCTCCCCGCTGCAATGGATGCACATCCATCTACAGCAAACTGGCACACATCCTGCCGCCCCGCCCCCCACCACTCCTCCCCGCCCGTGCCGTAGGTGGTGCCGGTGCTGCTGCAGCTGACGCGGGGCGCCGACGACCTGCAGCGGCGGGTGGACATGGTGCGGGCGATGACAGACCTGGTGGTGCTCATGCGCCAGCACGTGCGCAAGTTCCTGCCAGACCTGCTGGCACTGGTCAACGACTTCTGGGGGGCGCCCGGGGGCCCCGCGGCCATGCTGCCACACATCCTCTCCCTGCTGGCAGAGCTGTCACGTGAGCGCGCCGCCGGGGGGCCAGCGTGCGGTGGCGAAAGTTGGCAGCAGCAGCGCCAAGATCGGAGGGACGGACAGTGACCCCCCCTTGCAACCCTGTGCCGCCCCTGCCGTGCAGAGACGCTGCGCGACGACTTCCGCTTCTACATGCCCGAGCTGCTGCCCAAGTTTGTGAGCCTGCTGAATGAGGCGGAGCGCACAAACGACTTCTCGCTGGTCAGTGGCCCTGGGGGCGCCGCAGCAGTTGACGCTATAGCGTCCCTGGCGAGGTCTCCACGCGGCCGTGCCTGCCATACCTTGCCAACCACCCTGCCCCCCACCTCACCCCCCCACCCTCCCCCGCACACCCACCCCCGCAGGTCAAGCCGGCCCTGGACGCTGTGCGCGCGCTGGGCCCTGTGCTGGAGGACCACTTGCAGCTGCTGCTGCCGGCCCTCAACCGCCTCATCGTGCCGGGGGCCAGCGGGCTGCCGCTGGCGGTGCAGGAGGAGACGCTGGCGGCCATGCAGGACCTGCTGCCGCGCATGCAGCTGTCGGGCTTCTCCTCCGCAGTGCTGCACCCGCTCATACGCCTGCTGGACGGGCCCAGCGAGGAGCTGCGGGAGCGGGCACTGGACACGCTGTGCTCCGTGGCGCTGGCCATCGGCCCCGACTTCGCCATCTTTGTGCCCACCATGAAGAAGGTGGGTGGGTGGGTGGGTGGCCAGCCGCTGCCGGACCTGGCATGCGGCGACCCGGCGTGCCTGCTGACTCCCCCGCCTCGCCCCTGCCCTGCCTGCCGCCCTGCAGATCATGGGGCGGCACCGCATGCCTGCGCACTCTGCGTTTGCGCGCGTGTCGGCCAAGCTGCTGCACCACGAGCCGCCCTGCATGAGCGAGGCGGAGGACTGGGAGAGCAGCAGCGGGTTCCTGGCTGAGGAGCACCTGGCCAAGCCGCGGCAGTCCACGCCCGACAGGCTGCACCTGGAGCGCACCCTCACGCTGCAGTCGGGTGGGTGCCGGGTGTCAGGCAGGGGGGCGGCCTGGTTCCCAAGGCCCATGTGCTGGTGGGAAGCCCAGGAGGCACCAGCATGCCGGCCTGTGAACCCGAGCTCACCCGTTCCTGCCCCCCAACACCCTGCCGTGCAGACGAGGCGGGGCTCAACACGGGGCTGCGCACAGAGGGCGTGACCAGCCTGCGGCGCGCCTGGGAGTCGAGCCAGCGCAGCACCAAGGAGGACTGGGCTGAGTGGATGCGCAACTTCAGCATCGAGCTGCTGAAGCAGAGCCCCAGCCGCGCGCTGCGCGCTTGCGCCAGCCTGGCACAGACCAACCCGAGCATGGTGGGCGGGGGCTGGCGTGCCGGCAGCGCTGGGCGC
>NW_005435074.1:1311180-1311635 GCF_000147415.1 Chlorella variabilis | reverse complement strand
TTCAAAAGCAATAGGCCTCCCCCACCATCCCCCCAGACATGGTCACCACCCTGCTCAACCTGGCAGAGTTCATGGAGCACGATGAAAAGGCGCTGCCGCTGGACACGCGGTGGGTGGGGGGTGGGTGGGGGGGCTGGGGGCTCTACCGTGTGTGGGGTCTCTGCTGCCAGTGGGGTGAGGCTCCGCGCCCTCCTCCCTCTTCTCTCCTCCCTGCTCCGTGCGCTGCATCCTTCTCACCCCGGTTGTGCACCTGACCCCCTTTCCCCCACTCCCCCCCGCAGCACGCTGGGCGCGCTGGCCGAGAAGTGCCACGCGTACGCCAAGGCGCTGCACTACAAGGAGCTGGAGTTCCAGAGCAGCCCCCACACCGCGGTGGAGGCGCTGATCAGCATCAACAACCAGCTGCGCCAGCCCGACGCGGCGGTGGGGGTGCTCAATGTGGCGCAGAAGGAGCT
>NW_005435074.1:1310530-1310739 GCF_000147415.1 Chlorella variabilis | reverse complement strand
CAGACCCCCCCCCCCCCCCCCCCCCCGCGTCCTGCCGCGCAGGTACGAGAAGCTGCAGCGGTGGGACGACGCGCTCAAGGCGTACCGCCTCAAGCTGGAGACGGCGCCGCCCGGCAGCGTGGCGCACGTGGATGCCCTGCTGGGGCAGTGCCGCTGCCTGGCGGCGCTGGCGGAGTGGGACAAGCTGTTTGCGGTGTGCCGCGGGGAGT
>NW_005435074.1:1310113-1310480 GCF_000147415.1 Chlorella variabilis | reverse complement strand
CATGTTCCTGCTCAAGGGCCACGAGGACCTGCGCCAGGACGAGCGCGTCATGCAGCTGTTTGGCCTGGTCAACAACATGCTGTCCACAGACAGGGTGACCGCGGAGCGGGACCTGTCCATCGCGCGGTACGCCGTCATACCGCTGTCGCCCAACTCGGGACTCATCGGGTGCGCGCCTGGCGGCCAGGCCAGCGGGCCCTGCCGCGCTCTCGCTCTCCCTTGTTCCTCTACTCGTTCCCGCCGCCCCCTCGCCCGCTGTCGCCCTCGACCCAACCGTGGCTGGGAGCGCCGCAGGTGGCTCGGCGTCTCCCGCCCCTGCCGCCCACCCTACCTGCTGCCCTATCCGTTCATCCCACCTGCCTGCCCC
>NW_005435074.1:1270375-1309908 GCF_000147415.1 Chlorella variabilis | reverse complement strand
CTGCTCCCTGCTCCCTGCGCACCGTCCCCCCCCCACACACAGAGCCACGTGCAACGAGGTGATGCGCGTTCTGCGCAGCAACAAGGACAGCGTGATGGCGATGCTGGAGGCCTTTGTGCACGACCCGCTCATCAACTGGAGGCTTCTCAACACGGGGGACAACCTGCCAGACGCGGGTGCCACCGCCACCACGCCGCCGCCCCTCCCGCCCCCTCCCGACGTGCCCAGCAGCACAGCCTCAGCCGCCTCTGTGGCCGCCACCATCAGCAGCGGCGCCGGCGAGGCGGAGGAGGCGGGACCGGCGGCGACGTCCGTCGCACCGCTCCCCCCGCCGCCCGGCGGCGTGCCTGCAGACCTGCGCACCGGGCCGCCCTCGCCGCCGCGCCGCGACTTGACCCGCGAGCAGGTGCTGGCCGCGTATGGCGGCATTGGCGATGCCACTGAGGTGCTGAATGAGCGGGCGGTGGCGGTGATGAAGCGCATGTCTGACAAGCTGACGGGGCGGGATGCGGTGGCGGAGGGCATGGCGGCGCCCGTGGACCCCGACAGCGTGGCGCAGCAGGTGCAGCGCCTCATCGCGCTTGCCACCTCCAATGAGGCCCTCTGCCAGTCATACATCGGTGCGTGAGGCTGGGCGGTGCTGGGTGCTGGGCTGCATGGTGTGTTGGGCGGCTTGCTGGCAGGGTGCGGCTGCCCTGCTGCACCACGTTCACGCTTTACTGACACACTGCTCTGTTGCTTCGTTTGGGTGTTTGTGATGCAGGCTGGTGCCCCTTCTGGGTCAGTGAGCTGCCTGTGGTACTGTATTGCCCGTTGTGTAATGCAATGTCCCTCTCACACTCGCCGGGTTTGCTCTCATCTCTGTTCTGTGATGTAGTCACTGAGATCTTCACTTGCTCCCCCCTTCCCGCCCTGCAGTGATCCATCCATCCGACAGCACCGTGCGAGCCAGTTGTTCCATACCCCGCCGCCGCTGCCGTCGTGCCGCCGCCTCCTTTCTCCGCCGTTGCTGACCTGTTGTTGCTCTTGGGAGCGTGGCAGAATGCATGCCTCCCCATTTTTCGTGCTCCCTCCTTGCATGCCTTGCTGTTCCCCTCATCCGTCCACTCTTGTTGCTTCTCTGCCATGCACCTGACTGATTTACTGTTCCATTGTTGCTCTGTAACAGTACCGTTGTTCGACAATAGCTAGTCGTGCTGCACCTCCAACTTAGTAGCACCCAGCGCATGGCACAGCAATGCATAATCAAATTCACTACGCAATCTGGCTCTCGCTGGATTCAAATCATCACACACACACGATCACATCATCATCCTCAGCTACTTGGCCCAGCTCTCTTCAGGGGACGTAGTGTACGGGCAGCTGTACAGGGATCTCAGCAGCGGTACAAGTCCACCATGTCCGCCGGCGGGCGCTTCAGGAAGGAGGAGCGCGTGCTCAGCCTGCTGTGCTGGGATGCACGCAGCGGCGAGGCGCGCTTGGGCTGCGGCTGCGGGTGCGAGGCACGCAGCGGGTGGGCCGAGGTGGTGGGGTGCAGGGTGGATGGCGTGGCAATGAACTGCGCCATGCCGTCGGCCTGACGCGGGCTGCCCTCCGCCAGCTGCGACACTGCCAGTGAAAGCGAGGCCAGCAGTGGGTTGCGCCGGCCCTTGCGCACGGTGGGCGGCGCAGAGCCGCCCTTGGCGTCGCTGCTCACGCTGCTGCCGTCGTCCACGCTGTCGTTGCCGGCCAGCGCCAGCGCTTGCAGCACCCGCCGAGACGGCGACTCTGGCGACACTGACGACACCGGCGCCTCCAGCACACGCTCCAGCGGGTCGGCCTGCTCTGGGCGCACACCCAGGAAGTCGCGCAGCCTGGGCAGGGCGGTGGGGGAGCAGAGGCGCGGATGCTGTCTGCTGCCTGGTGCAGCAAAGGAAAAGTGCTGATGAGGCTGCCAGGTTCCAGGTTGGGAGCCCACATGCAACACACAACACTGAACAAGCCACGGCTGCTCCTCTGGCTTGCCTGCTCTCCCCCTCTGTGGCATCCGCGTATTGCACGGGGGAGGGCGCCTTTGAGCTTTCTGGGCTGCAGCTCTGGCCGCCCTCAGCCAAGTCCGTTGCGGGCTCGGGGCTGGGACAGCCCTTGCTGCTGGGCGTGGCGCTGCCGCTTTGCCGCACGAGGTCAGTGATCTCCTGCAGCAGCGGCACACAGATGGGGGGTGGGGTCTTCCAGCACAGGACCTCTCTCTGGCTGCGTGCCTATGACCATTGAGGCAAGCCCCCCAGGCTGCGACCCCAACTGCCGCGACCTTGATGGTGCGCAGGCAGATGCTCATGCGTGCCCGCTCCTGCTGCAGCTGCGCCGAGTTGCCATCCGCCGCCAGGCTCTCCAGCTGCTGCTGCAGTGCCGACAGCTGGACAGTGACGTCAGCCTGCCCAGCTGACGTCAGCTCCGGGGCCTTGGCTGCCTGGGGCTCCTGTCGCTGCTCCTCCAGCTGCTCTTGCGCCAGCTCAAGCGCATGCCTCAGTTGGAAAGCCTCCGCAACCGCTACATCCCGCTGCTCCTCCAGGCCCCGAGCACGCTTCTCTGCCATTGCTTTCTGCAGGGATCAGGGAGGTGGTGCACATCAGCCAGGAGCACTGAGCACGTGCAAGCGACACTGTGAAACTCAATCACATCGGCGTAGCATGGCACACCTCGGCATGAACCTCATGCATCAGGCCACCAAAAAACTGCAGGCAGGGAGAAGGATGCCAGCAGTCAGAGCAGGCACCCATGCATGCAGGCCTGCCAGCCAGGCAATCATGAGTCTACGCCAGTGGGCGCCCAACCGCAGCACAGCACTGTGCCCCTTACCTCCTCCACACGCTGCATCTGGGTGGTGGGCAGGCAGGTGATGTGCAGCAGGCGCACAGCCAGCACCTGCAGCAGCAGAGGACAGCGATGTCTGCTGGCAATGGAAGGAAGTAAGCGAGGCACCCCAGCTAAGCAGCTGGTAGCCGGCTGGATAAAGCTCCTACTGGCGGCGGCATTCCAATTTTGTCAGCACCCCTATGCTTGCCTTGTCAGGCCACCGGCTGTTGCAAATGGCACCATCCCGCTGCTCCCACGATGCCCCCACAGCAGCCCAGCCCCCGCTGCCATAGGCCGTCAAGCCCAGCTGGTCGCCGGTGCTGCTGGCGCACAGCAGATGGCCATCAGCCGCCACGCTGGCCAGTGCGATGCGGGGCCCATCACGCAGCACGCGAAAGAGCGAGTCAGGCTCCAGCGACTCCACTGCATAGTCACCCGCATGGGTGTGCCAGCCCGATGCGCCTGCAGGCGGGGGAAGTGTGCCAGGCAGCTTCTTGGATGAGTCCTGGGTCGGCCCAACCCTGGCTGCCCCCGGCCGTGTGCGGCCCAACCTGGCTGCCCTGTGCTGTGCGCTTGCCTCTGGAGCTCCAGTCCGTGGCGGCGGTGGCCAGGGCCCACTGGCCTCCGCCTTCGCTGCTGCGCCGTGCCGTCAGCAGCTCATCACAGTCAAAGGCCAGCGCCACCACGGCACCGGGACGCAGCGCCTCGGCGCCGGCGTCCACCTCCGCAAAGCGGCGGCGCGGCGCCTCCAGCCGCTCCGCACCCTCCAGCCGGTCATAGATCCGCGCCTGCAGGTTGTGAAAGATGTGTAACTGCTTGTACTGGACCCCAATTTGCACATCAGTTGCCAACCACGTGGTGGAATGCACATCAGCAGACACCAGCAGGCACAAACCTTGCGAGGCGCAGAATTGTACATGGCCTTCGATTGCTGTTGGGGGGTCTGCCACGGAGGAGCCTCCACCTGTGAGTAGGCTCACCGGCGTTCTGCGCATGCAAGCGGTGGTGCAGAGAATCAACAGGTGTGGGGCCAGGCGTGCACAGGCAGCGACAGGCAGCGGCGGAGATGGCGAATGCCGCAGGCTGCTGCACGAACCTCGCTGCTCACGCTTTTCCTGGCGGTGGGATGCACAGGTTGTCTTCTGCAAAGGTATTTGATTAGCCTGGGCCTGTGCTCGGCCCTCACGGGCACACCATCCCGCCTGTGAGAGGGTGTGGGAGAGGCAGGGGGGCGGCTGGACGGACTGGGCGGCGATGAGTGACGTTAGATTGCATTGGAGGTCATCAAAAGACAGTAACAACGAAGAATGCTGCGGCTGCTGCGTGTCGTTCAACTGGTGCTCGAGCCCGCAGCAGCTCCTGCCAGCCTCCGCTTGATTGCAATCTACACCCCTCGCTGCACTGCTTGCACACAGCAGTGCTGCCTAGCGCCCTGGGGAGGCGGTGGCGGAATTGAAGATGTCGGCCAGGCGTGCTTCGGTCACCTCCAGGCGCCGTTCCAGCGGCTCTTCCACGCGGCTGCTAGGCGCGGTGAAGCTCCAGAGCCCGCTGAGCGCCGCCGCCGGGGATGCAGGTGCGGCGTCGGGTGGGGGGCGGTTGCGGGCCGCGCTGCCGCCCATCTTCCCTGGCAAAGCTCTAAATCAATCGCCGCCTTCCTGAGTCTGCCTTTCAGGCTCTCCCATGAGCAGCAGCTCCGAGCCGACATCAGCCCAGGCAACCCCGCAGAACCAGTCGCCGCTCGTGGACGCTTCTGTTCAGGCCGCCGCACGTGGCCCGTCCGCAGCCGTCGCAGCAGCTGATGGGCTGGCAGAGTTCAGCTGGCAGCTGACCACCAGCCGCAGCGCCGATAGGTGGCTAGAGGAGCGACTCACAGCCGGCGCTAGCAGTCAAGGTTTGCTCGCTACGGCTGGTAGCACAGGGGTGCCCGTGTTTTACATGTCCCCCGTGTCGCCTGCCCTTTGCTGTTGCAAGTCCACCACATCCAGGCTGCACCTCATTGGTAGAAGCGTGCCGCAGCTCTCAGGCCAAGGCTTGACCACATGCCTCCTCCCGTCCTCTGCGTTCTTGCAGGCGCACGCCACCAGGGCACCAGCCCCTCGCCACTGGGCCAACAGCCGGTGGAATCAGCTGCGACCCAGATTGTGCACAAGGCCCTGCGCTTCATCACCGACCAGGCGCCCTCACCGCCGCCTCCAGGAGCAGCTGATCCTGCGGCGAACATGAAGCCCAGCTTTGACTCGCACACATTCCTGGATAAGGTGAGTGACGGGGCAGGTGGTACGGTCAGCATGCACACCACGTGCATGTGGGCTGTGTGGCGGCTTTGGCTGCCAAAAGTGTGACCGTCCGTCCTGCGCCATGTGTTTTCGTGCAGGGCATGGACGCCATCAGCGGCGTGGGCAAGCTGATGGAGGGGTTTGCCATCACGCTGGACACCGTCATTGGTCAGGCATTTGAGGACTGGGGCACCACCTTGCAGCCCAGCAGGCCCGGCAAGCCAGCACGGCGACTTCCCGGTGCACCGAGCTCCAGCGGCGCTGCTGCTGCTGGCCAGCGTGCGGTGGTTGCCGATACGTCGGCCTCTGGCGCTGGCACGCTCCGTGCTGAGCAGGGTGCCCGGCGGGGCCTTGACGCTGCTGGCGACAAAGAGAATGCTGCAGGGGTGGCCAGGGTGGCCGGCAAGCAGCAAGCTCCCAGGGCGGCAGGCAGGCATGCTGCGGTTGGCCAGGGTGGTGTTCCCTCTAGCCGCCAGCCCCACATCACCTCCTTCATGTCCAAGCTGGATGCGGCATCGGAGGAGGAGGTGGCGGAGTGGCGGCGGCGCGCGCAGCAGCTGGCTAGTGAGCTGCAGCGTGTGCGGGCGCAGCAGGAGGAGTACCAGCGCCTGAGGTGGGGTGGCAGCCTGAGGCTGCGCGGGATGTCGACTTGGCAGTGATTTGAGGGCTGAATGGATCGCTGTTGGAATATCTTGCTGTGCGGAGTTTCCACAAGAGTCACCCTACTGTCTGGCTGCTGTGCTTACTAACTGCAGGCTGCAGTACGACAAGCTGGAGGCGGACCTGCAGCAGGCCAGCACTGCGGCCAGCCGGCTGGCACAGGAGAACTGCGAGCTGAAGTCGCTGGGCGGGGCGCCGGTGGACTCGGCGCTGGGCGGGGCCGACCCGCTGGCGGCGCAGCAGGTGGCCAAGCAGATGGAGGCGCTGCTGCAGGAGAAGTCCAAACTGGCGCAGGAGAATGACAGGCTGCTCCGTGAAAACTCGGGGCTGCAGGTGGGTGGATGGCAGGGGATAGGTGTTGGAGAGCAGGAAGGGGGCATAACCAGTGCAAGGCAATCCTCATCAAGTGCTGATGTGTGGGCTGTCTTGTCTGCCTGCAGGAACTGCTGGAGTTCACCCTGCAGCACCATGCACAGCTGGCTGGGGACAACGAGCTCTTTGGTTATGACGAAGGGGAGGAGGCGGGCGAGGTGGTGCTGCCATCACCGATGGACCAGTCGCCGCCGGCCAGCGAGGCAGGAGCGGACGAAGGTACCGGGGTTTCGACAGGGGCTGCCACGCTCGCCGCGGTGCCGGCCAGCGCCTGATTGTTTGTTGCCTCTTCCCTTGATGTTGAGAGTTTGGCCCTATCAGCCATGGCCCCATCCGCTATCCCATGGGCATGCCGTCGCGCTGTGCTGGGCCCGCCGGGCAGCATGCCGCATGCCGCCGGGCACATAGCATGCGTTGGTCGTCCCTCGTTTGTAATCGCGGTCCTATCACCAGCACAGGGTGTGAAACAGCAGAAGAGCTCAAACTCCAGTTGCCTTTCATGTCTGCTGTTGCCTCCTCCAGTGGCAGGCTGGTCGGTTGCGAGCTGAGCGCAACACTGTGCGGCACACGCCTGCGTAGCGGCAAACGGCTAGCTCCCCGGCAGCCAGCGCCACGGCATCACCGAATGCGAACGGTCTCGCCCTTGGCAGCTATTGGCGGCAGCAAAAACTACAACAAGTACAAGTGAGCTACCATTCCGGGACACCTGAAGCAGTGCCGCCGTTGGTCGCCGGCGGGTGCCGCCGGTCGTGGCCACGCTGCCGCTACGCTCTGCTCAGCTTGGTTCTGCAACTGGTGCGGCGCCATGTTGCAGGAGCCGCCAGGAACTGGAGCAGGACTATTACAAGGAATGGGCGGAGACGACCAAGATGACGGAAGAGGAGAAGCAGCGGCCCATGACGGCGCTGACGCTGCTGACGTTCCTGCCAACCTGGTTTAAGTTCTACGTGGTGAGTGTGAGGCAGCTCTTGGCTTGTCATGCTGCAACCACGACACGATCAGGGATGCACATCAGTCAGGGGAGGTGGAAAGACCGCTCACACTTTTGTTGCTGTGTAGATCCCTGGGCCCATCCGGTTCGTGTGGTACTTTATCTGGACCGCTTGGAAGCAGGGCGGCTACCAGCTGCGCAAGAAGGTCGTGATCGCAGGTGATGATTGGCAGGCTTGGAGAGGACCCACCACATGCTGTGTAGTGTCTGTTTCCCTCGCCTTTCTTTCCCAACTTTTTGCTTTGTGCCTACGTGGTCCCCACAGGTGCCAAGCTGGATGTTGCTACCATGCAGCGGCGAGGCAGTGCAGCGGGCTACCGCCTGCGGGAGACTGCTCTGCGGCGGCTGCATGGCAAGGAGAGCATACTAGCACCGCTGTGGCTGATGGTAACGGGGTAGATGGTTCACAAAAACAATTAACATACAGCAAGCAGACAATGGCAGCAGGCGGACAGGCAGCAATGTGCTTTGAAAAAGAAATGGAGCAGGTGGGCATGTAGTGCAAACCAAACAGAATTTGATACAGGACAAGCAAAGAAGAAGTGTTGTGGCCGACTGGGCGTCATGCCGCGCTGCTGTGCCTGCTAATGGGCTGTGGCATCTCCATCTTTGGCTTGAGCACCTCAAGCAGGCGTGGCAGCGTCTGCAGGAGGAAAAATGGGGCGGGGCTGAGCTGGTTGGTAGGCAGTGCAAGCTTGCAGCAAGGCGTGCCTCCACCGACGTGAAATAGCTAGCATGCATTATCGGGCCCCGTCACCAGCCAATCCCTACTCGCCTGTGGGATGCCCCCAAAGATCTCAAAGTCCAGCAGCTTGCCGCGCTCCGCATAGAAGCGCTCCACTGGCTGCGCCTCGCGCGCATACACCTCCAGCCGCCGCCGAATCACGGGCTCAGTATCATCCGAGCGCTGCTCCATGTGCTCCACGCACTCGGCCGGCGGGCTCAGTGGCGGCATCACGATTTCGGGGCGCCCGTTGCTGGCTGGCAGGTAGATGTTGGCGATGTTGTAGTTCTTGCCGCACTTTTTGCACAGCCGCCGCCCCAGGCACTTCTCCACCAGCACCTGCGGCCAGGGAGGTGGCAAGTGCAGCAGCGGGCATGGCAGTGGGCGCAATGGGCACTGGCACTGAGAACCTGCCTGCATAGCCAGCGTTTGCACACCTCCCCCTCCCCTCTCATCCCCCATCCCACCTCCTCACGCAGGGCCAGGTTGACAGCCAGCTGCACGTCGGCAATCTGCTCCAGCGCCTCTGCCTGCTCCACTGTGCGCGGGAAACCGTCCAGCAGGAAGCGGTCTGTGCCCTCGCTGTGCGCCGTCATAAAGTGCTCGCGGATGACGCGCAGGATGAGCGCATCTGGCAGCAGGTCGCCCCGCTTCACGCACTCCTCCATCTGCGCAGGGTGCAGTGGGAGCGGGGTAGGCAAGTCAGCAGCCATGTCCAGAGAATGATGTCTGCCAGGTTGCCGGCTGGGACGGCATGCCGTTGGCAGTGGTGACAGGCTGTCATCAGCTGCGTGACGCCAGTGCAGTAATGCGCTGCCAGCCCCGCCTGCTGCCGTGGCGCACCTCCTTGCCAATCTCCGTGCCCTTGCGCATTTCATCACGCACCTGCAGAAAGCAGAGAGGGGTCGGCTATAGCTCAGGTCCACAAACACAAGCGTCAACCATGCAGCTTAGTTTTTGGTGGAGCCACGGTTGCTGTGTCTGCATCTCCAACCGGGCGCATTGCGGGCAAGGAATGAAGCCTTCCCCCTCGCACCAGATCGCCGGATGCAATGTGGGCCAGACCAAAGTAGTCAGACACGCGACCACTGTAGGTGCCCTTGCCCACGCCTGCAGCAACAACAACGGCGGCGGCGGCGGCAGGCGCACGGCAGGGATGGCGGCACTCATGTCAATTGCGATGCCTGTGGGCTTGCAATTGTTTCGACAAGTGCCAGGAGGCGTCCAAAGGAGCCGGGAAAGAGATGGCGAGGGTCAACAATTGGCTGATGATGCCGCCCGCGCACCTGGCGGTCCTAAAAAGACGAATGTTGCCGGGCGAGCATCAGAAAAGGCTAGGCTGGACAGGTCCACACGCTGCTCCCACTGCCAGCAGGCCCTGCGAACTGCAGAGCAGGCCCTGAATAGCTGGCTGCGCGCCATGCTAGTGCCTGTTCGCAGCCCAGCGACGCAGGGAGAACAGGACGCCTTTGGGTTTACACGTCTGGACAAAAGGCAGCGCCACGTCGCGCGGCGACGACGTCATGCAATCAGGGCATGCAGAGCAGGCGCAAATGAAAGGCAGCAGGTAGCAAAACAATGCCTGGCGAATGTATGCATACGTGGTTGTACAAAGGGGAATGGCCCCTCAACATGCAGGCAGTAAATGCGACTGCTCTTGGGATGCGGTTGGCGGGCCCGGGGATCACTGGCCCTCCAGTGCCTCCTTCTTTCCGGCCTCCGGCTTGGTGGTATCCGCCTGCTGAATCAGCTGGAGCACGGTGGCAGGGGCCTCCTGGTCGGTGGCCACCACCACGCGTGAGGTGCCCTCCAGGTAGGGCTGCATGGCGACGCCCAGGCTCTTGGCTAGCATGCCGCTGCTCGGCAGCGGCGTGCGGCCCTCCTCGGCAGCAGGCGTCACAAGGCACACCTGTAGCAGAAAACACAGCAGCGGCGGCAATCGAGGCGCTGCACCCACGACATGCAAAACACGCACAACACTCCCTGCGGTGTGTGCCTGCAGCCCGCTCACCCCATCCGCCCCATACCTGCTGCATCCCGCCAATCAGGTCCTGCGTGTCACTGCAGTAGCAGCCCGCCACCAGGTCGCTGCCCTCTGCCGACCCCGCCGTCTCGGCCGCCAGCGCCAGCACCACCACCTTGTCCAGCGGCAGGCCCAGCTTGTGCGCCATGTAGCGCATGGCCAGCGGGCGGCTGGCACGCAGAGGGGTGATGTGCAGCACAGACAGGTAGTCCTCGTCACGCGGCACCTGAGCCAACAGGGTGGGGCAGGGCGGGGGCCAGCAGAGGTGGCTTTGGTGAGGTAGGGCGTTAGCGGGAGTGGAAAGGAATGTGGCTCGTTAGGCGCTTCCCAACAGCCAGCCTTCTTGCCAACCCATATTTGCTTTATGTGATTGACCTTGACCTGGCCTGCCCACCCTGTCCTGTCCTGCCTTCTCTCCCTGAAACCCATCCCACCCACCATCTGCAGGTTGTAGGAGGCACGCATGCCCTTGGAGCGCAGCCGCTTCTTCAGGCGCTCCACCACCGCCAGTGTGCGGGTGGCGGATGGCGTGGTGCGGCTGCGCGGCCCCATGCCCGCAGACAGGATGGCCTGGCTCTCAGGGTCCAGCTCCAGGCAGATATGGCGTGGGTGCACACCACCTGCAGGCTGCTCCTGCACGTTGTACAGCAGTTCCTGCGCGCAGTACAGGCAAAGGGGCAGCGACAAGGGCACGAAGCGGCACGGCATAGGTGAGGAGGGCAGGGCAGGCAGCAGACGACGAAGGCTGGCTGCAGAGACGCAGGGGGCACTTTGCTCGGGACGTGACTGGGCAATGCTCAATGCACAGCGCTCGATGCCCAGGCTGCCTGCCCACCTTGAGGCGTGGCAGGCGGCGGTTGTCCTCCTGGGGCTGGCTGATGATCTTGGTGAGCATGCGGTGCAGCAGGATGCGGTCCCACTCAAACCCAATCTGTCCCTCGTATGCCTCGTCCGCCTCCCAGCGGCCCCCGCTCTGCCCCTGGTGCCAGGCATCAGCGCCGCTGCAGGCGGCGAAGGCGAAGGCCAGAAGGTAAGTTGCCAAATGCAGGCTGCTAGTCTGTGCTGCCTCTACCTCTCCTCTCTGAAAAAGGCAAGCACATGTGCATGCCATGCCCACCTGTTGCAGACCATGAGGTCAAACTCATCACGATAAATGCCAGCCGCCTGCGCCATGGGTCAGTGTCGTGGCGTCACATCGGGAGGAGGGTTGTTGCAGGCCCACAAACCCAAGCACAGGCCAGCACCCCAGCGTCAGTCCAGCACCCAGCCTGCACGCACCTTCAGGTGGTCGGACGTGCTGTCAAAGCCCAGCATGCTGAGCAGGCCCACGCCCACATCCTCGCGCAGCCCCGCGGCGCGCAGCCCCTCCAGCAGCCCCTTGATGGCGGCGGTGGCCTCAGGCAGCGCATAGTCGGAGTCGAGCGGCACCATGACCAGCGCACGGCGCCGCTGGCCCATGGGCACCTCGCCTGCAGGGAGGAGGCAGCAGGCCCAGCCAGGCTGCCTTGGCCACCTGCATGTCTGTGTGCCCGTGCCTGCCGCAGCCGTCCGCGCCGCGTTCAGCAGCTGAGCCTCAGCACAGCGGCGGCGAACTCACCTCCCCTCAGCAGGCCCTCTGAGTCGATGCTCTGCAGGATGGCCAGGTCGTCGTTGCTCATGCCACTCATCGTCTTGCGCACGCCGCCGCCCAGGGGCCCCGCAGACAGCTCCGGCTGCGGGCGAGCAGCAGGAGGGGTGCCGCAAGGATGAGGAGGTGGAAGCAAGTGGCTGCGGGTAAGGCGATGCAGGCTTTGTGGGGGGGTGCAGCGAGCAGCGTAACAAGCTCGGCAGCCGCCTCTCAAGACTGTTTGCCTCCCCCATGCGTTCCCACACCTGCTGGGAGGGGTGTGGCGAGGAAAAGTAACGGGTGAGCGTGTCGGGACTGTGCACCACCCCGGTGCCCAGCCCCAGCGCGTCGTGCTGCTCCTTGGCCGACTCGGTCAGGCCGCCCACGCACGGGCGCTTGCCCAGCAGCCCCGACAGCGTGCGGTCGTGCCTCTGTGGGATGGGCAGAGGGGAGAGCAGGGGCGGGCTGGTTTGGTGTTGCTGTGCCAGGCACGGCATCAGAATCACACGACGGCGCCAGCTTACCGCAGCAGGACCCCCCCACACACATACACAACCGCTCCCCCAACGCACCCTCGTGCTCTTGATGGCGCGCTTCTCCGCCTCGATGCTCTCCAGGTACTTCTTGCAGTGGGAGGGCCAGGAGTAGGCCTGCGTGCGGAGGGGCGCACAGCAGGCGCCGGTGGGTGTGGAGGACAGCAACACTGGGGAGGGGTGGCACGCAGCAGCACAGGCCGATGCCGCCCTTCACAGGCCAGCATCCCTCCTTGCCCCACCATGATGTTCCTGATGCCGCTGCCGCTCATGTCGTCCCAGGTCTGGGGGTTGGTGAGGATGCGCAGCAGCGCGGCGGCGACGGCATCCGGGTTGGTGGGGTCCACCACCACGCCGTGGTGCAGGGTGGCCATGATGTCCACGGGGCCGCCATTCTTGGTGGCCACTGTGGGCACGCCGTGGGCGGCCGCCTCGATCACCGTCAGCCCAAACGGCTCCTGAAGCGCGATGTTCACAAACACGCCGCGCGTGGCCTGCGCCAGGGGGGCGCAGCAGGCTAGGCTAAGAGTGGAGGGCTGCTGGAGGCGGGAGCGGGTTCCTCGGCAGGCAGGCGGCGGGCAGGCAGCCAGGCTCACAAATGCAAAGAGGTAGATGTCTGAGATGTCCATCTGTGTGTGGTGCTTGGGGTACGCCACGGAGCCATACTGCAGGCCACGGGGATGGAGCAGTAGCCACCAGGCGGTCGGGCGAGCCCTGGCTCTGCCCACCACCCTGCTACCAGCACATGAACCAGTTCCGGCCCGCAGGCTGCCCCGCCACCCAATGCTCACCAGGTCGTGCGAGTCGATGAGCTTCAGCACCTGGGTCAGCACCTTCTGGCTGCCGCTGGCCATGCTGTCTATGTTGTCGCGGTTGCCCTGCAGCCCGTGGGGCGGGGGAGGGCACACATGTTGGCTCCACGCACGGAGTGTATTGTCAGAGCCACCCCACCGCCAACTGCCGCGCCCGCTCACCATGATCAGCACCAGGTTGGCCAGCTCGCGCAGCATGGCGTGCTTTCCAAACGCCTCCACCAGCGTGGTCAGGTTCTTCTTGGGGTCGGGGCGAGACATGGCCAGGATGGCGGGCTTCAGCGGGTTGCGCAGGTAGCGGGAGATCTCCTGCAGGCGTGCAGGTCGGCGGGGGGCGCTGGGAGGCCAGATGGGCTGCAAGCCCAAACCCACAAAGGCAACAACATGCGCAGGGGATGGTCAGTCAAGCCCCACTGCCAGCTCACCCTCCAGATGGGCGGCCCCGCATGCGGGTCCAGCGCCATGTCGGCGGCGGGGCGGGGAGTGGGCGGGTCGGCTGCCCCGCTGCTGCTGTCGCCGCGCGGCGACTGCTGGCCGGCGGCGCCGCCAGAGGCAATGCTAGGGGTGTGGGGCGCGGTGCCGCCCGCCCCCGCGCCGCCAGCCGCGGGCTCCACCTCCTGCCCAGCCTCCAAACGGCGAGGCGAGGTGGCACCACTGGTGGCAGTAGCCCGGGGCGACAGCGGCTGCGGCTTCTCCAGCAAGTCCTGCACCGCCCGCGCCTGCTCAAACTCGCGCAGCGTGGGGTCCTCGGGCATGCTGACCTTGAGGCTGCTAAAGTCCAGGCCGGGCGGAATGACCTTCATGCTGCCAGGGCGCGCCGGGGGGGCGGGGCAAGGCAGGCAGGCGGGTGTGCATACACGCCAGAAACTGTAGCAACCCCTGATGCCCTGCTGGGTGCACCAGCTCCCCAACAATCCAGACACACCGCCCCGCACTCACTTGGGCATGTGACGGCCATAGGAGCGGTGGAAGCGCAGCACGCGGCTGAGCTGCGGGCTGTAGCCGTCGTACAGCCCCCACTGCTCGTCCACCTCCTGCTTGGTGCTGGTGAACACCATGACGGCATTGTCCAGGCACCGCTCCTCCGCCTCGATGCGGCGGCTGATGGCGTAGGCCGCCTCGATCTCGCTGCGCGTCATGGCGCCTGCGCGACAGTGGGCAGGCCAAAGAGGGAGGGCAGAGTAGTGAACTCGTTACGTAAGTGATGCTACACAAACCAGGCACGGGGCAGAGCCTCCCCCACTACAGCCGCCCAACCCCAGGCACACAAACCCGCCCCTACCTGACGCCAGCAGGTGCTCCAGCTTGTTGCGCCCCAGGCTGTGCCCCGTCATCACCATGTGCACATCCAGCGAGCTGCTCATCAGCACAGCCACCTCGCCCGCATCCGCATAGTGCCCTGCGCCCAGCCAAATGGAATCGAAGTAGCCGGAACGGTGAGATGGGGGTGAGCAGGGTGATCCAAGGCTCCGTCTTCACAGCCGTGTGTGCACTGCACCGGCCGCCTCCCACCCACCCCTCCCCCGCCCCAGGCCCGCTCCAGCCCAACCCACCGTGCACGGCATAGAGCTCGCAGCGCCTCCCCGACTCGGCCATGGCCGCCAGCGTGGCGTTGGCGTGTGCAATGCCTCGGTCCGCAAACTCCCGCACGTACGGCCACAGCAGCTCCTTGCGCACATACTGCTGCGGCGGGCCGCAGGGCAGGCGCACGATGTAGGCGCCGCCCAGCTCGCCGCGCCCCTTCACCAGGCACTCCTGCGGCTGCCCGTATGAGGCATCCACGGCGGGGTCCCTGCGAGGGCGGGGCAGGGGGCCATCCAGGGGAGGGACAGCAGTCAGCCGGCATCGTGCAAGACTATCGCCACGCATGACGCCTTTGCATGCCCCAGTTCAGCCCGTACGCAGCTCACTGGATGAGGCGTGTGAGCAGGTCGACTCGGTAGACAGAGGGGTGCAGCGCCAGCGCTTTGGCCAGCTCAACCACATACTTGACCTGCGGGCAGCAGGCAGGAAGAACGGGAGGGTGGCAGGGCTTGAGGCGAGGGTGGGGGCCACGACAGGTGGCTGGCAGACCTGACGGCTGCTTACTGGGCTGGAAAGGGGCCGTACAATTGACGGGGGGCATCAGCACGCGGCCCCACGATGGCTGCCCACAGCTCCCGCAGCGCTGCGCCTGGCATGCGCACCTGGCCACCGGTGTCGCTGTCGCGCCCCAGCTCCATGCGGTCGCCCCGCACCTGCAGCACTGGGAGTGTGGGTGAGTTGGTGCTGGCAATCCGGCACAGCAAGAAATAGAGAAGGACAACAGAGGTGGCAGGGGGGACAAACTGGGAGGTGCATTGCATGGCGGCGCACCAGGCCGTGCAAGGAGATGAGGATGACGTAGAGGCGGTCAAAACGGTTCTCCAGCGGCCCATGCGGCGTCCTCTCGCTCACCGGCGTCCCCACTAGATCCTCAAACACTGCAGCCCATGGCATGGGAGGAGAGCAGGCGACTGCTAAGCTGCGCAGCACCGCAGCGCCCCCTGACACATGCCAATCGATGTGACTCGACATACCCACCCAGCTGAAGCCCACCTGTCTCCAACGCCGGCATCTCTGTCTGCCCCCCAACCTTGACCTGCAGCTGCTTGGCCTTGGGAGCCGGCTCGCCAATCCCTAGAGCCCCCACCGCCCCGCCCCCGCCCGCAGGCGCGGCCACATCAGTGACTGCCGCCTTGCCGCGTGCCTCGGCCGCCAGGGGCGAGGGCTCGCGCTGCTTGCCGCGCTCCGCGCTGGCACCACGTGGCGGGGACTTGACCCCGCCACCGTACACCTCATCCTCCTCGCTGCTGTACCCAGTGGTGGCCTCCTCCGTCAGCACCGATTCCTCGTCGTGGCTGCGCCGGTCGTGCTGCACCTTGGCGTGGCGGCGCCGCATGTGCCAGATGCGCCAGGACAGGTACTGCAGGCGCGCATCCTTCTCGCCGCCCTGCTTGGTGGCAGACGATGCCTGCAGGGCGGAAGGTGCGCAGCAGCACGCAGCGCAGCCATGGTGTGGGGAGGGCAAGGCTGGCAGCAGCTGCAAGCGGCAGCCAGAAACTCAGTCAGGCAGCGGCAGCCAGCTGTGACAGCCACAACAAAAGCTACAGCGGCACATACCTTGCTCCACGCGCTGTGAAGCGCCTGCTCATCCAGGTTGAGCAGCGACTGCACATAGTATCGGCTGCAGGCAGTGCAGGAGGCAGAGAGATCGGGTTACAACGAGAATTCTCCCGAAGCAATGGCGACTGGCAGCTGATTCTCCATACTGGGATTGAAATAGCAGACACCGCACCTGTACAGGCTGCGGTCTGCATCTGGCGCCTTTTTCTTCGCTTCAGCCTCCTTGGTGCTCTTCAGGTACTCGCTGCTCAGCCCATATGTCAGCACTGCAGGGTGCCGGGCCCAAAAGCAATTTTGTGCAAACCTGCAGTTTCGTGATGCAAAAGCGCTGCCTGCCCTGTTACCTCCCCCGGCCCTCACTTACGAGCATCAAGATAGCTATCCACCCAGGCGTTTCCTGCTGAGCTCTCCGCTGCAGCCATGGTACCCTGCGGAACGAGGGCGGCAGGCGGCGGCGGCGGCACACAATGCAGTACTCACACGCCGCTGCCCACACTCGGCAGCCCGCCTGTGGCAACGTGCTGAAGGCTAGCGCAGGACAGCAGGCGGGAAGCGCGTACATGGGGTTCTCGAGCACGCCGCTGACGGCGACTCTCTGGAACCACTCACCCCTGTCACAGACTCCCCGTCACCTCCAATCCAATGATCGCTCGGTAGCTTGCCTCCTGCCGCACACGCGACTTTGGAGCACTTGCGGCCACTGCAGCCCCCAGGGTTGCCTCGGCGCCCGGCGGGGACCCAGATTGCAGATTGGCAGGTCCGCAGCAACGCAGGGGAGCTGCGCTGAGAAGCGAAGAGGACCTGGCTTGCCAAGTGGCACAGTTTCCGGGCAAGCAGCGCAAGACGCACGGGGGACAAGAAGTGAGTTGAAATCACGGTGCCTGATTGTAAAGAATGAACAGAATAAATGATAGTAACGTTACGCTGCTCAGGCGGCGGCGGCGGTGTGGGAAGCTGCCGACACAATGTGAGTCTGACCGCGCGGCTCCTTCTGCCCCGCCGTGGTAGGCAGGTCTATTCTCCCCCTTGCTACGGGGTGTCCCTACTTGTTTGTCCAGAGAGGAACCGGGCTCATGTCGCTTGCGCCACGCCAACACGCTGGGTCTGCACCGCCTCCACTATCGTGTTCCGCGTGCCGTTGAGGATGAACACTGCACCGGCATGGTGGAGGCTGGAGCGGCGCAATTAATCCCAGGGCTGATGCTCACAGCTGCGCCCAGCGACTGAGAAACAAGCGGGCACGTTGACAGCTGGCGTCTTGCCTGCGCAGACGATGCGGAAGGCGCGCGGCCACAACCCGGCAAACAGGGTGCCCACGCCCTCGGTTTGGATGATGTGCTGTGTGGTGGACAGCAGTGAGCGATACTGTGGATGTGCTGCCGTGTCGGGGAATGCCTGCAGGCAACGCGGCAGGTGACGAGAGGAGGGTATCGGCAGGTTAAAGCAGCAGAAGCTGGGGGAAGAGGCCCCCAGGCCCCCTGGAAGGTGTGCATGCTACCCAGCAGCTCCCAACCAGCAAACGCCAACAGGCGGGGTGCTTGCACCTCTCCTGTCCACCGGCAACCTGCCTGCATGCGCGTCTTGATGGTGTCTGCCGGCTGTGTGCACACGGTGGCCAGCAGCCCCGCCGCCACGCCCGATACAATCAGTGGCCCGCCCGGCAGGTCGGCCACCACCGCTTGCTGCTGCAGGGCCTCGCGCAGCAGCGGTGCCACCGCCAGGTACCCCGAGGCATACAGCGACTCGCGCAGCACGGTGGCGCTGAACCCCTTGAGCGGCTTGAGTGCGCCATAGGTGGACAGGATGTGGCGGAACTCAGCGGGCAGCGGGCGCCCCGATTTCTGCTGCTGGATCATCACAAACCTGCTGGCGGCGCAGCAGCATTGAGGCATGTGGGCGGCATTCCCGGTCTCCGCACAAGACAATGGCGGGGCAGACCCGCTCACTCACTCTGCGGGGCAGCCCAGCACCGCCGATGATGCTCCTGCTCCTAGGGCCACTCCTATCCGGCCGCTCGTGCCTAGCTGCTCTGTATCATACACCCGCTTGTACGTCTGCTCTAGCAGGCGGTTCATGCCAAACTGGACCGAGGTGATGGGCAGCATTGCGCCAGCGTTGATCTGCATCGCATCGCATCGCAAGCGTGCCATGATTGCGTGCCATCTGGGGAGAGGACCTTCGCAATCACAACATGCTGCTCAGACAACGAGCGCCAGCGGCGCCGCACCCCAAGGCCTCGGTACAACCCTGCAATGGTCCGCGGCACTGGTCGTCCCTCTTGCAGAGCATTCTTGATGCCCACAGTCGGCTGCAGATCAAGGATGGGGCGCCTGGAGATTGAGGGGCTTCCCATGATCTCTCGAGCACAAGGGCAGCATAAGTGGCCGGCCGGCTGCTGCCTGGGCGGGCGGCGGCGGCGGCTTGAGAGATGGCGTTCGTCTCGCCTGCATGATGGACACCTCCACGACCCCCGCCAAGGCCCCAATGGCCGTGTGCTCTAGAGGTGTCACAGTGCTCATCGCACGGCTGTTGCGCCGCTGGTTAATGGACTTGGGCACCTAACAGCCGCGGCCGATGGTCGAATGAAAACTGGTGGGTAAGCGCAGACGTCAACAGCGGGCAAGCAAGCGAGAAGCGTGATGAATCCCTTGGCATGCATGACCCCGCCCAGCGGCGACAGGTGATCGGAGGCCTACAGGTGGCGAGTTGGCGGGCGCAAGATTCAATGCAAGGGCCGGCTTGCGCCAGCCTATTGCCTTCTCGCTCCACATCGATCACCATAAGCGCTGCCTGGAATGTCTCAAATGGCTTCCTGGGCTGGGCAGGCCTTCACCACGGCCTGGCATGTCCCGGCGCCCAAACGCACCTCCCACCGCTCCCGCAGTGCCCTGCCAACGGTGGCAGCGTTCGTGCCGTACGGGGAGCAGCCTGTTGCCGCCCCGCCCAGCGTTGAAGCTCTCAAGAACTCTCAGCTTGTGTTCTCTCTGCAACAGCCAGCGTTTCCCTCGTTTTTACCGACCCTAGAAGCACCCCGGCTGACTTGGGACGCGGCCACAGGTGGGATTGTGGGCAGTGGTGGGGTGCCGCCGCCACCGCTACGTGTTTGTCCACTCCACTCCACACAGTGCCTGCCTGCAGACATCATCGACCGGGCCGCCACCCAGCCTCACTGGGGCTTGCGGACAGCGGCTGAGTCGCTGCAGGCCGCAAGCCAGCTTCTACAGGCCAGGGAACCGCCAGGCTTTAGAGAGCTTGCCAGCACGCTTGGTGAGCTGCAAGCTGCGCTGACCGACAGCATGAGGCAGCTGGCCCGCCTGCCGGAGCAGCAGGTGGACAGCCTACAGCAGCTTGGTGGCATCCAGGTCAGCAGCCTGAAGCAGGTGGTGAGCCAGCTGCAGCAGGTGGCTGCAGCGGCGCAGCAGGCCGCCACCTCCCTGAGCCAGGGCGGTCTCGGCAGCCAGTTGGCGCAGCTCGGCAGCACCACTCATGCCGGCTACCGCCTGCAAACATTGGCAATGGTGGCCGCCGGGGTTGCGGCTCTGGTTGCGCTGTCGGTTCCCCGTGACGACGGCAACCAGCCGGGCAGCGGCAGCGGCGGCAGCGGTGGCAAGCCAGGCAGCAGCCGGGCGAGCAGCACGAGTTCCAGCTCGGATGGCGGCGACGTGCTCCCAAGCACCTGGGACGCCGAGGCCGTGGGCAGGTACTACCGCCAGCGCCCCGCCCTGGTGGCGCGGCGCGTGGTGCAGGTGGCCTCCGAGGCGTGCAGCTACGGCGCCGCCCTGCTGGCAGACATGGCGGCAGGTGCGCTCCTGGCTTTGCCGGTGGGCCGCCCGGCCACAGCCGCTTGCCTGCTTGGCTGACCACTGTCATGGTGGTGGCGGTGGGGCAGGCAATATGTGGTCGGTGCAGTTCCCTGCTCCTGCAGCGGCTCACGGTCAGGGGGGGCGGTCGAGCACATACCACCAACCAACCGCCTGCTGGGCCCTCCGCCTGGCTGCAGGCGCCGTGGAGCGCAACCAGGCGGAGCGTGCAGACCAGGCCATGGCGGCTATCGAGCGCCTGGGGCCCGCATACGTCAAGGTGGCCCAGGCCCTGAGCACCCGCGTGGACCTGCTGCCGCCGGCATACCTCTTCGCCATCCAGCGCCTGCAGGTGGGTGGGTGGGTGGCTGGCTGGCTGATGGGGGAGGCGGCTGCACGGGCGTTTGACTCTTTGCCGCTGCGAGCTCTCACGCCCCGCCGCCCTGCCCGCCCGCCCGCCCGCAGGACCGCGTGCCGCCGTTTGCCGACGCCCAGGCGTACGCCTGCATCGAGCGCGCCTTTGGCGCCCCGCTGGGCCAGGTGTTCAGTCAGCTGTCTGACACCGCGGTGGCGGCCGCCTCGCTGGGCCAGGTGTACCGAGGCACGCTGCGGGCCACCGGCCAGGATGTGGCCATCAAGGTGTGCGGGCGTGCACGGTACCGCCAGCCATCGAGGCGCTGCCGCACAGCTGCCCGCCTTGCTTGCCTGGCCACGGCTGTTGGCGAACCCGGGCCCGCCTGCCTGCCCCCCTCGGCACCGCCGTGCAGGTTCGCCGCCCGGATGTGCTGGAGTCGGTGACCCTGGACCTCTACCTCATGCGCGGCGTGGCTGCGCAGCTCAACAGCATGCCAGAGGTAGGCAGGGCAGCTGCAGAGGAAGCAGCGGCATGCAGGCTGCCTCCCCAAGATCCTCTGCCTGCCGCCGTGCCTCGCCCCGCCCCCACCTGGCGTTCCCACCCCCTCTCCCTTTCTGCTTGCAGGTCAAGTCCGACTGGGTGGGCATCATCGACAACTGGGCGGGCCGGTTCCTCCAGGAGATGGACTACCTGCTGGAGGCGGCCAACACGCGGCAGTTTGCGGCCGACCTGGCCGCCCTGCCCGGGGTGGTGATCCCGGGGGTGGTGGCAGAGGGCACCACCAGCGACGTGCTCATCACAACCTGGGTGGAGGGCGAGCGGCTGAGCGACAGCAGCGCGGGCGACGTGCGGCAGCTGTGCGACACGCTGCTGTCCGCCTACCTCATTCAGCTGCTGGACACGGGGCTGCTGCACGCCGACCCGCACCCCGGCAACCTGCTGCGCACCACCGACGGGCGCATCGCGATTTTGGACCACGGACTCATCCAGGTAGGGTGTGGTGTGTGTAGGTGGGGTGGGTGGGGTGGGGGCGCACCGCCGGCTTGGCATTGCTGCCCCTTTGTATACGCTGCGCCGACACCAGAACCTGGACTTGCATCCACCGCCCGGTCACATGCTGCGTCGTGGCCTGCCTACCCACCCGGCCACTGACCGCCATGGGCCGCGCACTTGTTGTGGCGAGGTGCAGGAGGTGCCGCGCGACTACAGCCTGGCCCTCATGGAGTACATTGCGCACCTGAGCGTGGGCGACTGGAATGCGCTGGCCGATGACCTCGTCAACCTTGGCTTTGTGGACGACATCAGCGACAGGGAGCGCCTGGTGCGTGGCGGCTGGCACCGGCAGAGGCGGGCTGCGCGACAGATGCCAGCAGGCCAGCGCTGATCCCCTTTGCCCACCGGGCGCCTCGCCATGCAGGTCGGCCCGCTCGGCCGCATCCTCACGCAGCTGACGCAAGGTGGGGGCGCCAAGAACATCAACATCGCGGTCGTGACCCAGGAGATCGAGAAGCTGTCGCAGGAGTTCGAGTTCAAAGTGCCGCCCTACTTTGCCCTCATCCTCCGCACCTTTAGCGTCATTGAGGTGAGGCGCCACCTGCGTAGAGGGTACCCACCTTGGCCGGCAGGACGGCCAGCTCTTGCACTGACTGCTCTGGTCGTTGCCGTGCCCTTGCATGCAAGCGTGTGCATGATGGCTACGAAGCATGATGCATGTGTCAACAACCACACCAAGGAACTGGCCCCCAACATCGGTCACTGGGATCGCCCCCCCTTTCCTCCCACCTCGCAGGGCATTGCGCTCCAGGTGGATCCCAACTACTCCATCGTCAAGGAGTGCTTCCCCTACATGTCGCGCCGCCTGCTGACCGACGACGACCCGCGGGCGCGCGAGGCGCTGCGCCAGCTGCTGTTTGCCGGCGGCGACCAGCTCAGCCTGGAGCGCGTGGAGCGCATGGTGGAGGGCCTGTCCAGCTTCACTGTCGACGGGCTGGCCGCGCCGCCGGGCAGCGCCGGGCAGCTGGTGGGGCCGCAGCGGCAGGCATCAGAGGATGCGCCGCTGCTGGACAGCACCGCCAAGGAGGTCCTGCAGGCGGTGTTCTCGCAGCGCCCCACTTACGTCCAGGAGCTCCTGGTGGAGCAGGCCGTGAACACGACCGACGCCGCGGCGCGCCAGCTGGCCGCCCTCCTCCTGAGCCCTGCCCTGGGCAACATTGTGGCGGTGCAGACGGCCATGCAGGGCAATGGCCAGATGGGCAGCGCGTCGCTCCCGCCAGCCCTGGCGTTGCTCACCAGGCAAGTGGGACCGGCCGGCCGCCTCCCCTTCCTGCGCGTCCCTTTTCCTGTGCATGCGCCAACCGTGCAAACCTGCCGCCACCCCCTCTGCAGGCTGCCCTCGTTAGTGGCGCTGTCTGCTGAGGACCAGCAGCAGCTGCAGACGGCGCAGGGCATCAGCAACCTGCTGCGGCAGCAGCAGCCGCAGCAGGCGCAGCTGACGCCCCGGCAGGCGGCGCAGCTGGCGCAAGAGCTGGCCCCCCTCCTGCCAAGCCTGCTGCCGGGCATTGCAGCCACGGGGCAGCTATTTGTGCGCCAGCTGGGCCAACGTGCGTACAGCCGCGTGGCGGCAGTGGTGAGGGAGGAGAAGAGGGGCGAGGAGTACAGCGCCCTGGATTAGACGGGGGCGGGCTTGTCACCTGCTTGCCTGGGCGCGCTTGGTGCAGTTGGTGAAGCTTGTCAACCCCTGAATGAATGCCACCGTTTTATTGCCTTCAGGGCGCACATTTTGTCCTTTCTGCAGCATGTTTGATTACGTTGCAGCACATCGCTGCCCTCAGCATCTTCTGTTGAATACCCTGCTCAACTTTCATCCTCAAATCAACTGTGCCATTTGTGCATCTTGTTCTTTCATGGTGCCTCAGTAATTGCTTGAGAAAACTGTTCGAGTACAATGGATCATATGTAAGCACCTTCTAACCGGAAGGAAAACAACCAGGGGAGGCTGATGGTGGGCAGCGCTGAGCTTGGGGTCCAAAGCCGGTTATCCCATGGGCCACCCTGTGAGGAGAGAGGGGAGGGGGTATGGGGAAGAAGTCCACGTGGGGGTTGGGGGCAAGTGCCGGTTGGCGCTCCAAAAAAAAATCCCGGGGGCTAATGAACCTGACCTGGCACTTTTTGAATTTTGCGATAACTTTGCATTCGCGCGTAAAATGAGCAGCCTCAGGAACTCTGCCAACAATACTTCTTGCTGGGTGTGCCCTGGGTCCAAGCTGCCGCTTACACTTAGTTGTAATAGAGCTCCAGATGGCAGGTGATGACAGGGCAGGTGCGCATTGCAGCATGAGTGCAAATGGGTTGCTCCAGCATGCACGTTACATTTCCACACATGCCAGCAACTGCTCCTTACCCCATTCCATCGTGCACCTCGTAGTCACTGAGCGTAATGTGATCCTTGTACACTGCAGAAGCTCAAGCAAATAGGGGAGGAGCGTTCAGTACAGTAGGGAGGCGGCGGGGGTCCACACGCGTGCACGGCGGGCGCCAGCCAACAGAGCAGGGCACAGGCAGGCTCCATTGGTATGCCCAGCATGCACAGCCGCACAGATGAGGGTGACAGGCAGCAGGGCAAAGGGGAGGCAGGCACCATGGCTGTTCCCACATAAAACAGACAAAACCCTGCCTTGCCTGCCAGCTTGCCCACCCGCCCACCCACCTGTGTACCACTTCTGAATGCGGATCTTTTCTGGCCGAGTTCCTGCAAGGGAAGGGAAAATGGAGCAGGTTGCCAGCCAAAAAGCAGCAACTCACACAAGGAGGTCGAGAGGAAGGTCAGCATCGGGCAAGCCTTGCCCGCATGCTTGCCTGTCTGCGCCGCCACCATTTTCTTCAAGTCGCCGATCGTGTCATCCTCGTTGCACTTGACCCGGATCTGCAGCATGTGTCACCATGCCGTGAAGTGCTTTGCCATGCTGACAGTTAGCAGCACGGTGTTGGGGGGCAAAAGTCAGCCGCATCACTTTGCGCTTGAGCACCGCACAAGACCCCACCTTCTTGCCCAGCCGATCGTTCAGCACCACCTCGATCATCGTGCCGTGCTAGTGACCGGGGCTGCCCACCCCCTGCTCTGTTAAAGTGCCTGCAGGCACCTGGGTATGCCAGGAGGCGGTGGACGGCGGCACGGCGGCGCAGCGGCTCCCGCAAGCGACGGGGGCGCACACTGCGGCGGTGCACGCTGCAGATATTCCTTTCACCTGCTGCCAAGAAGGGAGCGTTGAGGAAGAGGGTGTGTGCAACTCGAGTGCGCGGCACAGTTCTGCACGCCACCTGTGCAGCAACGTTGTCAGAACTGATGTGTGGTACAACTGCAGGCGTGCGCTGCGACGCAGGCAAGTTCTCCCCAATACCGTACCGCCTGCGTCCGCAAAACAGCTCATGCGGCAGCTGTCCATCTTGCCCGTCCTTCCGTCGCATCCCCTCGCGTGTACAGCACTCGCGCAGCGTCGCTCCACCTCTCTGGTCGACATTCCAACAGCTAGGGCAAGATGGAGAAGAGCAGCAGTGCAGCGGAGATGTTCACGCCGGAGGCTCTGCGTGCCGCCAGCCGATCGAGCCTGGAGCCCGCCCCCACCAGGCCCGGGGAGAGGTCGCCCACCAAGTGTGCTGCCGCTCAACCGACACAGCCCGCCTGTGGCCTTGCCCTGTGCTGTCCTGTGTACAGGCGGTGCCATTGCCGTGCTCCACTTGCTTGTCAGGCAGCAATTGGCAGGGGGTTGCATGCTGCTGACAGCTCTGTGCCCTTGAGCGGGTGCCTTGCCACCACTCGTACCGCACAAAGGGCGCGGTGGTTGGACCGCCCCGCCCGCCCAGCCTGCAGCACGTGAACAACCGCTAACCCCGGCTCTGCAGGTCCTCATCCTCTGTCGCCAAGCCGCCATCCAAGATGCGCGGCAAGCTGAGGTGCGAGCCCGTTAGGCCTCCCCCCCGTTGGGTTCCAGGGGCATGCCCCTGTTCAGGTTGCTGCACCCCACCGCCTCGCCCCATGCCCACCTGCAGGCGCTGCGGCCACACCCTGTCCTTTGTGCCCTGGTGGGCGCTGCTGTCTCTGGGCCTGCTGGTGGGCGGCATCACGCTGATGGCCATCAAGGGGCCGGCCGCCGCGGACGCTGCGGACGTGCTGTTGGGCCAGCTGTCCAGCGACACAGGCACAGGCTACCCCAAGTACATGTCCATCTACAGCACCAGCGTGTGGGTGACGGTGGGCGTGGCGGGCGCCGGCGTGGCGGCGCTCATCCTGGGCGCCTCGGTGCGGCTGGACCAGCGGCTGCGCAAGGCCGGCAAGTACGGGCAGGCCAAGGGCAGCTACGGGCCCCTGCTGTTCAAGTTCTACTCCTTCCTGGACTGGATGGGGCTGATCTTGATGACGCTGCTGGCGCTGTGGGCGGTGGTCATCGGCGTGATGCTGGCCAGCTGGGCCTCGCAGTGCTGGAACCTGGAGCAGGTGAGAGGCACTGGGGGCCAGCTGCGGCGGTCGCTCACGGCGCTTGTTCTGCACGCCAGGGCTGCCTTGCAAGGTGTGCTTGGCGACGAGGCAAGGAGCCAGAGCTGGGAGAGGAAGTGGCGGCGCGTTGCAGTGTGCGAAGATGAAGACCCGCAAATGTCGCCTGGCCCGCTGCTCGCGACCTCGCCTGCCCCCCCACACACACTGCAGGGCGCCGCCGTGGCATCTGCCAACATGGCTGCTCTGGATGACATGGCTTCCAAGTACACACAAAACCTGAACAACTTTGCGGCCGCCGTGATGGCGGCTGCTGGCGGCACTAGTGAGTTGTCCGAGCAGCGGATGTGGGCAGTGAGCGCAGCCGGCGGCATTCCTTTGCTTGCCGTTGGCAGCGCATCTCATCACATATAGTACACCGTACTCCCAGGTGTCTCTAGGCGGAACCGCTTTTTCATGGCAGGCCTGCTGATGCAGCGCTTGCTCATCCGCTGCTGGCCTGCAGCCGCCGCCCAGCTCAACAGCATCAAGTCCTTTGGCATCCAGCAGGCCGGCGCCCCAGCCCCAGCACCTGTCGCCCAGCCTGCTGCCACGCCTTCCCCTGTGGCCGCCCCCGAGGAGGCCAGCGCCCCAGCCCCAGCAGCTGGGCAGGTCAGCGCAGCCAGCATGGACACCGCACCCACCACGGCACCCATCAACACTACCACCCCGACCGCACCCACCACTGGCACCGTCACAGAGAAGCTCAACATTACTGTCTACTCGGCCCTGGCCACCCTCCAGCTATATGCCAGCAACCTGACGGAGGTCACCTCGCCCTCCACAGTGTGGCAGGAGAGCGGGCTGTGCCCCTCAGGTGCGCCTTTGGGCGGGATGGTGGGGCGCGCATATCATGCATGGGTGCGCATGCGTGTGTGCCTGCTGGCAGGGCAACGCCTGCCCGTGTTTGCCTTCCTGCCATATGGAGGCCGCTAGCGGAGGCAGGCCTGCCATGCCTGAAGCACTCTCCTGAGCCGGCTGCGTCCCTCCCCATGCTGCGCCACTCTGCCTGCAGCCGCCTGCCTGAACATGGCGATGTACCCCTTCACCGAGAGCTCGGCCTGCGTGTGCACCAAGGACGGGGTGCAGTCGGTGGCCACCCTGGCCGGCGAGTGCAAGGACGCGACGGTGTGGGCGCTGATTGGGGTGGCGGGCCTGTGCGCGGGGGCCATGTTTGCGGCCATGGAGCTGGCTGTGGACACCGTGCTGCTGAGCGCAGACCAGCTCTTCCTGCGCGTCATCAAGCGCAAGTCCTCCAGGTGCAGCCGCACTGGGTCCTCCAGGCTGGTTTATGAGGGACCCATCTGCGGCAATCTTGGGGCCGCTGCCATCAATCAACCGGTGCTTCATCCCCGGCTGGTGTGCTGCCACCCTGCCCCGGTGCAGGTCCAGCAGCAGGGGCAGCGCACGCAAGAGCGGCGAGGAGCCCAGCATGAGCATGAGCAAGCGGGAGATGGCGTCACCTTCGATGCCCCGAGGCGGCAGCTACCCCTACCTTGTGGTCAACGCCACTGCCACCACTTGAGCACAGCACTGCAGAGGAGGACCTGACCTGACGGCTAGCCATGAGGCCTCTCCTCTCTCCCCCACAGATCTCCCCCACAAAGACCACCGGACTTGGACAGTGACTCGTGAACTGCTGCTCTCTGCCTTCATTGACCTACCCAGCACTCCCTATTTCCTTTCTCAAACCGCCTGCCTGTTCCATAAATGTACCTAGTCGTCTATGCCCGACGCTGTGCAAGCGTCCTGCACCCAAACTGCACCACCACCGCTGCAAACTTGGTGGGACATGCCATGCTACACATCGCAGCACAATATTACGAGCTTGCTGCCAATGTGTTAGACATCTCCTGGGGCAACAGCAGGGAGCGTGACAGAGGATGGCAAGGGCTACTACTATTTACCCGCTGCTGGCTTGGGCAAATTGCTGCCGGAAGGCCGCCTCGTCCAGGACCAGAGGCGGCACCTGCCAGCGCAGGCCGCCACCCCCGCCATCACTGGCTGCCTCCACCTGCCGCCGTCGCACGTGCTGCTGCTGGTGGGGCGGCAGCAGCGCCAGCAGCTCCTCACGCTGCTGCTCCAGCTCCCCCACACGCTGTGCCAGGTGCAGTGGGGCATCCCGCCCAAACAAATGCACGTAGCAGCGCAGGATGTTGAAGCTGCCGCCTCCCGCCCCTGCATCAATGTCATCCTCATAATCGACACAGTCGTCTCCTGCAGGAGCATGAGCATTAGGACAGACAGACATTGTTCAGTTGGACAGCCGTGTGCAGGCCCACCCAGCGTCCGTGCGTGCTAGCCCCACCAATGTCCACGAGCATCTCGTCCACCCGCAGGAAGCGGAGCAGCGCCTCATCAGGCTCCTCCCCGCGAAGCCCAAACACGAGGTGGTTGAGTAGGCGGTAGTCGAAGCTCTTGGCGGCGGACGCCTGCAGCGCCTCCTCCAAGCTGAACCCGCAGCTGCTGCCGTGACCCTGTGCAGGCACGGTGGGGTGCTGCAGCATGAGGGAGCAGAGGCGGCGCTCCTGCTGCCAGTAGCACCGCCCCGCCTCCAGTTCCTGCTGGACCCCAGCCGTCAGCAGCCCACGCTCTCGCAGCACCTGCTGCATGGCTTGCAGGCCTGCACAGGCGGGGCGGCACAGCGAGGCTGTCAGGGGGGAGCAATGCCCCACGCCAAACATGCCGCTGGGTGTACATCATTGCCATGCCGCACTCACCAGCATCGCCAGGCTGATCCACATCCGCTGCCGCTGCTGATGTCGCCTGCTCGTTTTCCTCGTCGGCTTGATATATGACACCTTCGACAAAGATCAGAAGGGGCCACCAATTCAAGAAATCCTGCAAGTGTCATAGCAGTGCCAGCGGTGTTGGATCTGCCCGCCTTGCCTGCCCGCGGGTCGGCGTGCAACCACACCTTCAGCGGTTCTAAGCCATGAAGAGGGAAGTAGGTAAGCACAAAGTCCTGGATTGCACAGAGGGGGCAGCTGTCTTGTGTGGGTCAGCCTACTGCGGTGAGGGCTCCCCGCCCAGCCTCAGAGGGCGGCGCTGGTGGTCGCATGGCATTTTGGCACCAGTCAGGCAATTTAGCCGTCTTTTCCGGCGCCAATATGCTTGCCTCGATCGTGTGTTGAGCGCGCTCCCTGCAACAGACGGGAGGTTGGGGTGCCCATACATGGTGATCTGCCGGGGGCAGCCGGCACTCTTGCAAACGTCTGATCTGATTGCAGGGACTCACAGAGCTTTGAAGCTTATACACAGCTGCTCCATCTGACGTCCTTCGACACTCTCTGTTCTCTTCCTTGCTCAGCTCGGCAGACGATCAATTCACAGAGAAAAGGGAAACAGAAACAAATGGAAGCCAAACGCCAGACAAATGGAACCACCGCGCCAGCGGGGCCAGCGGCAAATGGCGCCACCAGCCCTGCCAGCGAAATCCTTCGATTAGTGCGCCGCTGCTGCGGCCTCAGCCGCCTGCTGCTGCACGCTGCGCCGCTCACTTGCCCATCATCCGCTTCACAGCAGCCACCACGTGCTCCACCGTGGGCAGGGCGGCTGCCTCCAGGTTCTGTGCATACGGCATGGGCACCTCGGCGCCCGTCACCCGCTCCGGCGGCGCATCCAGGTCGTCAAAGCACTCCTCAATCGCGATGCTTATGATCTCTGCGGGCAGAGCAGGCAGGAGCAGCGGAGGGCAGCGCAAAGCAGATCATGGAAAAGCCGTCCCACACCAACCCTCAGCTGGCTGCACACAGCGGCCGGACAGCCGCACCTGAGCCCACGCCCGACTGCGGCCAGCCCTCCTCTACCGACAGCACGCGGTGCGTCTTGCGCACGGAGGCGGCGATGGCGTCGCGGTCGATGGGCTTGAGGCTGCGCAGGTTGAGCACCTCGGCGCTGATGCCCTCCTGCTCCAGCAGCTCAGCCGCCTTGAGGTTGTAGCCCACCATCTTGCCAAAGCCGACCAGCGTGATGTCGCTGCCGCTGCGCATGATCTGCGGGAGAAAGCGCGGCGGGCGTGGGGGAGTGAGCGGGACAACTCACGAAAGAAGATTTGCATCTGCCCTGCGACCCCTCTTCATCACATGACACCACGCCCGCTTCCGCTGGCTCCCTCCCTCCTCTCCAGCCCCCGGCCCCCGGCCCAGGGGTGGGTAGCCCCCCACCTTGGCCTTGCCGATGGGCACCACAAAGTCCTTGTCCAGCACGGCCTCATCCACAGGGAATGGCTCGCCGTACAGGATCTCATTCTCCAGGAACACCACGGGGTCGGGGTCACGGATGGCGGCCTTGAGCAGCCCCCGCGCATCCTCGCTGTCGTATGGCGCCAGAACCTGCACGGGGGGTCAGGAAAGCGTCGGTGTGCAGGCTGGGGGGTGCCAGAGGCTTGCAGCTATGCATTGCAGCCATCTTGGGGGATTTCCAGCATGGCAGGGCAAGGTTGGCGGGCTCGGGCTGGACGTAATCATCTTGGGCGGCGGGCACGCGACGGCCAGCTGGGCAGATCGCGTATGGCACCCCGCAGGGCAATCGCGACCTACCAGCTGGATGCAGTGCATCCGCTGCTGAGGAGATGTACGTCAAGCCCAGTCCGCCACCCTGCCCCACCAACCCCAACCCCAGTATGCTCAAGGAGCGCCACTGCGGCACGAACGGCGGCCAGCCCCGCGACCCTGCCCACCTTGAGGCCGGGCACGGAGCTGTACCAGGCCGCAAAGCACTGCGAGTGCTGCGCCGCCACGCCCGCCGCTGCGCCATTTGCGCCACGGAAAACGATGGGGCAGGTGACGGCGCCCGAGCTCATGTAGTGGTGCTTGGCCGCGGAGTTGACTATCTGGTCGATGGCTTGCATGGAGAAGTTGAAGGTCATGAACTCCACAATGGGGCGCAGGCCCTGGAAGGCGGCGCCCACGCCGATACCCGTGAATCCCGCCTGCAGGCGCGGTGGGGGAGGCATGGTGTAGCCATGCGGAACGGCATCGGCGGCGGCAGTAGCGGCACCCACCAACGCTCCTTCGTCCTCTCTGCTCTCTGGCGCCCTCCCTGACGCGCAGCCCCATTCCGCCCCCCATTCTGCCCGCAACCAGGCCAGCCAGCCAGCCAGCCGGCCTGGGAATACATACCTCTGTAATGGGTGTGTCCTTGACACGCTTGGGCCCATACTTTTGCAGCAGGCCTCGTGTGATCTTGTACGCACCCTGGTACTCAGCCACCTCCTCTCCCATGATGAACACAGTCTCATCCCGCGCCATCTCCTCATCCATGGCTGCAGGCACACACACCGGTCGCAGGGGGTAGGTGGCAGCAGGGAGTGGGCAATCAAACAACTGGGAGTTGCCCAGGGTGGCGGCGGATGCACCGGCTGCCGCTACGCCCATGCGGCTGCCCCCGGCCGAAACAATCGGCGCCCACCTGAGTTCAGCGCATCACGAATGGTCATCTGCAAGGGCAGCGGAGCAGAGAACATGGGCATGAGACAACAGCGCTCTGGCCGGCATGGCAGCGGCGGCAAAGCCCTAATAGCGATGCTGGCCTGGCCGGCGCTGCTGCGTGTGGATGCAAGCGTGCATGGAACCCGGCTCCTTGCTCCACCGCCACTGCGGCAGACCCAGCACACACTGGGCTCACCTGCGTCGTGGCATAGCTGCGCACCAGCTGCGGCACGAGCGCGGCAGCGGCGCCGTCCCCCTGCACACATGCGCCACCGCCGGGAGGGTCAGCCCTGCACCCCTACTTGGGCGCGCACCGACTCCCACCCACGGCCCTCGCCACCATCCTGGGGATCTGCAAGGCCCACCTGGCTCCTGCGCAGGAGCGCAGCCGCCCCACAACCCAGTCGCTGCATGGCCCTGGCTCCCAATTGCCGCGCTCTGCAGCCCAGTGGCCAACTGGGTGATCCACGACCGTCGCAGTGCAAGGAGGGAAAGGCAGGAGGACGTGCGACCTAGGCCTGCCGCGCTGGCCTGATGCCGTTTCCTGGGGAGAACTCACCGATTTCGCCTTTGCTCAACCACAGACACTGAGAGCGATCAATCACACAGCGAAGTGTTCAGCGCCGCCGCCAACCTTGCCAGTGTGCACTCCAGCCAGCGCTGCAGCACCTGCGCACAAGTACGTGTTTCGATGAGTGTGAACGAAGCGGCAGTGAGAGCTGCCGTCAAGGCGCGCAAGGCCTACATCATCGAAAACTTGAAGTGAGCCGACAGCTCCGGCTCAGCTTTGCCCGGGCTCGTTGCCTCTGCTGCGATCCAGGGGCACAATACACGCACGCGCTGTGTGCACGCAGAGCGCCGCTCAGCCTGAGCGCCACGCCGCCGTCGTCGCACGCTGCCGCCCGCCTGCAGCACCATGACGCTCAAGTCCTGCCGGCAGATGCTTGAGGCTGATATGGGCGTGGAATCGGGCACGCTGAAGCCCTTCAAAGATCTGCTGGGCAGTCTGATTGACAACGTGGGTTGCAGCAGGCTCTGCATGGTGTGCCCCATGACATTCTAGCCCATGGCAGCATCACCGGCAGGTGCGTCACCCTTCCCCTATCGATCCACGTGCAGCTCCTTGCCAAGAAGGTGGCGGCTGAGAAGACGCAGCAGGAGGAGGAGCCGGGCTTCTCGGACAAGAAGAAGACGAAGGCAGCCGACAGCGGCAGCAAGCCCAGCAAGCGGCAGAAGCGGGAAGAGAAGCAGCCTGCCAAGTCGTCGGGTGGGTGCATGGAAGGGGATGCAAGACTTGTGATGCAGAGTATTGTTTCCCCAGACTGGATTCTGACAGCAGGTGCAGCAGCAGTGGTTATCGTATTTGCTGCCCAGAAACCTGTCGCATGGAGCTTAGCTGTCCCCTACGCATGTGCCGTCTGGAAATGGGAACTGTGAGCAATAATGCAGCAGAGGCAGCACTTGTGTTTGTGCAACACGGTTGATGTGAACGCTGCTCCCACTCTGCCTGCAGGCCCGCGGCAGTACAGCCGCACGGTGGAGAAGCTGCGTGGCATCTGCAAGGCTGCCACCATCACCATCCCGCCCAGCCTCTACGTCAAGAACAAGAGTGACGAGGATCTGCAGGCAGCGCTGGAGGAGCTGCTTGGCAGACATGGCCTGGATGCCAACTCGGGTGGGGACTGGCGCAGGGCACAAAGCAAGGGGGGTGGTAGGTAGTCCATGAGTGTGCTTGCATCCGGTGGCCTGCTTGCAGCATGGTTGGGCGAATCCACATCCACATTGGTTGCAACATGGTGGGCCCCATCCTGCAGGCGAGCGCGACATCCAGAAGGCCAAGAGCAAGCTGCAGGTGCAGCGAGATCTGGATGGCATCGACTCATCCAACATCATCCAGGGCGGGCGCGGCCGGCGGGCCGCCGCGCCGGTGTCATACAAGGGAATGGTGCAGCCGCCCTCTGATTCTGAGGAGGAGGAGGAGTCGAGCAGCGAGGAGGAGGAGGAGGTGGCGCTCTCCGGCAGCGATGCGGAAGCGGGTGGGTCCACACACAGCCGCCTGTGCTGGCAGCACAGCTCGCTGGTCAGGCAGTTCTGCTGCCAGAAGCATTGCAATTAGCCCGACAGTGAATTGCGCTCCCGCTGGCCTGCAGACTTGGACGGCACGGCGCCCGCCAAGGCCGCTAAGCCTGCAACTGCGGCACAGAAGAAGAAGCAGGAGGCCTCTGCATCCGAGTCGGAGAGCGAGGTTGCAGCCAGCAGCAGTGAGGAGGAGGAGGAGCTGGTGGAGCAGAAGGACAAGCATGTCGACAGCAATGGGGCAGCAGCAGCGGGCCGCGGCAAGTCACCCGCGGCCAAGAGCCCCGATGAAAACACGGCAGCCAAGTCCAACACGGGCAGCGGGGGCAAGCGCAAGTCGGCCAGCAAGGTGCGGCCAGCCGCCAGCCTGGAGGACAGCGACAGCGAGCAGGCGCCTGCAGCTGCCGGCAACCGGCGCGCCCTGGCTGAGTGGTCTGAGGACGATGACTGAGGCTGCTGTGGCCACTGCCCGCCTGGCATTAACCCGCTGCGTGCGCACCCGCCCCCTTGCTGCTGCCCACCTTGGCTGCAACCCTTGCTCACACTGATTGCGACTTGCATACCCCTGCCTTCTTTACAGCAATGTTTCACAACTGACCCCATCCCGTGTAATCAACCTATATAGCTGGTTTTAAGGTGCTGCTGACAGCCCTACTCATGCCCCATCACTTGCCCCCGGCTGTTACCTACTCCATCACTACTTGACCATCAGCGACCCCACGCGCCTGGCAATAGCCAGCAGTGCCTCATTGACCTTGCGCATAGCCTCCTCATTCCCCTGCCGCAGTGCCTCCACTCGCCCCTCCAGTGCCGTCACCGCTGCCTGGCACTCCCCCGCCACTTGTCGCACTGCTTCGTTGATCCTGGTGTCCACCGCCGCCAGTCGCGCCTCGTAGCCCCACAGCGCCGCCTGCACCTCCTCCTGTGCAGCGGCGGAACTGCCGTGGCCCATGGCGGTGGCCACCTGGCTCACGAGCTGCCGGCTCATCTCCGCACGGGTGGCCACCAGGGCCTGGCATCTGGCCTCGGCGGCCTCGCACCGCTGGTCCAGCAGCGTCAGCATGCCGAGCTTGAAAGCACCCAGGTCACCCGCCTCCTGACCCTGAAGGGAGCAGATGTGTGCAGCAAGCCTGATTGGGAACCATCTTGACACCTTTGGGCCAATTCTTCAGGTTCGGCACGCGCAGCGCGCAGCTGTAGCGGACGCTTGCCTGAGTCAGCTGATAGGTGGGGTTGGTCAGCAGGCTGTCATCGGCGGGCTCGGCGGGCTGCATGCCTGCTGCAGCGTGCCCGCCTGTCTCCCCTCGGCCGTGCACACCCTGCCCCATGTGTGCTGCGGGGATGGTGTCGCCATCCTCGGGCCCCACCGCCACCAGCAACTGCTGCAATGTGGCAAAGCGTTCGTTGAGCTTGTCGAGCGGGGCAGCGCCGCTGGTAGACGCAGCGCCGGGTCCTGCTGCTTTGCCAGTGGCCTCTCCCGCCTTGCCAGAACCTGGGCTGGCCGTCGGGGGCTTGGCAGCCGCTGCAGAGCACGGCCGCGGCGGCAGATCGCTCCCTGCTGTGCAGGCACCCGGCGACTTGGGGCGGCGGCTGCGGGCTGACAGGGGCAGCTTGGACTCGACCTCCTTGGCCGGGGAGGTGGCGCTGGCGGGGGCCGCAGCCCGCACCGCATCCAGCACCGCCTCAAGCGCGAGGCCTGCCTCCAGGGCCACCTGCAGGCAGGGTGAGCGGGACGCATGGCGCTCAAGCTCCCTTGGCCCGGGCCAGGACACCAGCCTCATCAAGCACGCCGACCCATGTGCATGGGCCAGCCTCGCCATACTCCCAGCCCCTATCCAGCCCGCCAGCCACTTGCCTGGGCCAACGCCTCCAAGAAGCGGGGGAAGCTGAGCACCCTGCTGCCCTTGCGCGCCACGGTGAACACCACGTCTGCCGCCGCCTTCTCGATGGGCAGCCCCGCAGCGGCGCAGGCGCGCTGGAACTGCCTGCTGTTGATCCCGTCGCCCTTCTCCGCCCGCTCCGCCAGCCCCTTGGCCGCACCCCAGCTGGCAAAGTGCAGGAAGGCGGCCCTGAGGCGAGGGTCGGTGGCGGTGTTGGGCGGGATAGGGGCGGGCTTGCGCTGCAGCCGGGCCTGCCGGGCCCCCTCGGCCTGCACCTTGGCCAGGCGGCTGTAAACCGCCCGGAATTCTTCAAAGCTGACGACTCCATCGCCGTTGGTGTCCATCTCTCGCAGTATAGATAGGAGTTCGTGTCGGTCCATGCCGTTGGAAAGGAGGTCCAGGTCTCGCAGAGCCGACAGCAGCTCGTCACGGTCCAAACGCCCGCTGCTGTCGGCATCATACTTTCTGAACACCTCGGCGGCCATGGCCCAGTCGCCGCCGCCCACTGCGCAAGGCGAGCACGTCAGGATGGCATCGGCTGTGGTCAATGCAGCGGTGGTGGTTGGGCATTGCCGCCCCGGTGGTGCGCGGCGCAACCCTCCAACGTGCCGACAAGTCGCAGAGGGCCGGCGGATGCAGGGTCTAAGCTGCTGCAGACTCACCGTTGGCGCAGGCCATTTTCAGGTGTCCACGAAAAAGTGTCGAAATCGATGGCGCCAATATCAGGTTACTGACTGCAATTCACAGAATGAAGGGCGCAGGGAATCCAACAGAAAGGGGAAACCGGCTGGTTGCTCCTGCTGTGCCACATAGGACGTGCTGTGGTTCCCAAAACAGCGTTCCCACCACAGCGTTCCCTTTGCACATCCATCAGCACCATGAGGGCCTGCGCGACAAGACTGCTGGGGAGCACAGGGCAAGTGCTTGGGCTGGGCCGCCGCCCTTCGCGGGCCGAGTGCTTGCTGGCCTGGCAGCCGCTGCACGCTCACCACCACCAGCAGCAGCAGCGCAGGCGGCGGCAGCGTGGCCTGCATGCCACATGTGGCGCACCGGCGGCAGAGCAGGCGGCAGAGCAGGCAGCGAAGCAGGCGCCGCCCACCACCCCGTCCAGCAGCGGCCCACCTCCGACAGCGCTGCAGTCGTTTGACTTTATCACTCTGGCAGCGGCAACAGCAGAGCTGCAGGCCTGGGTACCGGCCAAGATTGAGGCCGTGATGCAGCAGGAGACGGGAACGGCGCTGCGCCTGCGCACGGCGGCCGACACTGGTGAGGCTGGTGGCTGCTGTGGTTTGCTTTTGGGCCGGCTTTACAGTCCAATTTTGGCGAGAGCGTTATGAAGCAGGCGCTGCTCCGGTGGCTCCAACCGTCTCCCGCTGCCCCCGCTCCCAGGCTGGCTGCACCTCGGCTATCACGCCCGCTACGCACACGTCGGCATGAGCAGCGACCCTCCCGCCCGCGGCTCCGCCGCCGAGCTCTACACCTTTGGCGCGCAGCTGCAGGCGGCGCTGCGGGGGCTGGTGCTCACGGGCGTCTCGCTGCCCACGCCCTTTGAGCGCGTACTGAAGCTGGCCTTTGCGCAGCGCCCCGGAGAGCCCGCCGCCTGCCAGCTTGTGTATGAGTGCATGGCGCGCTACTCCAACCTGCTGCTGGTGGGGCCCGACGACATCGTGCTGGCGGCGGCGCACCAGGTGCTGCAGGGGGCGGGGCGTGCGGCGGTGGTGGTTGGGCCCATGCCGGTCGTGCTGTGGGCAGGCATAAGTGACAGTACTTCGATGTTTTATCGCTGCCTGCTGTTTTGGTGGGGCCTGATGCTCCCCGCCTTGCAGGTGGGGCAGCGCATGTCGAGCGTGCGGCACGTGCAAGTGGGCGGGCGGTGGGAGCCGCCGCCGCCCGCCAGCGGGCTGGACCCCGACAGCTGCGCCTCGCTGGAGGAGTGGTGGGAGGTGCTGTGCCGCCTGGCAGAGGCGGCGCCTGCAGACCGCAGGCCCACGCTGGTGCAGGTGGCGGTGCGCGGGTTCCGCGGCGTCAGCCCGCAGCTGGCACGTGACATAGCGCAGGCAGCGGGCGTGCCGGCAGACAGCCTGCCCGCCGACCTTGCGCCCGACCAGTGGCAGCGCCTGCACCAGCAGTGGCAGGCCTGGCTGCAGCGCCTGGCCTCGGGCAGCTTTGCCGCCAGCAGCTGCCCGCGGAGCGGCGCCTACAGCCTGCTGGGTACGCAGCCGCGCCCGGTGCCCAGCCTGCTGCCCTTCCTTCACGACTACTACTCGGCACCGCAGCAGGCAGAGACCTTTACCGCTCTCAAGCAGCAGCTGGCTCGAGCAGTGGCTGCCGCCATGGCACGGCTCCAGAAGAAGATGGAGTCACTGCGGCAGCAGGGCGGGGATGGAGACAAGCACGAGCGCACGCAGCGGCTGGCTGACATGGTGATGGGCAACATTTACCGGTGAGCAGGGGGACGCGGCCAGCAGCGGAGAGGAGATGAGGGGTCCTTGCGGTGGATGCATGCTTGGCCATGCCGCCAGAGCACTGCTGGCGCATGCTGTACACACGCTGCTCCCCTCTGCTGCGCGGTGCTGCCGCCTCAGAATCCAGCCGGGCGCCGCCTCTGTGGAGGTGGAGGACTGGGATACTGGGGAGCTGGTGGCGATCAAGCTGGACCCTGAGAAGACAGCGGTGGCGTTTGCAGAGGGCCTGTACAAGCAGGTGCAGCTTACTGCCGCCGTTGGCTGAACCTGCACGCGGAGACTGTTTTTGTGCTGCCGGCGTGCAGGCCCACAGCTGGTTGCATTGCCTGCATTTGCAGGCCCGCAAGCAGCGGCGCGCGGTGGAGCAGGTTGCGCCGCTGCTGGCGGCAGCGCGGCAGGAGCTGGACTACCTGGCGGAGATGGAGGTGATGCTGGCGCAGCTGGAGGCCGGCTCCCACCTGGCGGCGCTGCAGGAGGTGCAGGTGCGAGCGGGGTGGGGGTGTTGGTTGGCGTGCTGGAGCGGGGTGATGGCAGGCCCGGGCAAACGAGCAGCAGCACTGCCAGCAAGTGTGCTTTGCCCAGTCTTCAACACGGCTTGCATGGTGCCTGTTTTGCAGGCTGATCTGGTTGCAGGCAAGTACATGAAGGCACCGCCAGACGCAGCGCTGGCTGACAAAGCAGTCGCTAAGGCCCGCAAGGCGCAGAAGCGCAGCGGCGGCAGCAGCAACGCCGCCGCCGGCGGCAGCCGAGACTTCCGGCGCTACGACTCGCCCTCCGGCTTTGCGGTGCTGGTGGGGCGCAACAGCCGGCAGAATGACGAGCTCAGCTGCAGGCTGGCGCAGCCTGGCGATGTGTGGATGCATGCGCGCGGCGTGCCGGGCGCACACCTGGTGATGCGCGTTCCTGCGGGGCAGGCGGCCGGGGAGGCGGACCTGCGGTTTGCCGCCGACTTGGCTGCCTGGTTCTCAAAGGCACGCACCGACGGCAAGGTGGACGTGACAATGTGCGACCCCAAGCACCTCTCCAAGCCCTCCGGCGCCAAGCCGGGGCAGGTGATGGTGAGGAAGGAGGCGGTGGTGGTGGGGCGGCCAGACCAGTCGGTGGCGGCGCAGCGGGGCGAGGTGGAATGAGGCCAAGTGCCACCCTCTTGAGGCATCCCCTTTGGGTTCTGTAGCCAACCACTGTGCCAAGGCCTGCCCGACCGCCAGCACTGCTCTTCCTTTCCCAGTTTTAAAGCGATGTTATAATGGTGATGCCTGTACAAGTGTGGGCATTCGTCAGACATTTTTTTCTCAAGGGAGTGGCTGAGGCGCGCTGCCACAGCAGCGCAAGGAATGAAAGAGCAAAGGGTAAGAGTACAGAGCAGCATTGCAGGGGAGCGGGAGCGGAGGGGAGGCAGGCACGCACACAGTTCTCACGGAACACAACTTGGAGCTTGGCAGGCTAGCTGACTGGCTGATGGTCGGACAGGATGTCATCACTCGATGCCAAGGACCAGGGGAGGTGGTGGGGAAGGGTGCGGCGCGCTTAGGCCGCCACGGGCTGCTTGGAGGCTGCTGCGGGCTTGGCGGCCGCGGTCTTGTCCAGCTGCGCGTGCCTGATCAGCTCCTCGTTCACCTGCGGCGCCAAGCAGGGCCCAAAGTCGTGCAGGCTCAGCCAGCACAGCCCCAGCACAGCAGCAAGCTTTCTGCCAGGGCAGCAGCATAGCAGTCCCCTTGAGCTGCCACCCTTGAGCTGCACAGCCGCCACGCACCTCTGCCACGGTTGGGTGTGCGTGCACGTTGAACTTGAGGTCGCCCAGCGTCTGGCCCATGTTCATGGCATTGGAGAACTCGTGGATGTTGTCGGCAGAGTGCAGGCCAATCATGTGCACCCCCAGGATCTCCCCGGTGTCCTTGCGGTACATCATCTTGGCCATGCCGTCGCTCTCCAGCTCAGCCAGGCTCTTGCTGTTGGCCTGCAGCCAGGGGGGGGGAGGTGGGGGAGATTGAGGGGTTCAGCTTGAGGTGAGAGCAGGGTTCC
>NW_005435074.1:1236344-1270248 GCF_000147415.1 Chlorella variabilis | reverse complement strand
GCCCCCCCCCCCCCCCCCCCACACCACCACACACCCACTCCCACCCACCCACCCACCCACCCACGCAGAGCCCACCCACCTTGTAGTATGTCTTGGACACACCCAGCTTGTCCGCCCAGCCCTCCTTCTCCGCCTTCTCGCGAGCCGCGTCCTCGGTCATGCCCACAAAGCTGACCTCGGGGTGCGTGAAGCAGGCGGCAGGCACCGCCATGTGGTTGACCACGCGGTCCCGCCCGCACATGCACTCCACTGCGGCGATGCCCTGCGCGCTGGCCGCGTGTGCCAGCATGTACTTGCCGTTGGCGTCGCCGATGCAGTACAGGTTGGGCACCGCCTTGCCGCTGGTGTCCACCACCTGCGAGTGGCGGGCAGACAGCACGGGTCAGGGCAGAGGGATGCGAGGGGGGGAACGACTGCTGCAAAGCGGGCTGAGGCCCAGCTGGCTGGCTGATCGATGGCCCGCCCCCGCCGACTGAAAGCATCCTGCCCACCACCTGCTCCTGTCCCTTCCAGCCTGCCGGCCGCCGCCCCAGCCCCCACCTGCATTTTGTCGTTCACGGGCACAAAGCCGCGGCGGTCGGTCTGCACGTTGACCGAGGCCAGGTTGAGGCCGTTGGTGTAGGGGGCGCGTCCGGTGGCCACCAGACACGCATCCACCTCCAGCTCATCCACCACCTCCTTGGTGCTGAAGTCGGTCAGCTCAATCTTGACCGGCTTCACGCCAGGCACGCCTGCAGCAGGGTCAGCGCGGGCGAGGGCACACGCCAAAGGCGAGTAAGTAGCACAGGGTTGAAGCAAAGCGTAGGGCGGCGTGGAATGGAGGGGTGCAGGCAGGCGGGCGGGCAGGCGGGCAGCAGCAGCAGCAGCACCACCACCATCAGCCTGCCCCGCTTTCCCTTGCCACTGTAGCCCACTAGGGCTGAGCGGGCGCCGCACCTGGGGTGACCTTGGATGCGATGACGTTGGTGTGGAAGTCGATGGGGCGGCCGTTGATGAGCAGGCGCTGCGCCAGCTTGGCAATCTCGCGGTCAAACCCGGGCATCATGTTGGGCAGTGCCTCAACAAACGTCACCTGAGTGTGGCGCAGTGAGGCCGTGGAGGGCAGGTGGAGTGCGCATATCGGTATGCCAGGCTGGGGTCTCCAGGGAATGCAGACTGACACGGCAGCTGGGAGTCTGCTGCCATCCGTCTGGCTGCCTCGCTAGCCTCGCAGCGTGCCTAGCCGCCCCCTCCCAGCCCTCGCCCACCCCCCAGCCTCCACCCCGCAGCCCCACCCTTGCTCGCTCCCCACCTCGCAGCCCAGCGCGGTGTACACATCTGAGAACTCCAGGCCGATGTACCCGCTGCCGATGATGGCGATCCAGTTGGGCAGCCACTCCATCTTGAGGGCGTGGTCCGAGGTGAACACAGTCTTGCCGTCCACCTCGATGCCACCCGGCACAAAGGGCACAGAGCCGGTGGCAATGATGATGTCCTTGGCGGTTGCAGAGCCGCCCACGTCCACGCGGCCGGGCAGGCCGTAGCTGACGGTGTGCGGCCCGGTCAGCTTGGCCTGGCCCTTGAGGATGGTCTGCAGGAAGCGGGGCGGTGGAGGCAAGGCGGAATGCGGCATCGGCGCCTGGCGGCTGGAGGGCGAGCTGGCGGCTGGCATGGGCCTTGCTGGCAAGCATGCTCTGGATGCACTGGAAGCGGGCCTACTGATGTGCTATAATGCAGCTCGGCTCCCGCCTAATGGACGCACAGCCAGATAGTGGTGGGTTCCACCTGCCAGAATCGGCCAGTCTGCTGCCCAGAGAGACCACGTCGGGTGCCCATGTGCGCCCTGTGGCTTGCCAGCATCCCTGCTGCCACCTTGGCCGGCCCCCGCACTCACCACTCCCAGGCTCTCCAGGCTGCGCTGCAGGTTGCCCTGGACCGTGGAGGCCAGGTTGGTGGCGTGGTCGGCGATGGCCTGGCGGTCAAAGGTGGCCACGCCGTTGAGCTGGATGCCCAGCGTCTTCTGGTGGTGGTCGTTGCGCAGCTTGCGCACCTCGTTGGAGGCGGCCAGCAGGGCCTTGGAGGGCACGCAGCCTCGGTTGACGCAGGTGCCGCCAATGTCGTGCCCCTCGATCACCGCCACCTTGAGGCCGCAGTCGACGGCGTGCAGGGCGGCGCCGTGGCCGCCCACGCCGCAGCCAATGACGATGAGGTCGTAGTCATACTGCTCGCCGCCGGCGGGGGCGGAGCTGGGGGAGCCGTTCTTGCCAGCTGCCTGCGCCCGCACCACAAACCTGCAACACAGGCGGCGGCGGCACGGTGGTGGGCGGGTGGGGCCGTTGCGGAGGATCGCGGGGTGTTGGGCACCCCCAAGGAGCGCATTGGCGGTCGGAGCGGTAGCTGGGGGCTATCGGGCGGGCAGGAGGGCCGTGCGTCGAGTCATGGGGGGGCACCAGTAGACCATTAGCCTCACCGGCTAGCGGAAGCAGCTGCCACCACGGGAGCCCGCTTGGCTTGATGCACCGCGATCGCCTTGCCCGCAATGCGCTGCAGCCCACACAGCCTCGCTGCGGCCTGAGGCCTGGCGCACTGGCCTGCGCTGATGGGGCTCAAGCTGACCGCCACCATTTTGCTGCACGAGATCCACAAACGATACAGGCGCCAGGAGGGAGCAGGCAGGCGTCAAATGCACAAACTGGCATGCGGATGGGGGCCTGGGGTCGAGGAGAAGAAAAGCCAACAGGGCGCGGTGATGGACCATTGGCGTTGTGCTGTTGCTGTCAGCCATCAGTAGCGATTGTTGCAGCAATTTAGCGCCTCTGCCGTTCACACGACACCGGCCCCAAACTTGCATGCTGTTCTTGCGGCTCACGCGCCCCTCCCTGCACGCCACCTTGCTGTGTGCACAGCCTGGAACCGAGCAGCAGCTAGGATTCAATCCAGCGCCACCCCAAATCGGCCCGCCCCGTCTGCCGGCACCGCGCGACTCTTGGAGAGAGAAGAGAAGGGAGAGGAAGGGAGAAGAGGAGAGAGGAGAGAAGAGAACGCCTAAACATGACTGCCATGGACGAGGAAATGTTCTTCCTGCAGCGCGTGGTAACACGAGCGCAGATGGGACCGCGTGCGCCTTGTCCCCTGGCCGATGCGGCCGCCAGCATACGGCAGCTGTTGGATACGGTGAGTCCTGTTGGTTGCGATGCAGAAATGGGTGGTATGTCATTTTCCTGTTGCAGCAGCCCCATGCGGCTGCAGAATGGCTGCAGTCGCGCATTTAGGCTGCAATGACCGCATTCAGCTGATGCTTGGCCCCCTCAATTCTCTTCTTGACGCGCTCTCTGTCTCCTGTCTCAGGATGGTGGATCAATTGTGCACGACGACACTGCCACCCTCGAGCAGATGGCGACAGCTTTGGAAGATTTGGACGGCATTGCAAGGACGCACAGCGACGAGCCCAGAGCTGCAGCACCAACATCAGCAGCAGAGGGTGACGAGCAGGCCAATGGCATAGCTGCATCCGAGCAGCACAGCAGCGACAACGATGAAGAGGAGCAGCCAGAAGCCAAGACAGGGCAGTCAAAGAAGAAGAGTAAGGCAGCTGCAGCTGAAGCGGAGGGGGCAGCTAACGGAAATGGTGAGAAGAAGAAGAAAAAGCGAAAGAACGAGAGGCAACAATGAGGGGCATGACCCTCGCTCATTCCCTTTCGCCACCTCCTGCCCATTTCCTTGGCCAGTCTTCCTGCTGTTCCTCCTGCCCATTCTTGCCTGTTAATGTCCCTGCTGTCATCGCATTTCATTGTTGCTCCATTATATGTTTCTGCTGCAATTGCAAAATAGCTAAGCATTTTGACACAGCAGGCAACATGGATGGCTGCCTATGGCTAAATCAACGCTGCTGGTCTGTGGGGGCTTGGTGCGCTGGGCTTGATCCCGAGTCGCTTCCCAGGCCATGTTCATCGCCGTGCAAAGCCCGACAGGAAGCCCTTCTGCTGCTGCTGCCGCTCGGCCTGCTGCTCTTGCAGGCGCTTCATGCGCTCGCGGAAGGCAATGGGAATGTCCTTCCCGTCATAAGACTTGACTACATCCCGCACATCCGGCACCTGCAAGGCAGTGAAAGGAGGGCAGCGGGCTCGCATGGGACTGCCAGCCTCTGCCGACAGCCGGTAGGGACAGAAATGCTGCCCCACTGCAATGTACCGCCCTGTGTTGTCACACCGCACCTGCGTGCGCACCACCGCCTCAAGGAATGGCAGCAGGTCCAGCAGCATCGTGTCCCCCGCCTTCCACTCCTTGCTCAGCTGCACGTGGGGCAGCAGGCGGCGACAGAGTTGTGAAGACCCTCACAAGCTCGCAACGCAGCAAAGCATCGCAGCTAGCACGCCCGGCGTGCAACCTTTTGCGGCGCCACTGCAGTTGCAGCACCCTGCAGCCCATCACCAAAGCCACACCTTGATGGCGTTCTCCGGCTGCAGCGCGTATGCGTCTGGGTCTGCGGTGACGAACAGCACCTGCCGCATGTCGCGGTTCAGCTTGGACAGGTCGCGCACGTGCTTGCCGTTCACGTACTGCGTGCTGTCGCGGTACAGTCTGCAGGGGCAAAGTCAATGTATAAGGATGGTTGGGCCTGCCAACCGCTTGTTGCTTTGGCTGACGACAGGCCGCACCCTGCCGCCAGGCCCACCAGCACATGGAGGCCCACGCACGGCGGTCGCTCCCTCCCCCTTGCACGTAGCGCACCATGCACCCACCCACCGCGCCACCACACCTGTACTGAATCATGCGCTGCGGGTCCAGGCGGTCCAGGATGGGGTCTGCATAGGTGGGCAGCTGGCTGGTGTACACCACCAGCTCGTAGTATTGCGCCATGGAGCGGATGAAGTCCTCCACCCCGGGCCGCTTGAAGGTGCGCCAGCCGCTGCGGGCGGGGGTCCAGCGGGCGCAGGCGGAGCAGCAATCGGGCACCTGCCAGCCGGCACAACGTGTGCACGACTCTCCAAGACCTGGCTGTCCAGGCTTGCCTGCAGCCTCCCAGCTCAGCACGCAGCACCGCAACCATGTCAGCCTGGCCCTCGCCCACCCCCTGCGCACTCACCGTCCGCGCGTCCAGTCTGAGTGCACCAGCACATCATCCAGGTCGAGCACCAGGGTCTTGATGTGGCGCGCGTTGGGCGGCAGGTCGGGCAGCAGGCGGTCGGAGGGCGGGTCGGCATACTTCTTCATCTCGCCTTCCAGCTGCTGCCGCTGCCCCGCATACCACTTCATGACCGGAACCCACAGCTGCAGGCGTGCAGAGCAGGGAGTCGCTCATGCGAACGCAGCAGGCCAATCAGACCAGGTGCCGCATCTGCCGCTTCCCCCGCCCAGCTGCTGGCACGCCCAGCGCACCGAGGAGCCGGGGAAGGCGTTTTCGGGCTTAGACTCTGTCTCCTCGATCATGCGCTCCACCTGGCCCACATCGTAGCGGTAGGTGTAGTAGCCGAAGAAGGAGGCGGCCGCCACGCTGCCAAAGAACAGCGTGTTGCCAATGACACTGAGCACTCTCCCTGCCGCCGAGTGTTCTATCGCATCGAGCGCCGCCGCGTCTGCTGCTGCTGCTGCTGCTCCAGAGGTGCCTGCCCCTGCTGCACCCTCCATCGCCTCTGCTGGCAGCTTGACATTATCAAACAGCTTGTGCGCCGTCTCCGACTCCTCTGTCAGAGCGCCTAGCCGGCTGCGGCTGGCGGGCGGCGGCGTGGCATCGCTGCATGTGCGGCGGTGGGCAGAAGGGGCAGCAGCCGGCTCAGCTTGGGGCCGGGGCGCTCAGTAACCTGCTGTTCAGCGGCCACTCACCTGAACGCCCGCTGCAGGCCGCTCTTGGCCTCCTTGGCAACACTGCGCTGCAGTGTGCGCCACCCCTGTATCGCCCCCCGCAGCATTGCGAACTCTACTCAGGCTCCGAGCGCTAGGCAGCTCCCCGGCGACTCCTGCTGCCTCCTGCTGCCTCGAGTTCAGAAGGGGGCGGTTTCCGTGCGGCTGGACTCAGGAGCGGGCTCTAGATTTCCTCAGGACAACCCGATTATTGGGTTTACTGTTTTGAGGGGCCGCCAGGCAGCCAGGCACATGCCACGAAGGACATCAGCGGCCACCTGAAACTCTCGACTCCAGGCCTTCTTGCCTCTTGCAATGCATGCATGGATACCATCGTGTCGTCCACCAGTGCAAATGGCGGCGCTCGCCCTCCCCTGCCTTCGAGTTGCCTGGCAGGCCCAGCAGTTCACGAGCCTGCATGCCTTCCAGGGAGCAGCGCAGTGTGCTGCAGCGCGGTGGCAACAATGCCACAGGCGTGGCCATGTAGCAGCAGCCAGCGGCGACGGGCCGGCTCCCGCCGCCACTGCCTCGCCGACTGCCGCCACTGCGGATGACCAAGCGCTGGACCCTGGCTTGGTGAGCTGCATGTCGACACCCATTGGTCTGGAGATAGTGGGTAGTAGATACTTGTGAAAAGCTTGGGCCTCCATCAACCAACGGGCTGCCCTCCATGCAATGTCAACAAGGCTTGCAACGGCATGCTCCTCACCTCATGCTCCACAGCTTCATTTTTCCTGCAGTACATTGTCAGCACACCCATCGGCAACCTGGAGGATGTCACGCTGCGTGCGCTGCGTGTGCTGCGCACCGCCAGCCTGGTGCTGGCCGAGGACACGCGACACACGCGCCAGCTGTTCAGCCGGTATGACATCCACACACGCCTAGAGTCCTTCCACCAGCACAACGAGCGGCAGAAGGAGGCCATGGTGCGCTCGCCCAGCTGTCAGGGCGCTCTGCAGCATCCCATGCTGATCAGACTGCCGCTCGCGCATGCTGAAGCGTGCTCATTTCACCTCATTTGTGTCCAGGTGCTGCGCCAGTTACAGCAGGGTGCCGCCATTGCCCTGGTTTGCGACGCGGGCACGCCTGCCATCAATGACCCTGGAGCCGACCTGGTGGCGGCGGCAGCAGCAGCAAACGTGCGCGTCATCCCAGTGCCTGGCCCCTCAGCGGTGCTGGCCGCGGTGGTGGCCTCGGGCCTACCCACACAGCAGTTTCTGTACTGCGGCTTCACAGCGCCCAAGGCGGGTGCGCGACAGAAGCAGTTGTCCAAACTGGCGGGGCAGGAGGCGACGCTCGTCTTCTACGTGTCGCCGCACTCGCTGCTGGCGGCGCTGGAGGATGCCGTCCAGGTGCTGGGCGCCCACCGCCGGTACGAGCTGCTGCCTGCTCAACCACCTGCTGATGATGGCGGGCGCGAAGCTTAGCCAATTTTGTTTTGTGTGCGTGGCCACCCTCCAAACTGCGCCTGGTTTTGCCCCCAGCACCCCCCCCACTGACCTTCCTGCCTGCCCTGCCTGCTGCTCGTAGTTGTTGCCTGGCCCGGGAGCTGACAAAACGGCACGAGGAGCTTTGGCGCGGCAGCCTGGGGGAGGCGCTGGCGGAGTTCAGCGAGCGGGGTCCACGTGGCGAGTTTGTGCTGCTGATAGAAGGGTCTGGCAGCGCGGCAGCGGTGCAGGGAGAGGCGGTCAGCGAGGACCAGATTGTGGAGGCTCTGCGGCAGGCGGTCGCGGCGGGGCAGTCGCCCAGCTCGGCTGCACGAAGCGTAGCAAAAGCGCTGGGGCAGAGTAGGAAGCTGTGCTACTCTCTTTCGCTGGGCTTGCAGGCCATTGAACCGTCAAGCTAGTGTATCCAGTGTGAGTAACTTCTCTTTTGCCCTTGTGTGACAGCACAGTCTCACGCATTTCAGTCACACATTCGGTGTGTGCATGGTTGCTGACGTGGAGGGGAGGCCGGCGGGGGACAGGCGGCGCCAGACAACTGGTCACCCACGTGTGTCATTCTTCTTCTCTTCTTCTTCTTCGGTCACGACTGCCGACATGAACAGGACCCCTCTGGGCCTGGCTGTCCTGCTGACCCTTCACGTGGCGATCGCTGCCGCGGGTGAGGACTGCAGCGGGCACGGGAAGCGGGCGGACGATGGCTCGTGCCAGTGCGATGGCTCCTGGCCCGAGCCTGGAAGCAGCGGCTGGACGGGGCCAGACTGCGCCCTGCCCGTCTACGGCGGCAGCGCCGACGGCTCGGACATGACCGGTTGGTGCCACGGAAGTGGCTGCGCGTCTCTGGCGCCAGGGAATTGGAGTTGCTTTGCAGTGAGGGCTCCTTGGAAGTGAGTGATCATGGCATTCGTCAGGGGCGCCGCAGCTGTAGCAGGCGCCGGTGATGCATGGGAGCGCTTGACGTGGCGCAGCTCTCCGCGCCTGGCTGCCTGCCCACCGCAACACACTCCTCTGCATCTTACAGGAATGACACCTGGAACTACTTCACAGTGCTGCTTCAGAGGACGTCCGCCGACGAGAAGGGGGACCCCGACCTGTTTGGGCTGTGGACCAACGGCAGCGCTGTGCCCAGTATGAGCGCCAAGGGCTTCGATTTTCAAGACACATCCTCCTCCAGCCACCCCACCATCCTCCAGAGCATCAAGAAGGGGCTGGATGACTACCTGGGCGCTTATGTATGCGCGAGGGCCTACGGCTCCGAGCCCATTGAGTTCTCCCTGCATGCCACCCTCACCCCCTGCCCCGCCAGCTTTGACGTCGACACTGGCACACCGCTCATGTGCCAGACGGCAGCAGATGCACCGGAAGCCGAGCGCCGCTACAGCGAGTGCACCGCAGGGGGCGAATGCGTGTGCACGGGCAGCTTTGCCAAGCCGGTGGCTACGGTTTACCCTGGCATTGGGTTTGAGGACTGCAGCACTCCCACGCTCAACGTCAGCCGCGACGCCCTGACCGCCAACAAGACCTTCCAGCTGGAGCACGAGAGTGTGGAGCCAGACCAGTGAGCTGCTGCTTGCCTGCAAGCAGTGCCTGGGCGCCTGGCCCGGGCAAACAGTGCATGGCGCAACGCATCTGCCTGTGCTGCACCCATGCTCCCTCGCCTTATCCGGCTGCCGCTGTCCTGTGGGCCTGCAGCTGGCGGCAGTACCGCTTCCATGTCGAGGAGGGCGACAATGAGGTGGTGGTGTCGGTTGCCCTGGAAGGCAATTCCAGCAAGGGTGGGATCGATCTCTTCCTCAAGTCGGAGCAGCCCGCAGGTGCTTTGGGAGCTGCTGGTGTGGGTGTGCAAGCCTTCTTGTGCTGCTGTCTGCATGGCGGGCAGGCCACCACAGCAGCTTATGGCTTGAGTTGACGAGTGCAGCCCTTAAAGAGGACTGGCCACATCCTGCTGTCACTCCCTATGCAGGCTGGGGGCCTCGTCAGTACGACCTGCGCCCCCGCTGGAATGCCGCCACCGGTGACCGATCGATTGAGGCGGTGTTGCACCGCTCCCTGTCCCAGTGGCGCTCCGGCGTGTGGTTTGCGGGCGTGGTGCGCTGTTGCCGCCTTTACCGCCGGTGCCGCTGCAGGGCATGGCATAACTCGGTCTATTTGCCGCAGCCCCATCCCAGTGGAATGCTGACGCCATGCCGGAGCCTGCATTCATTGCGTTCCCTGGCCTCACCGCAGGTGGGCTCTGACGCCCCTATAAACTACACCCTCACTATCTCCAAGTATGACTGCCCCGGCAACTGCTCCTCCCATGGCACCTGCGTGCCCACCGGCGTGGAGCCACCGCTCAGGCAGTGCTTATGCGACGAGGGCTTTGGCGGTCAGGACTGCTCCAAGTCCTCACTCCCGCTGGAGTATGGCGTGACAGTCCACCAGGTGCCAGCGGCATTTGAAATCAATTACTTCTCGCTGCCAGCCCCCACAGGCAAGTATGGGGCCCTGGGTGCGGTCGGGGACCATGGCTGTGCCATGCGATGCTCGGCCCCTGCGGTGGCATGCGAGCAGGAGCGGCCAGGGCCTGTGTTGTGCGCATCCAGCTGAGGTGCTGCTGTGCCCCCGCTGTTGACTCCTCGCACCTTCAGAGAGCATGCTGACTGGCAATGTGGAGCTGGTGGTGGAAGCGAGCTATGAGGCCACGGTTGCGACGCATTGGCTGGAGGCACACCCCTCGGTGCTGCTGGACAAGGTGATGGCGGCATTGCTGCACACCAGGGCGGCTCTGTCGCGTGTCTACCAGCCCGACTTTGGCACACTCCTGCTCGCCAGGGAAGCCGGTGACCTCCCTGAGTCTCCGGGCCAGGCCCCCTTGACTGCAGACGGACGGCAGCAGCTACCCAAGCGCCACCAACTTCACCCACAAGCTCAGCCTGGACCTGCCGGGCGTGGCCTACAACCTCTCCCTCTGCCCCAGCCAAGTGCGCCAAGGCAACTGGACGCTGGCCATGTACAACCCCATGCCAGTCATGCCCATCTCGTTCAACCTGACGGTGCACAAGATTGGGCGGTGCCTGCACAACTGCCACGGCCACGGAACGTGAGTTTGTGGTGATGCTCGCTCAATGGTGATGCCCAACCAGGTTTGCTGCTGGGACCTGCGCAGAACGCTCTGCGTTGCCGTGTTGAACAGCAGGCAAGAACCCTTGTTGCCTGCCTGCTCCTGGCCCTCCGCAGCTGCACCCCCGATGGTGTGTGTGAGTGTGAGGCCAATTGGGCGGGCGGAGACTGTTCCGTCTCCCAGAATGCCACCTGCCTGGACGGCTCCAGGCGGGGTGTGGAGAAGCCGGAGCAGCACGGCAGCTGCTGGCAAGAGTGCCGCTGCAACAATGGCACGGAGTGCAGGCAAGCCAGGCCAGCCAATTGCCCTACGTGTCCACTTCTGCAGCATTCTAGCAGGTCCCCAGCTTCTCCAACACGTGCCTTAGGTTGGCCATCCCCCTGCCTGCCTGCAGCTTCTCTGAGGACTGTGCCGACTTCACCTGCCAAGCCGGCTTCCGCCGGCAGGCAGCCGAAGCCAACTGCGTGCAGGATGAGTGCACCAAGGCAAGCATATTCCTTGGGGTTGCCAGACACATGGTCAATTTAGGCCCCCATCCCCCATCGTTCCTAGAATCACGGGGCTCTCTTTCACACCCTTTTTTCTTGGCTGCTGCCGCAGGATGCCTTCTCGGCCGACAGCAACGTGGTGTGTTTGAAAAATTGCACCTGCCCAACCGACGGCAGCGCCTGTGCACTGGCCAAGGAGTGCAGCATCAAGATTGACATCCAACGCGGTGGCAAGAAGGGCGTGGGAGGCGGCACCATGTTTTTCTGGATGATTGTGAGCATGTTGCTGGGGGGCGCAGGCGCGTTGTTCTTCATTCACCGGCAAGGCATCCCGCCGTGGCTGCCGATGCGCGAAAGGGGATACCTCGGGGCAGGCATGTACAATGAACTCAGTGAGCACAATGGCATCTGATGCCAACCATCCCATCATGCTGTGGCCAATGCCTCCAAGTTTTCCATTGCCTGGTGCTGTACTAGTGCTTGTCATGTAATCTGTAGCGATCCCTCGCTCGCTGATCGGTTGTTCAACAGCAGCAAGGCTGGTCTACAGGCACTAACACTGCCCCATGCCGCCAAAGTCAGTCAAGTCAGTCAGATTCGCTGTCGCTGCCCCTCGTGGCCTGCACGGATCGTATGTGGTGGTGGGGGTAGCGCCTACCGCACACCTCACAGGGCTGCTGCCAGTCATCCGCCGCCGCCGCCTCCTCCTCCCCGCTGCTGCCACCGTCGCTGTCATCCTGCAAGCTGCCACCTTGCCAGCCGCTTGGTGCCTTGCCGCCGTGGTTAGACAGCAGGCGTAGCACCCTGTGCTGTCGCAGCCACTTGTCCACAGCCTCCTCCTGGATGCACTCTGGGGCGCCAAAGCGGTCCAGGCCAGCAGCGCCTACCAGGCTCCCCGCGCGGAAGCACAGCAAACCTGCACAATGGTGGCAGCAAGGAGGCAGGCAGCTCAAACAGAACGATGCTCGTCCCCACGACTGCAGCATGCAGCAGGTTGGCATGGGATCACATAACCGGCTCGTGCCCAACACCGCACCTGGGCCCGGCGGCGAGCGGAGCCGCAGGTGCAGTGTGCTTCGCAGGTTGATCAGCGTTCTGACAAAGCGTGTGCCCAGGTGCTGATGCGCCAGCCTGACAAGGTGCTCGTCCAGCTCATCGTCCAGGGGTGACCCCTCAAACGCCACGTGGCACACCAGCGGCACCGCCGACGACTCGGCCTCGCGCAGCAGCCGCGACTCGGGCACGTCGGCCAGGCCGCCGTGGCCCACCTGCTGCAGCTGTGCCTTGCGCTCCGCCTCACGCTGCATTTGCTGCAGTCGCTGCGCCTGCAGGCGGCCTGCAGCACAGCCAAGCAGTCAGAAGGAAAGCCGAGGGCAGCATGGGGCAGGCAGGTGGGGCGCAGCGGAGCGAGCCGGCAGCCAACACCCACCCAGCTCTTCGTCCTCCTCATCGTCCAGCTCGCTGCCCGGCTGCAGCGCCTCTGCTGACGCCACCGGCGCTGCTCCCAGCACCCGCCCCGCCACCCGCAGCCGCTCCTTGCTGCGGTCGTGGATGCTGAGTTGTGCCTTGAGCCGTGCTACCACCGCCTGCTCCTTCAGGTCACGCTGGCAGCAGCTCTCCAGCGTGGGATCGCTGGCCAGCAGGTTGCAGGCCTCCGCCTCGGCCGTAAAGCTTTGCGCCTCGGCGCAGCAGCCCGGGTCCATGGGCCTGCATTCCATTATTGCAGCGGAGGTGGGTGCCGGCGGCGGCACAAGGCGGCGACGGCAGGGGGAGCGGGCGGCAGGCCGAGGGGAGAACTGATGCTGCCGCTTTTGCCTGAGTCAAGGGCCCCTGGGGCGCTTCCAATGAACCTTCTGAGCTCCCCAGCGCGGTATTTCTTTTGAGACGCCGAGCAGGTGATCCTGCTGTCGGGCGTAAGCCCTATGAAGAGATGGATGAAATTTGCAAGCAATTTGGATCGCGGGCAGGCCTGTGCGCGCCCATGCAACGAGTACTCCAGCTGTACCTCGCTCTCCACGGCGCGCTTAGAACTCGCCTTCCCCTCCCTCCCCGCCAGCTTCCCAACCTCTCCAGCGGATCCCTGAACCAGTTCGTCATGGCATCCGGGGGTACGCGTGTGTTTTGCGGCGGGCTGGACGATCGCATCCAGCAGCAGGACCTGGAGGCCGAGGTGACTGCTGTTCTCGCACGCTGGGAGATGCACGGAGCCGATTTCGGCCGCGCCAGCCATGGAACGCCGCGGAGCGCTGCAAATCAGCTCGCCCTGGATGCCACACGCATGCTTGGTTTTCGGCTGCTGGACGTCTTGAGGGTGCCGCAATGAAGTGCTTGGAGCACGCTGCGACGGGGCGGGCGCCGCACACGAGGGCCCACGCGTGGCGGGCGGTGGCGGGAACGGTCGGGTGTCTCTGACCGGCAACCTGATTTGTGCGCTTGACCAAGCAATGCCTCCTTCGGTTTTCCTGCTGTTTAGTTTGGCAAGTACGGCAAAGTAGAGGCAGTTTGGATTGCCAGGTAAGATGCGCCCTTTGGATGAGGCGCGGGCACCCAACGACGTCCCGCTGCTACCGTCTGCCTGCCTGCCGACCTGGCCGTCCTGCTCGCCTTACCTTTTGTATGCCCTTTTGTGCTGCAGGAACCCGCCAGGCTTTGGCTTTGTTACCATGGTGGACGACAGGGATGCTGATGATGCGGTGGCGGCCCTGGATGGCAAGAACGGCTGGAAGGTGCGGTCAGGCTGCTTTGCCTGTGCTCCACCTCAGCCATCACCCTGTGCCTCCCCATCCCTGCCCTTGTCTTCCACAAACACACTGCCGTTGGCTGCCCCTGAACTTCCTCCTTTGCAGGTGGAGCGCGCCAGGCCCTCGCGCCGCGAGGGTGGCTTTGGCGGTGGCAGGGGCGGTGGTGGCTGTGGCGGCGGCGGCGGCGGGTACGGGGGCGACCGTTATGATGGCGGCGGCGGCGGCGGTGGTGGCTACGGCGACAGGCCTGCCTACGGCCAGAGCAAGTGCTACGCCTGCGGCGAGGTGAGCTGTGCCATTTCCTGCCTTACTGTTTGTGGGCAAGGAGTGTCGGATGTCGGGAAGGCCGGCACTCGGCACACCAGCCTGGGATGCACGCCTTCTTGCGAGCTCACCCCCCTGCACTGTCCGTCCTCCTTGTGATGCAGATTGGCCACTTTGCGCGCGAGTGCCCCAGCGGCAACCCCAACGGCCCTGGCGGTGGTGGCGGTGGTGGCGGTGGTGGCCGGTACGGCGACCGGGGCGGCGACCGGGGCGGCTACGGTGGCGGGCGGGACCGCGACTACGATCGCCGCGACGACCGCTCGCGCGACTACGACAGGCGCGACGACAGGTGTGCGCTGCAGGGATTGGCTGGCAAAGCGCCGGTTTGAGCTCAGCCTTGCTGCCAATGTACCTGATGTCTCCGTTCGATCAAGCACAGTATTCTTGCTTGCGCCGCTGTTCTCATGGTAAGCGTTTTGCAACTGCTTACCTACAGGCATGACGATCGGCGCGATGACCGCCGCGGTGGCGGCCGCGACCGCGATTACGACAGGCGGGATCGCTCCCCTCAGCGCTCCCGCAGCCCTGCCGGTGGTCGTGACCGCCGGGACTCTCCGGCGTATGAGTGAGCTTGTTGGTGCAGGTTGGTGCATCGGGCATGATGGCCGGCCGCTGGATGTGCTGCCGCCGAGGCTGCCAGTTCTGCAGACCCTTGCTTCTCCTGCTCCTGTGGCATGTTCAAGCGTCCCTGCTCTCTCCCGCGCATGCAGGCCGGCTGCGGACACGGAGGCCAAGTGAATGCTCAACATGTTTATCCCGCAAGTCGCAGCGCGCTAATCTCCATGTGGAGCGAAGCCAGCCATGCATCTGCAACGAATGACGCCAGCCAAGGCACCTGACAGCTCGTTTTGTCACACGGAATGACTGATCAGTCTCTTGCTCGCTCGCTTGCACTCTGCAACATGCTTATGGTCGCACCGCTGTGGGATCGCCCTGCACCCGCTGCTGCGCTCCCAGAGGTATGCCTGTCCGTGCTCTGCCAGGGGGCCACCGTGAAAGGATGATTTACAGTGTGTTGTGCTTTGACATGCCCTGCTGCCAGGATGTGTTTTCTGTGATGTTCAAACAACTCTCCCCTTTCTTTGTTTATTGTGTTGCTTTCCCTGCTGTAAGCTTCTCAGTTGGCCTTGACCCACGAGCACCTTTTGCTGACACCTGCTGGCTGCTCTGTGCTTGCTCCTTATGCCGTGCAGGCTCGCTGCTGCTCTGCTGGAGAGACTGCTGTTGCCGCCTCGCTGATCGCTGCCGCCGCTGGGCCGCCTGGAACGTGTCGCACTGCGCATCGCTGGGTGGCTCGCTCGCTCGCTCGCCTCGCTGTCAACTGAACCATCCCTCCTCTCTGCACGGTCGTCGCCTCGCTTGGCTACCGCCTAGGCTGCACGTCAGGGCAACGTACGCCTCCCCTCAATCTGGCAACGCGTTGACCACAGTCGGCAACATGGAGGTGGAGCCAGACAATTTGGAGCCCTCCCGGTTTCATGCGTGCTTGCCCCACTGCCTTGCTGCTTGCATGCCAGGCCATGGCTGGCCTGGCCCCATCTGCAGGTTCTGACATCTGTCCAAGGATCTGGAGCGCTTTGCTTGCTGCACAACTGTTGCCCGTTGTATGCTAAGTTCCGTCAATGTAAACATAAGGACAGTTTGGTCAGGTCAAGAGCAGGGAAGGCAGGACAAGAAAAGAGAGCACAGGGTGAGGGCAGACCGACTGGCTGTCGCCGGCTGTTGGTCAGCAGCAGAAGTCTCAAGGTTTCCACGTCTTAAGCGTGCCATCCGCTGCAAAGGTTGCCAGCAGGTTGCGGTGCGGGTGGTGCGCCAAGCCAATGGGGTCCTTCTCTGCCACCTGCACAAAGCGATGTGATGGTGGGGCAACTCAGCAGCTCACCAAATGCCTTGCCTACGGCGAAATGCTTAGCAGCGAGGCGACCCCACCACCTAACCACGACACCACTGTGACTGGCCTGCATCAGGTGCTCCAGCTTGCCGGCCGCCATGGACAAGCAGTAGAGCACGCCGTCCTCGCCCAGGCAGTAGGCCCACTCGCCGCGCGGCGACAGCGTGAACGCCAGGAAGTCGCCGCCCGACTTCTTGCCCGACTGGAAGCTCTTCACAACCTGTGGGGGCACGGCCGGGCAGGCCGGGTGGGGAGAGATGGACCAGGAGTGGTAGGGAGAAGGTGCAGTGGCAGGAGTGCTCACACAGGGGCTGCATACGCTGCACACACCGGCACCATGCGCCCCAACCACATCCCTCGCAGCGGGCCGCCCACCTGTCCCTGCAGCGTCATGAGGTAGAGGGATGGGGAGCGCGTGGCCACCAGCACCTGGTCCACATTCTGGGGGTTGAGCGCCACGCCCACCACCGGCGCCTCGGCGGTGGCGCTGGCCTGGGGCGGGCGGAAGACAAAGGTGCAGTCGCAGGTCTTGGCGTCCCACACGCGCACCGTGGCATCCGCCCCCGCGCTCACCACCTGCAGGCAGCGCAGCGTGGCGGGCAGCACGGCAAGCAAACTTAAGCCTCTGGCCAACCATGGCGCGAAACGCAGACTGGCTGGGCGATTTGGATGGGTTGGCACAGCCCTGGACCCCACCCACCCACCCACCCACCCACCCACCTGCGTGCCGTCTGCCGAGTAGACGGCGGCATTGACAAAGGAGCTGTGGCCGCGGAACTCCTTGAGCATCCTGCCGCTCTTGATGCCGTGCACCCTGCAGGCGCAGGGCGGGGCCGGGCCAAGGCAGCAACACTTTCAGGCGGAGCCGGGTATCAAGGCGGGGGGCTGCCCGGCCAGCGCCAAACCAACTGCGCGCAGGTGCACAGCGGACTGGGCGGCCCCTAGCCCCACCCGCCTCGCTCCCCCTGCCTGCACTCCCCGCGCCGCCCACCTGACGAGCGTGTCGTACGAGGCGGACAGCACGTGGGTGCCGTCGCGCGAGAAGGCCAGCGAGGTGACGCCCTGGGAGTGCGCCGAGTCGAAGCGGCGCAGGCACTGCCCCGTGCGCACGCGCCACACCTTGACCCGCCCGTCCTGGTCGCCGGTGGCCAGCAGCTCGCTGTCGCGGGAGAAGGCGGCGGCCAGCACGGCGGAGTCGTGCAGCATGAACTGCTCCTCCGCCTGGTATGGCAGGTCCAGCTTCAGCCGCCCGGTCAGGTGATCCCACACCTGCAGGCAACGGGGTACCCGGCCCGCAGGCAGAGGCGGAGGCATGGATGGGTGGCTGGGGCACACGTAGGCAGCCGCCCAGTCCGGACCGCGCCGCTGCCGAGCTGCACCACGCCGCCAGGCGCTCCCTGCCTCGCAGCGCACGCACCTCCACAAAGCCGTCCACGCTGCCGGTGACCAGCAGCTGGCCGTCGGGCGAGAAGGCGGCGCATTCTGCGTGGCTCTTGACCCCAAACTTGATCTGTCGGTCGAGGTCGGCGGGGAAGGTCTCCACCTCGTCCCGCGCCCCTGCTGCCGTGCCGCGGAACAGATCAAAGGCGGCCCCCGGCGGGAGCATGCCCTGCTGCTGCTGCCTGCAGGGGCGGCGGGGCAGGGGGAGGGGGAGGGGCTGGGATCAGGGGGCAGGCCAGACTTACCGCGATACCTCCCTCGTGCTTCCAACAGGGCACAGACAGGCAAGGCACGCACAGCACAGGCTCGCCACTCACCACTTGAGCGCCTGGCCTACCAGCGCCATGAGCCGCGATGGTGGCACCGTGCTGACCTCGCTGCTCAGCGAGTGCGCCAGCTGGGCGCGCCGCTTGTCGCGGGGCGTGCCGCCATACAGCTCCCGCGCATCAAAGTAGGCGCGGTTGCACAGGTGCTCCAGGCGCAGGTAGCGCTCCGCGTCGTCGCCCTTCATGCGGGCAAACACCTGGGTCTGGCGCAGCATGGCGCGTGCCGTGTCTGTCTCACGCAGCTCAATCAGCTCCAGCACCACCTGCGGGGGCAGAGGGCGGGCGCGGCAGCGCGCTGGTCTGCTCGGGGCGGCGCGCGCAGGCAACGCGGGCGCTGCTGCTGCCTGCCTGGCTTCATCCCCCCAGCCACACGATCCCCTGATACCCTGCAAGCCCAGCCCGCACCTGCTCGTACAGGTCCTCCAGCTTGGCACGAGGCAGCTTCAGGTTAGCCACTTGCGGTAGCACCAGGTCCCACCGCCCATTGTTGATGTCGGACACAAAGCTCTCGATACTGTCCACCGTGTTGAGCGACACTTGGCACTCATTCTGCAGGCGGGTACAGTGCAGCAGAGTTGCAATGGCTGGCTGGCTGGCCAGGGAGGCGACAACAGGCAAGGGCGGCAGCGCAGGTGGCGGGGGTGCCGGGCGGGCCCTGGTGCCGCACCTGGATTGCGTTGAACGACTCCGCCAGCGAGTTCTCCTTGCAAAACTGTAAAATGATCTTGATCACGCTGCAGGGAACAAAAGAGAGGGAACAGACGAAGAGACTGAGCAAGGCCTGCGTGCCACAGCGGCACCAGGCAGCGTCCTAGCACAGATCGGACGCCTGGAATTCCATCAGCGCCGGCTGCTCACTCTGTGGCCTCGATTTCCAGCGACATTGGCCGCGCTCCTACACACCCTCGCTGCACTCGCCCTCGGACTTTGCTCGAGCCAAGATGCCAGGCGAGAGAGAGCAGGGATTGGTTTCATCCCATTTCAGCCGCGGTGGCATGATGGGCGTGGCAAGCTCAGCGGCGGGGCAGCAGGTGCGGTTCACCAGACATCCAAACATGCAGGGCATTGCCGCTGCTGCACCGATGATAGATAATCTGGAGGAATGAAATGTAATAATGGAGGGGCGGCACTGGCAGCAGCACGATGGTACCAGCCACGATCCTCTGGTCATGCATGCTGCCGTTCAAAGCGGGGGAGGGGGCAGGCAGGGACTGCCCATTTGTAGAAGACATGGCCTATTGTTACAGTCACATCGCAGCTGGACAAAGGAAAGGGTGGGATAGAAGGCGGCAGGAGGTGCACGACACGCGAGACAAACATGACAAAGCCCTCTGCACGCACACCGTGCGGCAGGCCCCAAAGTGGTTGGTCAAAACAAAGCGGTGCGGCGGCTCAGCCGCACGCCAGGTAAGGCTGGCAAGGGTCAGGGTGTTGAAGGGTCGTGCAGCCGCGCATGCACAAGCACATCAATCAAGGACTGTGTGGGAAGTGTGCGCAAGATGGCGGCTGCCAGTAGACCTGGCAGGCCACGTGTGGCTGTCGAGGCGGCTGCCGGCGGTGGGTCTGGTCACATCGGGAAAACGTGGGCAACCCTAGGTGGTCTCATCAGGACAGGAACTGCACAAATGGGTCAACGGAGGCAGCATGTAGGCGAGGATGCATGAGGGTGCTTTACGACGCTGCAACACACTCCCGGGCACATACCTGCGTCACGTCAACAGGCTGCTGCGCCTGGGGTGCCTGCTGGCCCCCACCCATCTGCTGCTGCTGCATCCGCATCTGCTGTTCCTGCTGCTGGCGCTGCTGCTGCTGCTGCTGGAAGATCTGGAGCAGCATGGCGCGCTGCTGATCGGGCGGCAGCGCCACCAGCTGCTGCTGCATGGCTGGCGGCAGTGTGGTGTAAAGGGTGGACAGCTGCTGCTGCAGCTGCTGCTGCTGCACCATCTGCGCCTGCGCCTGGGCAGCGGCAGCGGGCTGGGCAGCAGGCTGGGCGGCGGCGGCCGCCTGCTGCTGCTGCACGCGCTGTGCGTACAGCTGCTGGATGTACTGCAGCTTCTGCTGCGGCGCCAGCTGGGCAAACTGGTTCTGCATCTGCAGTGGCAGGCTGGCTATCAGCTGCTGCATCACCATCTGCTGCTGCTGCTGGTTGAGGTCGGTGAAGTTGGGGGCACGCGCCGCCGCCTGCTGCTGCTGGCGCTGCTGCAGAAGCTGCTGCATCACCATCTGACGCATGTGGGGCGGCACGTTGGCCAGCTGGGCAGCAATGGCGGGGTCCACGGCCTGCTGCACAGGCAGCGGTGGAGGGGCCAGCGAGCACAAAGGTGTAGGTGAGCACAACATGACTGCTTGGACGTGCCTGTTGTATATTTCTACAGGGTGGCGAGCCAGGCAAACACAGCAGCACAGCTGGCCACCGAAGCGCTCACCCCGCCATAGCTGCCCTGGTTGCCGCTGGGGCGCTGTGCCTGGTGGTGGTTGGCGGCACCCGAGGTGCGGCCACCGCCACGGCCTGCCCCCTTCCTGCGGCGCGGACCCTCGCTGTCCTCGTCGCTGTCGCTGTACTCGGAGCTGCAGGCAGGCGGATTGGCAGGCACAAGCACACCGTCAGCGCGGGAGGGGGAGCTGCGCAGGGTGCTGGCAAACCTTGCCAAGCTGGAAATGCTGCCGGCCGTTCAATTCATGCAAACAGGGGCTTCCCAGCAGCATTTGAACAAACCTGCTGGGCTCCTCGTCCTCCTCCTCGCTGCTGCTGGCCGAGGGCTGCACCTCCTCCACAGCCCCCTGCCAGTACACGCTCTTGCTCCGCTTGGTGCCCAGCGGCAGCGTGCCGTGGGCCGCCTGCAGGACGAGGGGCAGGCAGCGTGGGTAAGTGATCAGAGAGGTGCACGAGCCAGCAGTGTGCTGCGTGCAGTGCAGCAGGAGTCGTGCACCAAAGGGTGGCGGACAGGGCCCGGCGCAAGCCGCTTGAGGCAGTGCCGGCAGAGGCCACTCGCCACCGCGCCCCACCTGCTTCAGCCGCCCCCATGCAGCACGGTTGCTGCGGGGCCGCCGAGCGGTGGCGGTCCGCAGGCGACGTGGGCAGTGCAGGTCGGCGGGGGACTGGCCAACCGGGAACAGCACCTCCGGCTCGGCCGGCAAGGTGGCAGGCTTGCGCGACTTCCTCTTGCGCAAGGCGATGGCCGCGGGATGGTTCTGGTTGGCCCGCACGCGTGGCTTGTCCGATGCAGGCGCTGCTGCAGGGGCGGCCTCCTCCAGCTTGGGCTGCTTGGCCAGCGGCTCCTCGCCCCCTGGGGCAGCGTCCTCCTCCAACGGCCGCTTCTTGCTGCCGCCGTCGGCCGCCACTGGCTCCTCAGCCGCAGGCTCCTCCTTGGGCTCTTCTGCCGCTGGAGGCTCTTCCTTGGGCTCCTCAGCTGCAGGCGGCTCTACGGGCACGGCAGCCTCCTCGGCAGCCGGAGGTGCCTCCCACTCCACAGGCGCCTCGGCAGGTGGCGCCTCGGCGGCAGGCTGCAGGCAAGCAGGCAGGGTTGCAAATAATGAGTGTATCAGTGGAAGCTCCGCCAGGAGTGGGAAAGGACAGCTAGCCTGTAGGGCGCAGCCAGGCGACCGCGGATGCCGGCGCGCGCTTAGTTAGACAAACAATAAGCCAAACACACCTCTGCCGCTGCCACCGGCTCCTGCGGTGCCAGCTCTGCCGCTTCTTCCTCCATCACCTGCTCCGTGGGCTGCTCTGGCTCCACGGCGACAGCAGCGGCGACGGCACCGTCGTCTGCAGGATGGATGGGCAGGCAGACATGAGGTGAGGGAGCAGGGGGCGGCGGGAGGGGAGGCGGTGGCGGTAGGGCTGCCTGCCCCACTCGTGACAGCGCGGGGTTGGGGGCCCCGCCGCCCCCTCCTACAGCACGCGCACAAAGTACCCGATTCGCTCGGGCAAGCGGCGGGAACGGCGCGCAGCTGGCAGGCCCCGAGTTCCAAACGTCTGTCTGTGGCGGGGGCGCGGGGTGGGGCACCCAAGGGCCTGCACTCACCAGCAGCGGGCTGATCGAGGCCCCCCGCCTCTGGCAACTTTGAATCGCTGCCAGTTGTCTTGTGCTGCGCCTCCACTGGAAGCTCTTGCCCGGGCGCCGGTGCTCCCTCGGCCTCCATGGCGTCGCCGTTCGGGTGGACGGCCCAGACGAGCCGTTGGGATGTTCGCTGGCCGGGGGTTCTTTCTTCTGGCCAGCCTGGGTCCGAAAGCACCTTTGTTCACCGCCCCTGGGCACTTGCAGCGTCCCCTGGCGGGCGCATGCGCATCGCCACAGCCCATTTGTTGTTGTTCAGGGCCTGCTGGACCTCCTGTAGGCCGGCCGACATCACATCCCCAGGCAGTACCTCAAGCACGATGTGGCGCTGGCTGGCGAAAGCAGGCAACATCTTGGTGGATGCATGCAATGCATCTGCTGTCGTGCAGCAGGGGCCTCTCCCTCCAGTGCAGCAGGTGCCCGCCCGCTCGCCGTGACACCGCCGCAACTTGGCCTGCCCGAGTCGCTGTCTCAAGCCTCATTTCGCCGTGCTCTGCATGCCCACGCCCTGCACTACAAGCACCGGCAGCCGGCTGTGCCTGCAGCTCCAGGAAATGGACAAGAGGGAGGCAGGTGTCAGCGCAGGCATTCACAAATTTGTCATGATTCACCCAAAACAGCAAAGGTCACCACCTTAGAGGCAAGCTTCACCTGAGGCACGCTTCTGTGACGCTTCCCTGAAGCACCCGCTGCGCAGCAGTCTTGGTGTGCGGCGCCAGCGCCAGCAGCCCGGCGCCCAGCTCCTGGGCACGTGCCAGGATAGCTCGCCCAATCTCATCGCTACTGCCACCTGGGCAGGTAATGACCTCGGCGTCCTGTGGCATAGACACAGGGAGATGCTGCTGAAAAGATGCAGGGCAGGGCTAATGCATCTCTCTTCCCGACCCGATTCACATGAGCCTTGGGAAAGCGTCGCCTACAGCCCTCCCTCATTGCCTCGAGCTGCACAAACAGAAGGGGCGAAGCCCGGGCCATATAAGCAACAGGAGCGTAGCAGCACTGCACCACACCATTGAATCCCCTTGTGGACCAGCTGCTGTTAATCAACCTAGCTCACACCCTCTGCTGCACCTCCGAATATTGGGTGGGCCTGCCACCGCTGTTGTATGGCCCCTGCTGCGCCGGCGCGGCCCACAGCACTATCAGCCGCCCGTCGCCGACCACATTGTTGGCCAGCCACTCCACAGCAGCCTCACAGGCCGCTGTTTCGTCTACAGCTGCCACCACAACCTTGGGAGCCATTCAGGCAATAGCCAGTGAAGGCGCTGATCACCTAAGGTCTTTAAACCCAATTTGTGCCCAACCAACAGAAATATGAAAAACCCAAAGCCACTTCCTTCTCCACCACGATTCTTTCTTGTTACTCTGGGCTCTCTACTCATTTACTCAGAAACAAGTGCTAACTCTCTCAAGAAGGGACAGAGGTCTAATGACACATGAACACAAGGGCAGCCTGTTCACAACAGCGTCTGCTGCAGCGTGAGCTCCTGAGCGCTGACCAAGGCGGAGTACCTGCCGGGCCGCTGTAGCAGCTGCTTGTGGGTGCCCTGCTCCACCACCTGCCCAGCCTCCAGCACCACAATCTGCACGGCAGCAGCAGCAGCAAAGAGCTAAGAGCTAGAGGTGGGGCGACCGGCCCACGCATTCAAATGCCAGGCAGCAGCATGCGGCTGGCAGGTGCGGCTGCAACCGCCCGCCCGTGCCTGGTCCGCGTTCTGCACGGTGGACAGGCGGTGCGCGATGACCATGACCGTGCGCCCCTCCATCAGCTTCTCGATCGCCGCCTGCACCAGCCGCTCGTTCTCAACATCCAGCGAGCTGGTGGCCTCATCCAGGATGAGGATGGGGGCGTCCTGCAGCAGGCATCGTGGGTAGGCGGCGGAGGCAGAGGGGTAGGGCCCCAGCGGCAGAAGCAGCAGACGAGGACAACCCACACGTGCCAAGGCACCAGGCACAAGGAGCAGCAGCAGCAATGATGACGGGCAAGCCACAGATGCGCAGTCGCCTGCTCCCGGGCTGTCCCCACCTTGAGCAGAGCGCGCGCCAACGCGATGCGCTGCCGTTGCCCGCCCGACAGCAGGCTGCCGGCCTCGCCCACCACCGTGGCGTAGCCCTCGGGCAGCGCCGCAATGAACTCGTGGGCGTTGGCGGCCCGCGCTGCCGCCTCAATCTCCGCCTGGGTGCACTGCATGGAGCGGCCATAGCCTGCAGGGCAGGAAGGGGCGGGCGGTGCGATGGGCCCCTCAAGCGCCAAAGCGGGTGTGCAGCATCACGCGAGGCTGCCGATGGCGAGATGCTGCGCAGCGGTGCACTCCAGCTGCGCTGGCTGGCTGGGGGCCTGGCTGCGCGGCCGCCTCTCACCGATGTTGTAGGCAATGCTGGCAGGGAAGAGCACCGGCTCCTGGCTGACAGCCGCCAGCGCGCCGCACCACTCGCCGCGGGTGAAGGCGCGGATGTCGGCCCCGCCCAGCGTGATGCTGCCGGCATCGGGCGTGTAGAGGCGCTCCAGCAGCGCAGCAACCGTGGACTTGCCGGCGCCAGACCTGCAGGGCAGGTAATGCGGGCGGCAGGGGCTGGAATGGGCAAGCAGGTGGGGAGGGAGGGCAGGCTGAAGGCATGACATGAAGCTGCGTCCGGCCCGCTTGAAGCCAGTCAGCGCAGGCCGGAGCCGCGGAGGCTCACCTGCCCACCAGCGCCGTGACCTTGCCGCGGGGCAGGGTCAGGCTCAGGTCTTTAAGCACGGGGGCGCCCGGCCGCACCGGGTAGCTGAAGCTGATGCCCTCCAGGCGCAGGTCGCCACACTGCGCAGCCGCCACCGCCAGCCCCTCGCCGGCGACGACATGGCTGCCGTTGGCGGCGCCAACAGGCACCGGGCCCTCATCCGCCAGCCCCAGCGGGCCGTCCCCATTGCTAAATGGCGCAACTAGCGGGTACTCCCAAGGGGCCTCCGGCAGCGGCGGCAGCGCTTGCGCCATCGACTCGTCGGGCGGCAGCTCTGAAAGCGTGGCCCGCACGCGGCGCACCGACGCCACCATGCCGCGCAGGTCGGCAAAGGTTTGCAGCATGCCCTGCAGAGGCGGCGGCAACGGGAAAAGCGTGTGGGTAGCAAGCGCAGACGGCGCAATGCCTGCTGGGCCCAGCTGCGGCAAGCAGGCCTCCTCCCCGCGCTGGGTGTGCTGCCCGGCTGGGCGTCCCCCACCGGCCTTCCCGCTACACTGCATGCTGCAGCGGTGCAGGTCCCCACCCACCTGTGTGGCGAACACAAGGCTGAAGGTGAAGCCGATGGATGTGACCAGCACGCCCACCGGCAGCAGCTTGTTGTTCACCAGGTGCCCGCCCAGCGCATACAGCGCCAGCAGCGACAGGTGGGTGGCGCTGCGGTTGATGCCTGCACGCCCAGGAGGGCGCAGCAGATCGCACAGCATCGTGACCGGAACGCGTTGGCTGGCTGTCGAGAAATGGCTGGGAGGCTGACGACCGAGACACCTGCCCGTTGCCACGCCCATGCAAGCAATGCACGGGCCCCACCTTCCAGCATCGCCTTTGCCCGCGCAAAGCCCAGGCCGCTGGCGTACGAGCGGGCCACCTGCTGCCCAAACCGCTGCTGCTCCAGCGCCTCCCCCGCGAAGATGCGCACGGTGCGCATGTTGGCAAAGGAGCTGGAGGCCACCTCGGCCAGGCGCTGCTGGGCGGCGGCGCTGGTGGCCTCCAGGGCCCGCGTCTGGCGGCGGTACAGAAAGGCGGTGCACACGCTGGCCACGATGACGGCAGCCAGGATGGGACCCAGCCGCCAGCTGCAACGGTGGCAGGTGCAAGACAGGGCTGGCGGGGACCACCCAGGGCCGCGGCAGGGCTCACGGCAGCAGGCATGCAGCCGCGCCTTCACACCTCCCCGCCCACCTGAGGGCAAAGAGCACCGCCACGGAGCCCAGAGCCTCCAGCAGCGCCCGCGGCCCACGGTCACGAGCGCTGTTGGTGAACACAAAGGCGCGGATGGAGTCGAGGTCGCGGCTGAGCAGCTGGGTGAGGCGGGAGGAGGAGTGGCGGTCGAAGAACTCGACCCGCTGCGCCAGCAAGCAGCGGAAGGCCTCCAGCCTCAGCGACGCCTGCAGCTTCTCGCCCGCCGCGCAGGCGTTTAGGATGTACACCTGTGGGCAGGGCGGGGGCAGGCAGGCAGTGAGGAAATGAGAGAGAGAGAGCGCGTGTCATGTGTGCTGGGGAGGCCACAGCGGGAGTCGCAGGCCCACCCCATCCGCCCACCCACCTGTGACAGCAGCGGCTCTGCCACGTAGATGAACAGGAGCCCCAGGAACAGCTTGGAGTACCTGCCGGGACCCAAGCAGGAGTGAGGAGTCTCACCGCACTCGCGGGTGGTGTGCGTTCACACCTGTCCAACAAGCCGCTTCAAGGACGGTAGGATGCATGCACGCCACGCAAAGCCTGTCCAAGCCAGACAGTGCGCTCCAAGACCGACAGCAGGCCAGTCACGGCGCCGGCAAGGACTCACTCGCTGAAGTGCTGGCCACGAACCAGCACGTCAAACAGCATGCCTTGCAACACGGGCGACAGCAGGTTCATGGAGACGCAGATCAGCAGGGAGACGAGGGCCAGCGCCAGGTGCCGCTTCTGCTGCATCAGCAGGCGCCACATCACGTGCCGCCCCAGCGGCTTGTCCCGCTGCTGCCAGCTGCTGCTGGCGGTGACTGTGGCTGCCCCGTTGGTAGAGCCTCCTTCCTCGCCGAGGGCTACTGCTTCGCCTCTGCGGCTGGTGCTGCCCGGTACCGTTGATGATCTGTCTTGCCGGTGTTCCGGATGCCGCTGCCATTGCTGTGCTGGTTGCTGCGCTTCACGCCGCTGCCGCCGCCGGGCGGGCAAGCCCTGTGCGGCGGCGCCCGACGGGGCACTCGTCATCCGCGGGCTGCGGGGCGACGGTGACAGCGCGCAACGACGTCCCAGCAGCCCAACTCCCGTCAACGAGCGAGCCATCAACGCGGCTAGTTTTCAGTGGATGCAGCTGCTCGGCTGTGTAGCGGGAGGGTGCATGAAAAGGGCGCGGATGGATCCTTGGGTAACGGAGGATGGCCAGAAGGTGGATGGACAGGGTTGGAGAGCAGGATCCCCAAACTGCCAGCGTGTCCTGCAATCGTCATGGTTTGCTCTTTCAGACCGCCCATTGACGTATTCGGGGAGGTGTGATGTTGCTTTCCATCAGTCACTGCTCAGCCCCAACCTGTTCTCTTGACATCAAGGGGAGAAGGCCAAGAGCGGCCCTGCGCTCCTGATTTTGCCCGTGGCTCGCTTGCATCAGCTGCCTGACAGCCGAGGATCATGGAGGAGGGCTTTCCGGCAGGCGCCCGATTGAGCTGAAAGCCTGTGCCGCTGGCGGTGTCGGGTCTGGCGGTGTCGGGTCGGGTGCCCGCCTGGGCTGGGTGCTTTCGCAATGGCTCATTTGAGGTGCTCATTTGAGAGCAGGGGGCCTGCCCTAGCTGCCGCTCGCCAGCGATTGTACTGTATGCCATGCGTGCTTGTATGTAAGTTGCAGTCTTGTCAACTTTGTATTGTTGACATGTGCTGTTACTGATGGGGCTGTCCGCACTTGTGGCCGGTGAAGTGAACGGGAAAAAACGTCAAGCAGCATCAGCAGAATGTTATGATGATGTCACTCCCGCTGCTTGCTCTTCTTCTGCTTCAGCTTCTTCTCCTGTGCGCCGTCGCCGGCCCCCCCTTCTGACTTCCGCTTCTTCTTCTTCTTTCCCGATCCCTGCTTGCCACTGCCTGCCACGTCTGCTGTGCCGGCCGCTAAGAACATCGACACATCGCCGCCACCGCCTGCCGCGGCCCCCTCCCTGTTGCTGCCTGCATGTAATGTACCAGGCAACCGCAGAGCACATGTCAACTTTGGCGCTGGCAAGAACAGCCGCAAAGCTACCACCTCTGCATGCGCCTGTTCCCAGGCTCACCCTTGAGCTTCTTCTTGAGCGAGGCCGCCAGGCTGGCCGACGTCTCCTGCCCTTGCTGCTGCTGCTGCTGCTGGGCGCCAGCGCTGCCCGCGCCCCCGCTGCCTCGCATCTCGGCGGGCGCCTGGAACGCGGCCTCGCGCTGTCGCTGCCGCTCCTCCACACGCGCTGCCTGCCGCGTCGCCTGTGCCGCCGCCGCACGCGCCGCCTTCTGCTCCGCCGACAGAAAGTACTCGCCGCTCTCCAGCATCAGGTCCTCCTTGCTGGGCGGCTGTGGCGGCGGGAAGGGCGTGTAGTCCTTCCTCTCCCGCACCTGCACACAAGGAGATAGCGGGGAAGCGGGCATGGCAGGTCGGTATGGCAAGGCAAGCCAAGGGGCAGCTGCGGACATACGTAGTGGGGCCTTCTGCTCCTCTCCACACCCCGTTGCTGCACCTTCTTGGGCTTCTTGCGCTGCACGTTCTTCTTCTTGAAGTTGGGCAGGAAGCGCTCCCAGTTCTCCTCTGCCAGCGCGGGGTCCTTGGCCAGCTCCCGCTTGATCATGAGCGTCTTGATGTGGTAGATGGGGTGCACATTCCTCACGCAGTCCTCCACAATGCGACGCACCTGCATGGCAGCGCAAACACATGGGTGAGGTGCAGGGCAAGGGAGGGGGAGGGATCCGAGATGGGGGAATGACTGGGCGCAGGTGGGGCAGGGGAGGGCGCCAGGAAGGCGCATGCAGGCATCTGGTGCAGCGTGCCACCACTCATCAGGGCACAACTGCCTCCCTGCGCCAGGGCCCCCACCACACCTGCTTCAGCCCCTTGTAGTCCCCCATGGCGGACACCGTGTTGCCCTGTACCAGGATGTAGCAGCCGGTGAGCAGCTCCAGCGCCTTGAGCGTCGCGCCGTTCGGGCCGATCAGGCGCTGCCGCCGCTTCACAAACTTCTCCTTGTTGCGCACGATGCCGCCAATCTTGATCACGTCGCACTGCACCTCATCCTCCAGCACCTTGAGCGCCTGCGGGGGACGCGATGCATGTGCGTGTGTGTTGGAATGTGAGGTCGGGGGGAGGGCAGAGAGCATGGAAGGGTTTGGATGGGCAGGCCAACCATGTGGTGTTGACGGCAGCGCTTGGGAACAGCATCCATTGCCATAAACGATGAAACTGCAGCCGCTTGCCTGCGGTGCAGGCACTGAGCGTGCCAGCAGCTTGATGAGGTCACGGGCCTTCAGGATGATGAAGGGGTCGTACGTCTTGCGTGTGGTGCGCACCTGCATACGTAAAAAAATCAGAAACACATTGCAGGGCGTGCCCCTTCTGGGAGGGGTGTGGTGGGGAGCGTGGCGCGAGCGCGGCGGCAGCGCACCGTCATGCTGCCCTCCACCAGGTTCAGCTCGCAGGCGATGCCCTGCTCCTTCAGCGCCTTGGTCACCGCGGGCCACACCTCGCGCAGGTACTTTTCTGCACAAGGGTACAGGACCAGAGGCAGCGAGGCGCGTTGGCATACCCTCAGGGATCTCGGTACATGCATGGCCAAAACTGCCAGCTGCCAGCACCAACATGCAGATGTACCAGGTGTCCAACAGCATCCATCGGTAATGCGCATCGCATGCATTGCGGTAGCATTGAAAAGAAGCTGCCAGTCCAGGGGTGGCACACCTCGGTACTTGGGAAACAGCGTGGCGAAGGAGCTCTCCTCCAGCAGGCCCGAGGGGTTGTCCTCCTTCTTGAACGGCTCAATCTTCCAGTGGTCAATGCCCTCGTGGTCCCACGGCTTGTCCTTCTTGTGCTGCACAGGCGGGGCGGCAGCAGCGTGGTGTGTGGAAGACCCGCCGCTGCACGCCTGGCGGAAGACCCCCGCCGCTGCCGCCGCAGCTCAGCAGGGGGGCCTGCATTGCAGTGGCAGCAGGCGCGTGCAGGTATGCGCGCCCACCTTGCCCTTTTTGCGAGGCGGGCGCTCTCCATCGGCGGCATGCTGCTCCTCCCCGGGTTGCTGCTCCCGCTCCTCTTCAGCCATTTGCTAACACTACCGCTGCCGACCCAGTTGCAAAGTGCTGAGGGAGGAGGTGGAGGGAGCGGGGAGGCCGTCGTTGGAGCAGGCTCTCCTTGAGCTTGCAGAGAACACCGATGCAGGGTTCTATTGAGCCATGCATATATAGTAGATACATCGAGCCATGTATGTATTTCCGATTGCGTTGCTGGCTGCCAGCACGACACCTGCTCTCCTCTCACGCTGGCCGTGAGACTGTGGCATTGGGCATCTTGACATTGGAGGAGGATTGGAGGATCCACACGCACCGGTGGGAAATGCCTCCTCTGCCCGCTTTCGGGGCGAGTGCGCACCAGCCCACGGGCGGCAATTGGAATGGCCACAGCAAGCTGCAGACTTGTAGCAGAGTAGCGTGGTGCAGTGCACCTGCCACCGCTGCTGCCGCCTCCAGTTGCGGCGCCATCGGCAACACCAGTGGCGGCAGCAGCAGGAGCAGGCGTGGCAGCAGCGGGAGCAGGCGTGGGGGACCAGGCTGGATCTCAGCAGCAGCAGCACGGCCCAGCCACGAGCAGCCTTCGGCTGCCCAGCATGCCAGTGGCAGGCAGCGGCGAAGGAGGCGGCGTGAGGACCTGCCCTTCTTCATCGCTCGCTCCGACCTGACGTGGAACCCCCCCTGGTGCTTTGAGCAGAGCGCCGCGCTGAGCGAGCTGCAGTTGCGGCAGCAGGGCGTGAGTGGCCTGGACGGCGCAGCGGCTGCAGCACCGGAGTGCCATGCCACCGCAACGTTCCAGGTTGAGCTGCCTGCGGGACTGGGAGCCCTGGTGGTGCGAGGTACGGTGGCAGCCGACGTGCCATTGCGCTGCGAAATGTGCAGCGAGCCCTTCCAGGCCAGCCTCGACGGCGTGGCATTTGATGCGGTTGTGCTGCTGGAAGCCGGAGGAGCATCTGGTAGAGACGAGCAGCGGGAGGCAGACTTAGATGAGATGGTGTTCAACTTGAACGAGAACTTGTGCGATATCACCCCGCTGGTCTCCGACGCCATCGTGTCCTCGCTGCCCTCGGTGTGCCTGTGCGGCGGTGGCAGCTGTCGGCAGCACGAGGGCCGAGAGGTGGTCTGGCGCAGTACCTCCTCGACTGCGCCATCCCCTGCCACCTCTCTGTTTGGCAAGCTGCTTGCCAAGCAGGAAAAGCAGCAGCGGCAGCGGCAGGAGGGAGAAGAAGAAACGGCAGGAGCAGCAGCGGCGGAGGGAGAAGAAGTAGCGGCAGGAGCAGCAGCGGTTCAGGAAGTTGTTGCTTTCTGCAATGCATCCTATTGATTTCTTCTGCGGCAATGCGAAATAATCATAACTGAACTTTTGACACATTGCCATGAATGAAACAAGCAGGAATTTCGCAAGCCGGCCCCAACAAGCGGCAGCCGCTCGGGCACAACGGGCGGGACAGCAGTGCCATTGCCATCGGGCGTTCCAGCAATCTGCGCTGCACTGTACACTGCACCAGAGCCTTCCCGGCCGCAGCAAGTATGCGCTGAGGGAGCAGGCAGCTAAGTTGATCGTCTTCGGCCGCCAACGATGGCGCCAGACGCAGTGGGCGCCCTGCAGAGTCGGGTGGCCCAGTTGGAAGAGGAGATAGCCACGGTGGTGGCGCAGGTGGGAGAGAGCCCTGCCACACCCCTATTGATCTGGCCGGCGTGTGTCTTGCGTCCTGCCATGCACGCCGATGTGTCCCTCACAGCCTCCCGCTGCGTCTACCACACCACGCAGGCCGAGGCGGCAGCCATCAGCGCTGAGCAAGCCTCTCAGGTGCGGCCTCGCAGCCGGGGGCCGGCTCCTGGCTGGCTGGCAGTGTGAAGAATAGGCTGTGCAAGTGAATGGAGGGCCGCGCATGCCCGCCCTCTTTGCCCACCCACCGCCGCCGCCGCCACCTCGACTTTGCCGCCGCCACTCCTTTGCAGTCCAATGAGCAGCGCTACCGCCTGCTGGAGGGCAAGCACACTGCGCTGGCGGCGGAGAAGGAGAAGCTGTTCCAAGAGAATGAGACACTGCGCAAGGTGGGGCCCGTCTGTGCCCTACACCTGCCTTGCCTACTGCTTGTGCAAAGCGCTCATGTGGGAAGTGCTTCCTGCTGACTGGCTGGCGGACTCTCCACTGTGTTGCTGCAGGAGCTCACGACGGCGCGGATGGAGCACAGCAAGGTGCAGACGGCGCTGATGGCCAAGGATGCAGAGTTGGAGAGACGCAACGTCGAGATTGGGTCGCTGCAGAGCGACAAATCCAGCCTGGACAAACTGCTGCAGGTGGGAGAGGCAGGCGCCTGGCTGGAGGCCAGCCCATCATGTAGCTTTGCAGTGCGGCATGCTAGCAAACGCGGCAGTTTGGCCTCTGCTGGCTTTCCCTTCTGCTGCCAGAGGCTCAAGCGCTGCCGTGGTGTCGAACGCTTGTGCGCACGGGCCCCTCGCCGTGTGCTTGCGTGTGTGCAGGAGAAGCAGAGCGAGATCAGCGAGCTGCAGACGCGGCTGGCGGCGGCGGCGGACAAGAATGTGGCGCTGACCGAGGCCAACGCGGCGCTGGATGCCAAGCTGCACGAGGCGCAGGCGACCGCCAGCCGCAGCGCGCTCACGCAGTCGCGGCTGCAGCAGGAGAAGGAGATCATGGAGAAGACCAACGCATGGCTCAGCCAGGTCAGCAGGCGCAGCGGGGCAGGGGCGCCATGTGCGATCAGGAGCTGTCAGCTGGCGTTGTGCCTCATTTCTTGCTGCACGCAGCCCGACCTACACTTCCTGACCTGTTGCCCTCATGTCTGGCCCCTGGCTCCCTCCTTCCGCTAGGAGCTGGAGCGCAAGTCGGAGGCGTTCAACGCGGAGCGGCGCAAGGCCACCGACACCATCCTGGACCTGCAGCGGCGGCTGGCGGAGGCCGAGGCCACTGCGCAGCGCCTGCAGGCGGAGCACACGCGGCTGGCGGAGAAGCTCGAGGCGCAGCGGCAGGCGGCAGAGGTGGGGTGGCCTGGGGCTGCCTGGAGCCGCCGGCATTCGTCAAGCTGTTGGGTCGTGAGCCAGGGTCCCAAGCCTTGCAGCAGACATGCTGCACAGGCTTGTACAGGCCGGGGCTGAGGCTGCCAGTGGCTGCTTGACGGTGCCCTTTCCCGCACCCGGCCCACCGCCTGGCTGCAGGAGGCGTCGTCTAAGCTGCGCGCCGTGCGCGAGGAGGCTGCGGTGAAGCAGGAGTCGTTTGAGAAGGAGCTGGGCATGGCGCAGCGCATGGCTCGCCTGTATCGCGAGGCCAAGGAGGAGCGGGCCGCCAAGTGCACGGAGCTGGAGGGGGTGGTGCAGGAGCTGAAGCAGCACATGGAGGTGGGGCGCAGGCAGAGGGGCAGGGACAGGGCTCAGGCTTGCAAGGGCAGGGAGTGGCTGCCCCGTGGGCTGCAGGCACTGGAGCGGGGGTGCCGCTTGGGTGCTGCTCGTGCCCCTGCTGCTGCTGTGTCCACCCTGTGCTGCGACCGCCTGCTGCCTGCCCTGCAGAGCTCTCGTGCAGCAGCCCAGGAGGCTCTGGCCAAGGAGGAGGAGGCCCGGCATGCCGCGGAGCAGCTGGTGGCCGAGGAGCGCGTGCAGCGGCAGCGCATGCTGGCCGCCGCCGCCTCTGGCAACCTGCCCATGCTGGCGGCGGCGGGCGGCGGCACGCCCGGAGGCGCGTCCGCGGCGCGCGGCTCGCCCGGCATGTCCCCCGGCGCCAGCGATGCTTCTGCCGACGCTGGGCTGAGCGCTACCGAGCTGTACAGCAAGTATGTTGAGATGCATGAGCGGTACCGCGCGGAGCGGCTGCGCAACCGGCAGCAGGAGATTGTGATGGAGGAGCTGTGCAGCGAGGTGGAGAAGCGCGCGGCGCTGGTCAAGGAGCAGCAGGTGGGCGGCCGCAGGCTGGCTGGCTGCTGGTGTGTGGCTCGGTGCTTGGCTGCTTCCTGGCTGCACAGATGGCGGCTGCCTGAAGGCCCCCCCCCCAGCACACGTCCCACCCGTCACCATGCCTCTCCTGCCACCGCCTCTTGTGCCACGTACGGTGCAGGGCGAGTATGAGCGGGTCAAGGCGGCCTACACCGACATGTCTGCCAGCCTGGAGTCGCTGTCCACCGAGAAGCGGCGGCTGGAGGCGCAGCTGGCGCAGATGGATGCCGACGGGCGGCGCAACGACCGCGAGCGGCGCTCCATGGAGCAGCAGGTGTGTGTGGGGGGGAAGGGGGGTGTGCTGGTGCTGGTGCTGGGTTGGGGCGGCATGGCTTCTACCATGAGGACCCTCCCCCGTTGCTTGGCACGCATGCCAGCATTCTACCATTTCCCCCCA
>NW_005435074.1:1233047-1235819 GCF_000147415.1 Chlorella variabilis | reverse complement strand
CCGCCGCCGCCGCTCGCAGGTGGTGCGCCAGCGCGACACGCTGCGCCAGCTGCTGGAGAGCAGCGGCAGCGACCTGGACCAGGCGCGCAAGGCCTACGCCACCTCGGCGGCGGTGCAGTCGCCGCCGCCAGCGGGCGGCGCCGCGGCGGGCGCCGCCTCGCCGCTAGGCACGCCGGCGGGCGCGGGCACACCAGGCGGGGAGGGCGGCGGCCCCGACTACCGCGGCATGTACGCTGACCTGGAGCAGCAGTACAAGGAGTACAAGCAGGAGGCGGCGAGGACGCACGAGATGCTGGGCAAGGACGTGAGTGTGGGGGCGTGGGGCGAACGGGGCCCGCTGGCTGGCTGCGTGGCTGGCTGGCCGTGCTGATGGCAGGCCCTGGCACCCACCCATCCCCGCCCTGCTGTGTTGCTCCCACCGCAGCTGGCGCGCGCTCGCGAGGAGGCGTCTGCGGCGCGCGCCGAGGCCAGCCGGTCTCGCGCCGAGGCCGAGTTTGAGCGGGACCGCGGCACGCGGCTGGCGGAGAGCGTGGAGATGCAGCGGCAGCAGGTGGAGAGCATCATTGCCAGCAACGCCAAGCACCAGGCGCTGCTGACCGACACGGAGCGCAAGCTGGCGCAGGCGCAGGCCACGGCAGACGAGGCCAGCGATGCGGTGAGAGGCGGGGGCAGGCAGAGGCGCCGGGCGGCCAGCTGCGCCATGCCAGGCGGATTTCCAGGCTTGTTTGCCAGCCGGCCCCCTCCCAGGTGTTGCGTCTTGCCGCACAGGCAGCCAGCTGACCGCCTTTGCGCCTGCCCCTCTGCCTGCTCCCCCCCGCGGCTTGCAGGCACGGCGCGAGAGCATGCGGGCGGAGGGGCTGGAGGCGGAGAAGCGGCTGCTGACGGCGGCGGAGCAGCGCGCGTCTGCCGAGGCCACTGAGCTGTCCCGCACCAAGTTCAGGCTGGCTGCTGAGCTGGAGGCGGCGCGCAAGGTGCATGCCGACCGCGAGGGGGAGCTGGCCAGGGAGGTGACGCGGCTCAAGGAAGAGGTGAGGGGAGGGGCAGCGCTGGGGGGCCGCAGGAGCAGGGAGCGCGCCTTGTGCAAGTGCGGCACTGCTCCGCCTGCGGTGTGGTTGCAGGATGGCTGCCGCTGCCCTCCTGGAGACCCCAGGGTCCTGGTGTGCCCACCCACCATGTGCTGCCCTGCACCCCCCACCCACCCACCCGCCCCGCCCCGCAGGTCCAGCGCTCCACCCGCGAGCTGTCGGAGGCGCAGCGCGACCTGGCGCTGGCCCGCAGCCGCGCCGAGGGCGCCGTCAAGGCGTCCGAGGCCTCGCAGGCAGATGCCACCCAGAAGCTGCAGAAGCTGGATGAGGAGGTGCGGCGGCGCCGGCACAGCTGTGGGCTGGCTCTGGCAGGCCTTGGGCCACGTGCCCCCACCCCTCCCTGCGCCGGCACAGGCATCCAGCAGCCCTGCCTGCCTGCCTGCCTGCCCCGCCCCGCCCGCAGGTGCGCCAGCTGCGCGACGCGCTGTCGGCGGCGCAGCAGCGCGCCACGGCGGCCGAGGCGCGCGTGGAGCTGCTGCAGGAGGCGGTGCGCAAGGCCGAGGAGCGGGCGGCGCGGCTGGAGATGGAGCGCAACTCCAGGGCGGCGGCCGGCGGCGGCGGCGCCCAGGGCGGCAACGCATCGGCCGGCGGCGGCGGCGCCGCCGGCAGCCGCGAGGCCGAGCTGGCGGCGGAGGTCAAGCTGCTGCGTGAGGAGCTGGCTGCAGCGCAGGTGGGTGTGTGGGCGGCGGGCCGGGCCCCGCCGGCGGGGCGAGTTGGGTTTGGGCTGCCCACCACAGGCGACTTCCCAGCGTAGCTATGCACTGCCCCTGCCGTACCTGCTGCTCCCCCCTCCATCACCATCATTTCTCGGCACCCCGCCCCGCCCCGGCCCCGCCCCTCCCTCCCTGCAGGAGACTGCCGCCGCCGCCACGGGCCACTCCAAGCAGTTTGAGATGCTGGCCAAGACGAGCGAGGAGGCGCTCAAGTCGATGCGGGGCGACCACGATCGGTTCAAGGCGGAGGCGGCGGCGCGGTGAGGCGGGCGCGCGCCTGGGGGCTGGCTGGCGACGTGCGGAGGGGGCCGGCCAGGGCGCAGCGCCGTGCGGGGCCCATCTGCCAACATCGGCGCTGACGCCCCTCCACCCTGCTGCCATCCACCCTGCCCCTGCCCCAGCTTCAACGCCGCCAACGAGGAGATTGAGCGGCTGCGCGCAGCGGTGGGCGCCAAGGAGGGCGAGGTGCGGGAGGCGAAGCAGGCGGAGCAGGAGTTTGCCGCCGAGTGCGAGCGCCTGGACCGAGAGTTCACGGCGGAGAAGCAGAGGCTGGTGGTGGGTGGCCGCGGCCTGGCGGGGCGGCGCGCGGGGTGGGGCTGGTGGTGGGGCCGCCTCATGCCCGCCTGCGTGCGCGCGGCCTGCTGCCGGGCGAGTGCTTTGCTGGCCGTCTGCCTGCCTCGGCCCTCGGCCTCGGCCTCATCTTTCAAGGAGACCTGCCCCTGTGAGAGCCGCCTGGCTCCCCTCCCACCCACCCACCCGCCCCCCCGGCCTCCCCTGCCTGCGCAGGCCGAGGCGGAGGCTGCGCGCGCCGACCAGGCGGTGCAGGCCGACCAGGCGGCACGGCTGCGGGAGGAGGTGGGCCTGCTGCGGCGGCAGTACCAGGATGCCAAGCGCAGCTACGACAACGAGGTGATGCAGCACGGCGACGCGCTCAGGCGCTACGCGGGTGAGCGTGGGCCGGCCAGCGGGCAGGC
>NW_005435074.1:1214147-1232989 GCF_000147415.1 Chlorella variabilis | reverse complement strand
CGGCCTCCATCCTTCACTCCTGCCCACCCTCCACTCCTGCCTGCCGGCCCCTGGTGCCCCGCCCTCCCTCCCCGCTCCCCCCCGCAGCCCTGGAGACCACCTTCAACAGCCTGCAGCAGCGGCTGAATGAGGCGGTGCTGGAGCTGGATGCGGCGCGCGTGTCGCGCGGCCAGGCGGAGGCGGAGGCGGAGGTGTCCCGCGGCGAGCTGCAGCAGCGCGCCGCCGAGGCCGAGCGGCGGGCCAAGGCGCTGGGCGAGCAGCGCGACGTGCTGCAGCAGCAGCTGGAGAAGGCGGCGGCGGAGGCGCCGGGCGAGGGTGAGCGCACCTGGGGGGATGAATGGCCTGCCCCCCGCCCGGCCATCAGACCTTGCCTGCCACCTGCTCCTGCCGGCCCTCATCCTGCCTCGCGTGCCCACCATGCTCCCCGGCCCTCACCGCCGCCGACACGCACCGCCCCCTCCCCTGCAGGCGGCGACTTCTCCGAGGCGCTGCGCCTGCTGCGCCAGGAGCGGGAGGCCGCCGAGATCAACCTGCAGCTGGCGGAGCGCGAGGTGGCGCGGCTGCGCCAGGAGGCCGCCGTGGCCAAGCGGGCGGCGGAGGAGGCGCGGGCGCAGCTGGGCGCAGAGGTGGAGCGCGCGCGCAGCGCGGTGCGTGCGGAGCAGGACCAGGCGGCGCTGATGCAGAAGCTGGAGCAGTTCAACCTGCTGCGCGAGAGCAACGCCACGCTCAGGTGCGTGGGTGTGTGGGTGGGTGTTTTGAGGCAGCAATCATGTCCGGACGGCGCCTGGTGAGGCGCGGTGATGCGAGGAGGCATCCGCCTAGGAGCTGCCCCCTGATCGCGCATGCCCTGTGCCCGCCGGCGGCGCCGCCCCGTGCAGGGCGGACAGCGAGCGCGCTCAGCGGCAGGTGCGGGAGCTGCAGGGGCGCGTGCGCTCCACCGAGGCGCGCCTGGCGCCGCTGCAGAGCAAGATCCGGGAGCTGGAGGCGGCCGGCGGCAGCGCGGCCGCCGAGCTGGCGTCTGCGCGCGACCAGGCCGACCGCTGGCAGAAGCGTGCGCAGCAGCTGATGCAGAAGTACGAGTCTGTGGATCAGCAGGAGCACCAGCGGGTGCTGGCGGAGCTCAGGGAGGCGCAGGACAAGGCGCGGGCGGCAGAGGCGGCGGCGGCCGCCGCCGCCGCCGAGGCGGGCGCGCTGCAGCAGGTGGTGGCGGGCGAGCGCGAGGCGCTGGCGGGCGTGCGGCGGCGGCTGGAGGAGGCGGAGAAGGAGAATGCTGCGGCGGCGGGGCGCGCCGAGGAGCTCAGCAAGGCTAAGGTTGGTGGGGCTTGGTTTGGATGCACGTGCGTGCGTGCCCCGACCTGGACAGGAGCGGCCCCCTGCACGGCTGGCAGACAGCACAGCCAGACAGGCTGGGCTATGCCGAGCCCGCCTTCCCGACCCCCCGCCTGAGCGCCTGCCCGCTTGTGCGCCCCCGCTGCCGCGCAGGCGGAGGCCGAGCAGGCCAGGCGCATGCACAAGAGCCTGATTGACGCCATCCGGCGCAACTTCAACCAGGAGGGCAAGCCCATCAAGGACTGGATCAGGGTGCAGGGGGCCAAGGAGCAGCGGCTCAAGGAGCTGGAGGCCAAGTTCAAGGCGATGGACGGGCAGGTGGAGGTGGGTGGGTGGCGGGGCAGGTGGACAGGGTGGGGGATCGCATGGGGCGGGGTGGGGAAGGGTGCGTGTGGTGACGAGCCATGGCCTGGGTATGGGCCCGACCCGCTGGGATCGGGGAGGCTTCTGGTGCACCAGCGCACGGCCGCAGGCCCCACCCCGCGTGCCGATGGTGTGCGCTGGTGCAGGGGCAGGCGGCCGCCGACGCGTCTGCGCTGGCCAGCCTGAATGTGGAGATTGAGCGGCTCAAGGGCGAGCTGGCGGCCAAGGGCGACGACCTGGAGGCGGAGAGGGCCAGGGCCAAGTCGGCGCAGGCCAAGGCCGTCGATTTTGGTGGGTGGCGGCGCTGGCCTGCACGCCGGCGGCTGGGCATCGCTGGATTCAGCGTGGCAGCTGCGCTGCAAGGCACAGGCCTGTTTTCTGCGGGGAGTTGCAGCAGGCGCCGGCAACATGCGTCTGTTGTTGTTGTTGTTTGTGGTGCAGCCAGGAAGGCACGCATGACCGCCGACGAGGCCAAGGCGGAGGTGGTGGTGGTGAAGCAGCAGCTGGAGGTGGCGCATGCGGAGCGGACTCAGGCGGCCGCGCAGGTGGCGGCGCTGCAGGCCGAGAAGCTGCGGCTGCAGCAGCGCATCGCGGCACTGGAGACGGAGCTGCGGCAGGCTCGGGAGGAGGCGGCGGCCGCCGCGGCGGCGGCTCGCACGCGGGGGCCCGCGGCGCGGGAGCAGGGTGAGCGCAAGGTGGCTGAGATTCAGGCCATGGCGCGCACCGCTCTGCACCAGGAGCTGAAGAAGACGCTGCAGAAGCGCAAGGTGCCTGAGCAGGCGGAGCAGCAGGCGGAGCAGCCGCAGCAGGCACAGGCCCCGGCAGCGCAGGCGCCGCAGCCCGCCAAACGCACGCGCCTGACGCCACCCACGGAGGCGCCGGCAGAGCAGCAGGCTGAGCCACCGGCCGCTGAGGCGGAGGCGGCGGCCGAGGAGCCCACCGCTATGGAGGAGGAGGAGCGGGTAGAGGAGGCAGAGCAGGTGCGGGCAGGGAGCAGCGCCGCTACCACGCCGGCATGTCATGATCTGACCAGGGCCAGTCGCTGCCAGATGTGAGTGACACTGCTGTCACACCACTCTGGCATGATCTGGCGCCGCCTCGGCTTGTGCCTGTCGCAGGACCTTGGCGAGGGCGAGGGCGAGGAGGCGGCTTATGAGGAGGCAGAGGGAGAGGAGGGGCAGTTTGAGGAGGAGGGGGCGGCGGCAGCTGCAGAAGATGCCAAGGCGGAGGAGGAGGCCGCCGCAGCAGCAAGGCAGGAGGAGGCCGCAGCAGCTGCGGCAGCCGAGGAGGAGGCCGTCGCTGCCGCTGCGGCAGCACAGGAGGAGGCGGCCGCAGCTGCAGCAGCACAGCAGGAGGCGGCCGCAGCCGCAGCGGCACAGCAGGAGGCGGCCGCAGCCGCAGCGGCACAGCAGGAGGCGGCCGCAGCCGCAGCGGCACAGCAGGAGGCGGCCGCTGCCGCAGCGGCACAGCAGGAGGCGGCCGCTGCCGCAGCGGCACAGCAGGAGGCGGCCGCTGCCGCAGCAGCACAGGAGGAGGCAGAGGCGGCGGCGGCGGCAGAAGAACTGGAGCAGCACGACGAGGAGGGACACGAGGAGCAGCCGCAGGAGGAGGAGCACGAAGCAGCAGGTGGTGGGGAGGAGCAGCACGACGAGGAGGGTGGCGCTGCGGCTGATGATCACATGCAGGCCACAGAGGAGGCTGACGAGCACGCTGAGGAAGCAGGTGCGCGGGCTGGCCAAGCCTGGCTGCCTGTGGGAAGCATGCAGCCACGCTTGCTCGCTCTTGGATGCAGCCCGCCGCCCCTGGGGTGCCAGCGGGTGGAGAGCCATCTTTGCCATCTTTGCGGGGGTGCGTTCCTGGTGCGCAGGCGAGGAGGTGGAGCAGGGCGGTGGCGAGGAGCATGGGGAGCCCATGGAGGCTGAGGAGGAGGAGCAGCTGGAGGAAGAGGAGGAGGAGGAGGAGGAGCATCCTCAGCCGCTGTCGCAGCCGGGGGCCGAGGAGACTCTGGACGAGGAGCTGGAGGTGGCTGAGGAGGAGCAGCCGCAGCTGTATGAGGAGCAGGTGGAGGCGGTGGAGCCTGCATCTGCGGCGGTGGATGAGCTGGAGCCTGCTGCTGCCGCCGTTGAGCAGCCGGCGGAGGTGGAGGCGGCAGCTGCTGCAGACGAGGCTGCTGCCGCTGAGCATGGCGATGAGGAGGAGGATTACGAGGCGCAGCTGGCGGCCATGGAGGCAGAGGATGCGGCCGCAGAGGCGGCAGCCGAAGCCGAGGAGGAGACGGAGGCGCACGAGGCGGCCGACGCCAAGCAGCAGGGCGAGGATGGTGGCGCGGCGGCAGCCGCAGCAGCAGGCACGCCATCCATTGCGCCTTCGCCGGTGGCAGCAGCGCGGGAGGCTGCCCGCGCCGCTGTCAAGCCGCCGCCCTCCCGGCCGGCGCCCACCCCCACCACCAGCACATCTGTGGCGCCGGCTGCTGGCACCGGCGAGGCAGCAGGGGGCACGTCGGGAGAGGGGCGCAGGCGCAAGCGTGTCCCCATCGTGTTCAACCCCGTCAAGGCAGAGGGGGCGGCCCCAGCAGAGCCAGCACCGCCGCCTGCAAGGCCAGCAGGTGAGGAGCTGGGACGGTGCTTTGCTGCTGGCTGGCCGCTGCTGGCACCATCCGCAGATGGTGAGCCCCCAACCGCCGCACCGAACCGAGCCTCGCCATGTGGACGCTGTGCTGCGCTGCAGGACGCGGTGGCCCAGCAGCGGGCCGCGGGCCGCCAGGTGGCCGACGTGGCGGGGCACCTGGACGCGGCAGGGGCGTACCGCCACCACAGCCCCCGCAGCAGCAGCAGTGATAGGCACTCCTTCCATCTTTCTTGCCACAGTGGTTGGCACACAGTGGTGTGGTTGCATGTGTTGTTGTATTGAACCTGAATTGTCGTGATGGAACAGTGTACCGCTCAACCTCACTCTGTTGGCTCTCAATACCAGTAGAAACAGAAAAAGTGAAGCGGACTGGTGTATGGCATCGGCCTCCAGTTGGCCACGCGCCAGGTGCTGCGCTGCCGCCTGAGCAGGTGGCTGGCAGGGGCCGCTCACGAGTCGTGGCTCTTGATGCTCTTCTCCTTCCTCTGCACCGCCCCCTCCACCTCCCTCACATACTCATCCGTCAGCTTCTGCACCTCCCTCTCCACCCGCTTGCGCTCGTCCTCGCTGCCCAGCTTCTTGGCAGCATCCATGGCCAGCTTGCGGGCGTGCCGCACAGACACCTTGGCCTGCTCCCCCTCCACCTTGCACACCTTCATCATCGCCTCCAGAGACTCGATGGTGGGCCTACGGGGGCGGGCAGATGGCGGGCAGGGGCAGCAAGGGGTGGGCGGGGCAGGGCCGGCAGGAACCAGGCAGCTGGGCGGGGGGAGCATGCGGCACCCTCGCCCACCTGGGGATTGGCACCAGCACCTCCTGCCCCTCCGCCCGCGGGCTCAGCCGCAGCGGGGACTCGGACACTGCCTTGACAACGCTAGGTACCGCCTACACCGACACGAAGGCACAGCAGAGCTCACAGTTTAAAGAGAGCCAGGCAGAGAGGCTGGAGCATTGAGCAAAGGGAAGAAGGGGGAGCGCAGAAGGCATGCATGCGAGCAAGCCACGCCATCCCTCCATACCGCCTGGCCTGGCCCCAACACCAAGCACTCACATCCACATCAAACACGGTGATGACGAGCAGCTGGGGGTCCCGTACCGACACAGACCCGCACGCCTTGAGCGGCAGACGGTCGCCATACACATCCACCTGCAGCAGGAGGCAGGTAGGCCATGGGCGACAGCGCTGGCCCAAGCGATCACAGGCCCAGCAGCGTGGCTGCCGCGCCTGCGCCCACTGTGACGTTGTCCCACCCTCCACCCCTGCCCCAGCCCACCTTCAGGTGGTCCAGCATGCCGGGCGTGGCCCGCCCCGTCCGAATGTTAGACAGCTCGCCTTGCAGGTGGGCCAGGGCTCGCTCCATCAAGCTGCATCCAACAGCGGTTCATTGGGCGGCAGCGCTGCAAGGCTGAGGCGCGGCTGCGGGAAGATCAATGTATACAGGATCCGTACTGGGATCTGTGGGCCAACGACCAAGCTCTGCCACAGCTCACCTCTTGGTCTCTGTCATGTCAAATGCGGGTGCGCTGGCATCTGCCACTGCGCCGCCTGCCGCCCCCCTTTTTCCCTCTGCGCGACACATGGGATGGGCTAGAAAACTACATTGCGAGCGTCTGGATTGCTAGCAGCAGCAGTAGGCAGACCACTCACTGTGGGCTTTGGAGTAGGGAGCTGCTTGCTGTGCCTGCCACGGCGCCCAGGGGGCCGCCTCTGCAGGCAGCCGCCCCGCCGCTTGCAAGCTGCAGCACGATGCCGCGCTTGAGATGGTGGCACTCTCAGCCTCTGTGACGCTCGAGGCCCTGCACGCTGGCCAGCACACGACGTGAGCTCGCAGCCCAGCTTGTGCAGGGTCGCCGCTGCCACATGTTGTCCGGGAGCTCACCATGAGACGCTGCACAGCCTCTGCACGTTCAATCGGCGTAGCTGCCGCAGCATTGCGGCAGGCAGGCAACGCACGACACCCTGCTAAGCTGGTTCACAACCGAGCGCCTGCTGATGAATGCAGGTGATGATAACAAACAGCGTCAGATCAAAGAACGCCGCGGCGAACATGCTGGCGGCGCTTCACAGCGGCGGCGCCACATCAGCGGGCGGAAACGCTGGCCCTCACTGCCGCGGCCACCGCTCCCTGATCCACGCCTTGTACTTGGCACACGCGGCCGCCAGCCCGCCGTCCGCATCTGTGTCTGCCACCAGCTCGTCGCCGTGCACCAGGCGGATGCGCATCTCCAGGTCGGCCTCCTGGCCGGGCGGGATGGCGGGCCCCGCAGCCACCGCCGCCCGATACTCCTTCTCCTCCTCCTCCAGCTTCTGCTTCAGCGGGGTCTGCAGCGCAAGGAGGTGAGGCAAGGGGTGAGGTGGTGGTGCGGACAGAGCAGTGCAGGAGATGCGCAGCAGGGGGGTAGCACGCAGACATGCCTGACACATGTCAGAGTTTCCATGCTGTGGGGGCTGGCGCGCGCCCCCATGCAACCCCCACCCTGCCTACCTGCAGCTCCTTCACCCACGCGGCGCTGGTCAGGGGCGCCCCCGTCAGCTTGTTCACCAGGTCCAGGAATGCCTCCCCGTTGCCTGGCGCCCAGTACACCTCAGCCATGTCGCGCCCCACCCCAGGCTCATCCACGATGCGGCCGTACTTGGCCATGAAGTGCGCCCGCGTCTGGTGCACCGCCATCTCCGCAAGCACATAGCCGTGGTAGTAGGCCGACGACTCATCGCTCAGGATGTGCGGGACGCTGCAGCGGCAGCCGACGCAGGCATCAACGAGGGAGTCGGCGGCAGTGGGAGGGCGAGACAGGCACGGCCCAGGCGTTCTCAGCCATCACAAGATGCAGGCAGCTGCCCCTGGAGCTGGGTGCTGCAGCAACGGATGGGGGTGCACGCAGCAGCCAGCGCGCTGGCGGGCGCGCGGCAAATGCCCACCTCATGAGCGGGCGCGGCGCCGGCCCGCCCTCGATCTTCTCCTGCACGCAGCAGGCAGCAGCCGCGGGCACACGTTGTGTAACCGGCTGCAGATGCTCCATGCCCACGTGGCCTCCTTGCCCCGCCATCCTCCCCAGGGTGCCCAGTACCACGGCCGGCCCCGCTGCCTCACCTCGATCTCATCTGCCAGCGCCAGGATGCGCCCCGCGGTCACCTCCTCCTCAGGCAGATCATACAGCGCACGCTCAAAGTAGGGCACGGACAGCATCGAGCGCACCATGAACACCTGCTCGGTTTTGAGGGGGAGGGAGAGGCACCCATGCACGCCGTGAATCCACAGATGAATCCCAAGGGCATGCTGACGTGGCACGCGAGACGGGCAGCGCTGCCTCTGCTCCCCCAGGCCCCACCTCATACGGCTGCGTGGAGCGGATCTTCTCCAGAATGATGTCAAGCGGCACCACCTCGCCCGCGCTGCAGCAGCCACCCAGCCACAGCAAGGGCATCAGCATTCAGTCGGGGGTCCAGCATGCAGCCGCAGAAGCTCCGGCAGAGCAGGCTGGCAGCTTGGAGGGAGTTTTCGCCAAGGCAGCGCCGCGTGGCTGCCAGTGGCTGCTGCAGCTCACGCGTTGCGGGCGTAGCGCCCCATCCAGGCTGCGTCGCCCGCCAGCGAGTCCAGGGTCATCGACTGGGTCTCGGCGTAGGCCACAGAGGTGGGAGCGCGCTCCTGGCTGCACCAGGACGCGCCAGGTGGCATGGGGGCAGCGGTGGAACCTCCGCTCAGGGCCCTGGTCACCTGGACCGACTGGTGGCGGCTGTGGCGGCCAGGCGGCTCCCGCTGGTCTGCTTACCTGAAGAAGGGGCTGCGCTGCAGCACATTGGCAAAATGAGCCGCGTGGCCACCTGCAAGACATCGACACAACAGAAATGGTTCTGCTGAATTCAGGTCCAGAGCAAAGCATGCTCAAGTACGCGTTCCCCTAGTCGGGCAGTCGCCATGGCCTCGCCCTAGAGGCCACACCGCTCACCCTCGTGCAGCAGCGTGACCAAAGCCGTCTTGCCGCTGCCCACAGCTGAGGGGGTGGCCAGGGACGTGAAGTTGGTCTTGGATGGCACCCAGCTGCCGTCGCTGCGAATGTAGGCGGGCTGGGGCCAGTGGCAGAAGCCGTTGGAGTATTTTGCGTCGCGATCACACAAATCAAGGTTCATCTCGGCTCCTCGGTAGCGGATGCCCAGAGCAGCAAACGTGCGGGCCCACACATCCACGGCATCTTCAAAGGGCAGATAAGGGTCCAGCTTCTGCGGCAGCAGGCAGCGAGCAGCATGAGCTCATGTTCCAAGCAGGCTGCGGAAGGGTGCAGAGGAGACGGAGCAATCAGAGGCAGCAAGCAATCAGAGGCCTCGCATTGCCACCGCCCTGTGCTGACCTTCTCCACGTCTCCTGCCAGGCTGTAGCCAATGTTCCATGGCTTCAGCGCATCCGAGCCCTTCTGCTCCGCCAGCGTCTTGCGCGCTGCACATGCAGGCCGGCGACGCAGGCAGGGCCAGCCGAATCTGGTGACAAGCGGCGACAGGCAGGTGGCAGACGGGCCGCGGTGCCACGGCACGCCGCGGGGTGCGGCTCCCCGGCGGTGCAGCGCCCCAGGCTGAGGCCCACCTGCTTCCATGATGGGCCGCGTCTGCTGCTCCAGGCCGTCCAGCATCCCATCAAACAGCACCTCCAGCGAGAAGCCCTCTGCCTGCTGCAGCTTCATGTCGTAAAAGTTTCGGTAGCCGGCCGCCTTGGCCAGCCTGTTTCGCACCTTGACAATCTCGGCGAAGTGCTCTGCGGCGATGGGCGGGGAGGGCGAGGGGGGTGTAATGGGTAGGCGGCACGGCCTTTCTTGTGTCACAACCACCACGTCACGGAGCCCACCTGCCACAAAGGGCCCGATGGAGCGCAGCCCCTCGTACGCCGCCTTGCGCAGCGCCTCGTCGTCGTTGGTGCGCATCGTGTTGCGCAGCTGCACCGAGGAGCCCTTGTGGAACGTGCCCTGCCGGCGGGGGAGCAGCAGGTGAAGGCTGAGCATGGTGGCGTGCGACGGACCAGCCACGACGGGCCAGCCGCCGCCTGTGACAGCTCAGCCTCGTCCCCCACCCACCGGTGCGCCGCCCCACGCGGCCCGACCCCTGCCTACACACACCTGCGGGTCGGTGTACCCCAGGTCCATGGTGTTGCGGCGCTGCTGCAGCTCCGCCTCCAGCTGGTTGATCTGCGCCTTGTACTCCTCCACCCTGGGGTCCTCGGTGATGTATGTCTGCACACCCCCGGCCAAGCAACCAACGCAGCCGCCTCAAGTCACCCCACAGGCGGCCGCCTTGCGTCAATCTATGCACCTCTGGCAGCAGCACAACGACCCCGCAGCCGCCTGTGTCGTCACTCGAGCCCAATCACTGCCTCCCCCACCCGCTGCCCACCTTGAACCCACCTTGAAGGTCTTCTCCATGATCTCCAGCACGTGGCGCTGGTCAGGGGTCAGCCCCTCTGCCGCCAGCTGCTTGCGCACCGCCGCCAGGCGCTCAGGGTCCGCCAGAAAGGTGTCGTACGCGGTCTTGGTGCGGCTCAGCTCATCCGCCGACGCCCCCGCCAGCTTCATCTGCGGCACCACATGTGTGCACCACGCAGCAGCTTGACGCACTTTCTAGAGGGAGCATCCAGCTCGAGTATGAGGAGCATGCAGCTTAAGTGGTGCACGTCAGCTGCCCACCTTTGTGCTCCAGAAGTTGTTTTCATAGTCCAGGTGCACCTGCGGCAGACAGTCAGCCACAGGTGGGGAAATCGGGCAAGCATGGCAAGGACGTTCAGGCATCACCGGCCTCGCATGAAAGGCATCCTCACCTTCTCATAATCCTTGTTGAAGGCGTCAATAAACTCGTTGACAGCAGCAGAGCCCTGTCATGATAATAAACGGATGTTCGGGTCGAGCGGTGAAGAAGAGCGGGCGCCACCGCCACCGCCACCACAAGCCCACTGGCCCGCAATGCGGGATGTTCCCGGCAATCCCCATAGCTCCACAGGCTGTGCAGCAGGGTGGCTCGCACCTGGAGAGCGGGCATAGTAGGGGGAGCCATGGTGGTCGTGGCGATCGCGGAGACTGGGCGCCTGGACGAAATCCTGGCGAGTGGCCTGCTGCTAAAGCCAGAGGTCAGACCCCCAAACCTCTGTGCAGCGCAGCGCATCCAGAGGGCCTCCTGGCGCACCAGCAATCCAATCAGAACCGCGATCAAAGCCACCCCTATCTGCCAGCGTGAGATCATGTGTGAAGGCGGGCCCTGATCCGAAGTCTAGAGAGCACCGGTCCGCCGTGGCGCCCGGTTGGCAGATTTCTGGGAGGAGAGAGAGCTCACAGCCCACGCTATATCGGTGGATTGGTCGCAGTCGCTCGACAACATGGCAGGAAGCCGGGCAAGCCCGATCCTTGCCGTGATCGGAGGGGCCGCCTTGGCCGGCTATGCCGCCTACCGAGCATTGTCTACAGAGAGAGGCGCAATCGTGGTGCCGCTGCAGCGAATTGGCCGCCGCTGCCGCTCCACCAGAACCGTCACCGGCGCCGCGCAAGGTGAGGCGGCGGCTGGTGCTGCACGGGAAACGAGCATAGACACTGTGTACTTGATCCAACCTGTTGGAGCCGTTTGCCTCCGCTCTGGCCGCTGCTGTTCGCAGGCGCGCCACAGAGCTGTGTCACCGTGCCCCCGGGCGCCTACCCGGCTGTGCGGCGGGACGAGAGCGTGGTGGAGGACTTGCACGGCCAGCTTATCGCAGACCCATACCGCTGGCTGGAGGACCCAGACTCGCCTGAGACGCAGGCATTCGTCGAGGCGCAGAACAAGCTCACCGCAGGCGTGCTGGAGCAGTGCGAGGCGCGTGGCGCCTTCAAGGACCTGTTCACCGGTGTGTGGGGTGGGCAGGGGGCATGTGGGGGAGTGAGAGTGGGGAGCGCAGGTGGAGCAAGAGAGCTTAGGGATGGGATCAGGTGGGCTGACGCCTCGCTCCAACCTCCCCATATCGCCAGACCTGTTCAACTACGAGAAGTACGGGACGCCCTACAGGAGAGGGGAGCGCTACTACTACTCCCACAACTCGGGCCTGCAGAACCAGTATGTGGTGAGCTGTGGTGCCGCGGGCACCCTCCGTGCCGCTCCAGGGCGGGGACCATGCATTCCAGTCCCAGTGATCTCTTCCAATGCTCCTGCTTCCGGCTGCCGCTTGACCTCCAGATCTACACACAGTCCAGCGTGGATGGCGAGCCACGCGTGCTTCTGGACCCCAACACGCTCTCGGATGACGGCACCGTGGCGCTTGGCGGCCAGGCATTCAGTGAGGATGGCTCGCTCTACGCGTACATGCTCAGCTCCGGCGGCAGCGACTGGAAGACCATCCATGTAAAGCGTGTTGACCAGGAGACGGGCGAGTCGCAAGGTGGGTTGAAATACAGCCTTGAATGAATGTTCATTTTTGATTGTTGGTTTCAATGCCAGTACATGTGCTGCATGCCTCCATGCACCCACCTGCCACCGTTGCGCTGCAGACCTGGAGAATGAGAAGCTGGACCACGTCAAGTTCTCAGGTGGGCAGGCTGATGCTGCCTGCTGGCTACAGGGCAGGGCTTCTGCGGGGCGGCGGCACTCCAGGCATGCAGTCAACCATGACGACGCGCCTCTCCGCCCAGCCACGGCTGCATGTTCCGGGCACTGCTCTGCCACCTGGGCCTCTCCTGCTGCCCCGCACAGTGCAGGCATCACCTGGACGCACGATCACAAGGGCTTCTTTTATGCGCGGTTTGAGGAGCCCAAGACCGCCAACAAGGGCACAGAGACTGACATCAACCTGGGCCAGCAGGCAAGCAGAAGCAGGGTTTGATTGCCCGCCGAGTACTTGGATTTGTTCAACTGTTTTCCTGCTTTCCAGTCGTCAGAGGTACCGCCGTCCAACCTCCTTCATGCTGTGTGTGCAGCTCATGTACCACGTGTTGGGGACGCCCCAGTCTGAGGATGTGACCATTCTGGCCGACCCGGAGCACCCGTGAGTGATGCAGCGGTGGAGGATCGCAGGTATCTGCATCACCAGAGGTGATACAGCAACAGTTGTGGTTGTCCTTTGCTGCAGAACCTGGATGTTCGGCACTGAGATCACGCACGATGGCAGGTGTGTGCGTGACGAGGCAGGGGGAGGCCAGCGGGCACGTGTTGTGATCTGCTTCGATCGATGCCAGGGCAGTAGCCGCAGGACACTGAGGAGGCTCCTGTGCGTGTTTCGACCCTGGCCCCTGCACTGCCAGGTACCTGCTGCTCACGGTCAGCAACGGCTGCGAGCCCGTCAACAAGCTTTGGTGAGAGGCGGCAGTGCGTGCAGGGGGCACGGCTGGCTGCCTCGGGCTGCACTCTCACCCCTGAGCGGTGGTCTGCTGCTGCGCTACATGCCTGCCTTGAACCCTTGTCGAGCAGGTATGTGGATCTGGAGTCGATGCCGCGGTCGGCGAGCGGGGCCCTGGACTTCCGCCCCCACGACTTCCATGCCGGCAAGGAGCCGCTGCCTGTGGTGAAGCTCATCGACGACTTCAAGGTTCGGGCCCTGGGCCGGTGGGTCGGGACCTCTCGGGGGACCACACAGGAGGGACCACACGACCAGGTTGCAGCTGTGCCAGACGCAATCGATTTACGCCGATGCCCTCGCCATGCCCGCTTCCCTGGCTGCAGGCGCAGTGGGACTATCTAGGGAGCGACGGCACCTCCATCACGCTGCACACCAACTTCGATGCGCCTCGGTATCGGGTGGTGCGCGGCGACATGGCGGCTGCCGGCAGCTTTGCGGCCTCCTGCTCCGACCTGCTGCCGCAGCACGACAAGGACCTGCTGCAGTGGTGTAGCCTGGTCAAGGGTGGCACGCTGGTGGCCTGCTTCCTGCGGGATGTGGTGTCGGTGCTGCAGCTGCACCGCTGGGCCAGCGGCGCGCTGATCAAGCCCCTGGCCATGCCCGGCATTGGCAGCGTGTCCGGCTTCAGCGGCAACCACAAGCACACGGGTGGGTGGACGGCAGGGGGGGTGGCGCAGCCTCATCTGCGCTTTTGAATGCGCAAAATTTCTTGTTGACTGCCATCCTCACCCGGCCTTGCCCTGCGCTCCCCGCCGCAGAGTGCTTCTTCTCCTTCACATCGTTCACCGAGCCGGTGAGCACAAGCCAACACAGCAGTGCGCTCTGGCCACTTTGGTGTGGTATTGGTTGCGCCTGGCATGTGCCTCCCCATGTCTGGCGAACAGCATCCGTGCACCCGTTGCTCCCGCAGGGTGCCATCTATCGCGTGGACCTGGCGGATGGGGCAGAGGCGGCAGAGGCCTCGCTGTTCCGCCGCATCGCAACCAAGGGCTTCTCTCCCGACCAATTTGAAACCAAGCAGGTGGGGCCTGCCTGGAGCATGGGCTGGCACACCATGCAACGTATACATGCCAACGCTCAGTGGTGCATCCCTGTTGCTGGCTGGCTGTGGTTAGGTTGAGCTGGGGATGTGGGGCGCCCCGCCCTGCCTTGCAGGTGTTCGTGACCAGCAAGGACGGCACGCAGGTGCCCATGTTTGTGGTGCACAAGAAGGGGATCGAGCTGGACGGCACCAACCCCACCCTGCTGTAAGATGGGCGCAGCTGGCACCAACCCCAGCCCTTGCGTGGCCGGCCAGCAGCTCATCCCATCGCCTCGCTGCTCTTGTCGGCCACTGACGTCCGCTTGCTGGGCCCCCATGCCTGCAGATATGGTTACGGAGGCTTCAACATCAGTCTGGAGCCCGGCTTCTCCGTCTCCCGCCTGTGCTGGATGCTGGCCTTCAACGGCGTGTATGCAGGTGGGTGCGGAGCGGCTGCTGGGCCGCATCAGCCTGTGTCCCTTCCGCTGTCCACCCCGGGTCTCAAGGCCTCCAGCGCCCGCTCTACCACCGCCCATGCCCTGCAGTGGCCAATCTGCGGGGCGGCGGAGAGTACGGGATCGAGTGGAGGGCGGCAGGCTCCTGCAGGAACAAGCAGAATGTGTTTGACGACTTCCAAGCCTGCGCCGAGTACCTGCACACTTCGGGCTACTCCACGCCGCACACCCTGGCCATCCAGGGCGGCAGCAATGGCGGCCTGCTTGTGGCGGCGTGCGCCAACCAGCGCCCAGACCTGTTCCAGGTCGTGTTGGCACAAGTGGGCGTGATGGATATGCTTCGCTTCCACAAGTGAGCGGGGCGGCTGGTCGGGGCGGAGGCTGCAACTGCCGCCGGGTTTGTGGCGCCGTGCCAGCAGCCGTGCGTCCTCCCTGCGCCTTCTGCAACCCCTTTGCCCACCTCGTGGCTCGCGCCTTCCTGCCGTAGGTTCACTATCGGCCATGCTTGGGTCACGGACTACGGGTCACCCGACAACAAGGATGACTTCAGCTACATGCTGCAGTATTCGCCGCTGCACAACGTGGCGCCCCCTCTTGGCGGTACCAGGCAGTACCCAGCCTTCATGATCACGACTGGCGGTGCGCCTGGGAGCGCGGGCTGCTTGCTGCTGCCTGCAAGCTGCCGGCTGGGCAGGGGGGCACGTGTTGTGCTGGTGTGATCTGCACCTGGTTGCGCGGCAGGCATGGATCCCTTACTTTGATGGATGTTCGTCTCTGACTATTCACCTGCCGCCCCTCCCTGCTTCTGCCGCCTGCCCTCAATAGATCACGACGATAGAGTAGTGCCGCTTCATAGCCATAAGCTGACTGCGACTCTGCAGCACGTTCTGGCAGGCGAGCAGGCACTGCCGGCATGACCTGATGATCGCTTGGTTTCATTGTTTGGCACGCACCGTGCAACCAACCTGTGCCTCCCACCTGCTGATGGCCCCCCTCTTTGCCACCTGCTGCAGGATCCCCCGACTCGCCGCAGCGCAACCCACTGCTGACCCGCATTGAGGTCAAGGCGGGCCACGGTGCTGGCAAGCCGACAAGCAAGATCATCGAGGAGACGTCAGGTGCGCATGCGCTGGCTGGGGTAGGATGGCGGGCAGGGGCCAGCCCAGCTGCTGTGCTTGGCACGCCTCCATCCTATGACCATCTGCTGCTGAGTGTGATGCACCTGCAGACATGATGGCATTCGCCGCCGCCGCCATGGGAGCACGTCTAGTGAAACAAAAACCCTGAGCCCCAGGCATGGTAGACAGGGCTAGCGCGTATTCACACCAGGAGCTTGCAAACTCATGCTTGCGCCGTGCTACACGATCTACATGGCATACGCTAGTGTTAGAATTGATTCTCACGCAACACGCTAACGGTTCATGGACAAAGGCACAGGTGCTGGCAGCTGTAGGGATGCCTGAAAGACAGCCCACACCGGCACAGGGCACAGGACGGGGACACGCTAATCAAAATGGAGAGTGGCAACTCAAGGGGTTGGCAAAATTGATGGGCACCACGCTATAACTCTCTGTGCAAGGGCTATCAAAGCATCAAACTCTAGACAAGTAGGAATGGGAAGAGGCAATTGCACATCTTCGATCGCATGCATCTAGCAAGTGCTCATCGGGCACTCGTGTGTGGGAGGGATGTGTACACACCGCCAGGCGGCTCAGCCCCAGAAGGGGGCCCTGCGGCGCTGCGCTCACAGGCGGCTGCGCACAGCCGGGCTGAGCAGCGGCTCCAGCACCTCCTTCCAGGCGGGCCCCTCGTGGGTGGCATTCAGCGGGCTGATGCGCGCGCTGTCCAGCAGCGCCTGCGCAGCACGGCACCCACAGCACACAGCGACGCACGTTGCGAGCGAGCGGCGCGGCTGGGCTGGCGCCCCACAGCGCGGCGCACCCTCGCCACAGCCCCTGCCGCCACCCTCTGCAGCCACCCAGCCTGCCGGCTCCCCACCTGGTACACGTTGCCGTCCTTGCGCCCCAGCGCCGAGTTGAGCTGGTAGTCGGGGTAGGCGAAGGAATCGGCGAGTGAGATGGCGTTGGGGCGCAGGGAGCGCACCAGGGCGCGCTGCTGCTCGCGCAGCATGCCCGCCTGGCGGCCTGCGGGGAGGTGGGATGGAGGGGCAGACAGCTGGTGCCATTCAGGGGCCTGCCACGGACCCACCACTGCCTGGTCCGCGCCTGGGCCCAGGCCACCTGCACCCCAGCGCAGCCCGCCCTCCACCGCCCCGACCTGCTCCCCTGCTGGCTCACCGGAGCAGTAGCCTCCCTCCAGCAGGTCGGAGGAGGCCTCCAGCAGCAGCACCACGCCGTGCAGCTGCATCAGCTCGCGCAGCACGCCCGAGGCGGCGGCGCCCAGCGCGCGCTGGCTGGCCGCCGCCTCCACGCAGTCCACAAAGTTCTGGTGCAGGTACAGCGCCACGTGCGCCTGCAGGCAGCCAGCGGGACACGAGCGTGGGGGGTGAGGGCGGGTGTGACGGCGCCGGGCCTGGCGAGCAGGAGGGGATGCGAGGCAGGAAGACGCACAGGAGAAGCGCAGCCCCCCCGGCACCACCACCAGCAGGGGCTCCACACACAGGCGTACACAGCGCTGCCGCAGCCACAGCCACACCAGCACCCATCCCACCCACCCGCGCCGCGCGGATCAGGTCCACGGTCGAGTTGTTCCAGGGCTCGCCGTCAAACGCCACGCGGCCGCCGCCCGCGCGCGCCAGCACCTGCGTGGCCTGCGCCGCCAGCTGCGCCGCCACCCGCGTCAGCGCCGCCAGCTGGTGCGCGGGGCTGCGCCAGTCGTCGGCGGTCGACACGCCGCACTTGGCGTCCGCCTGCAGCAGGCAGGCAGGCAGGCAGGCAGGGGATGGCAGGGCAGGGCGGGGGCATCAGAGGCAGGAGCGGGAGCGCAGCAAGCTGCCCGCAGCCACGAGTGATGCACGTGGCGTGTGCTTTGGCACACAGCCCCAACCCGGCCCGCACCTGCTGCGCGGCGGAGGACAGGTACTTGGCGCTGCCGGTGATGGGCTTGCCGGCCTGCGCCGCCAGCACATTTTTGACCAGGTAGCGAGCAGCCTGCAGGTACATCACTGCAGTGCGGAAGGGGCAGGGCGGGTGGGAGCGCCGCCAGGTAGCACAGGAGCTGCTGAGCAAGAGTCAGGGGGCGAGGTGCCGCCGGGGGCGAGGGCACTTTGCGGCAGCCATGCCGTGGTGCCGTCCCCGACCCGCCCACCCCCCCACGCACCGCTGTTGTCGCCCTCCCAGGTGCAGCTGCAGCCAAGCGGCGCACACAAGGGCGAGGCCGTGTCAGCGCGCGGCGGGCACCCCCCGCCCAGGCACCGGGCGGCTGGCTGGAGCGGAGAGGCACCCTCCAACGCATGCACAGCCGGGGACACCCCCCCCACCCCCCAGGGAGGGCCGCCACCCGCCTCACTTCTGCACGTAGGAGTTGAACAGCGTGGGCAGGCCCGAGGCCAGCATGTAGCCGTGGCCGCCGCACTGCCTGCGGCACGCCTCGATGCCCGCGGCGGTAATGTCAGTGCACAGCGCCTTGAGCCCGCTGGACAGCGCGTGCAGCTCGGGCAGCACGCCAAAGTCACCGCGCGAGCGTGCGGCGTCAAAGCTGTTGTACATGTCCATCATGGAGCGGCCCTGCGGGGGGGGGGGGCGTGGGTTGAGGGGCAGGGTGCGTGTGGGTGGTGGGGGAGGGTGCGTGGGGTCGGAGGGCAGGGTGCGTGGGGTGTGGGTGTGTGGGTGTGTAGAAGAGGGGGACAAGTTGGGGAGGGGCAGGCAGGGGCCGGGTGGGAGGGCACGCGCGGCAATGAGGCAGGGGCGCCAAAACGGCAGGCCCAGCCCAGGCGGCCTCACCATGAACACCAGGCTGTAGGCGCGCGCCAGCAGCGGCAGCAGCGTCTGCTGCACGTTGTCGTAGTCCAGCACCTGCAGGAGGGGCGGGCAGGCGGGCGGGGTGGGGGCAGGGGGGGGCCTAGGAGCTGGCAAGGGTGAAGCGGCGTCCTGGCCGCCCGGCCTGTGGCCCTCACACACCCGCCCACAGCCAGCCCTGCACCCAGCACCACGACCGGCCAGCAGGCTGGGAGCAACAGCGGCGGCAGCTGCCGCGCCTGCAGCTCAGGCTCTCCCAGCTTAGAGGCCGTCTGGCGGCGCACGGCGGTGTAGCGCGTGGCAATGGTCACGGCGCGGCCTGCGCGGCGGCGGCGGGCGGTCGGGAGACGGCGCGGCGTCGGGCCGCCACGCCGCAAGCGGAGGGCGCTTCATGCGGCACCACGGCTGGCCCAGCGGGAGCCCCAGCATGCTGCCGGCTCCCCATCATGAGCACAAAACAAAAGCCAAGGCAGACTGCCACGCCACCCAGAGCACCAGCACCAGCGCAGGGCAGGCGCGGGCGCAGGCGCAGGCGCAGGTGCGCCTGGCAGGCGGGGCGGCCTCACTGAGGAAGTCTCCCGAGTCGCGCACGATGGTGGCCCGCACATACACCATGGTGGCGTAGCTGGCCTTCTGGTTGTCGGGCGGCGGCGGCACGTACCGCCCCTCCTCGGTGACCTGAGAGAAGCGCATGAGCATGGCGTCCCGCGGGATGCGCACGTGGTCAAAGGCCAGGTAGCCGTTGTCCACGCTGTTAAAGCTGCGCAGGCGGCGCGCGGGGGGGGGGGGGGAACGC
>NW_005435074.1:1204416-1214097 GCF_000147415.1 Chlorella variabilis | reverse complement strand
GGGAGGGTGGCAGCGCTGTGGAGCAGGCAGGGGGCCGTGGCAGCCTGCGCACGCGAGGCAGGCAGCCGCACAACCCAGCACATGCCCCCATGCCTGATGCCCCCCCCCCCGCCCTCCCTCCCCCAGCTGACCCCATCTTGGGCCCGATGTCGCCCACGGTGATGCCCGGCAGCGGCAGGTGGGTGGCCATGTCTCGGATCTGGACGACAAAGGCGTGGGGGCCGTAGTCGCGCCCCTGGGCAAACAGGCGGGCCATGAGGATGACCTGCAGGGGGCGGGGGCGGTGGCACGCGGCAGGCAGAGAGCGTCCAGGCTGTCAGCAAGCAGTGGCAGCAGGAGGCGCTTTGAGGGAGGCACGACAGCAGGCAAAGCACCCTGACAGCGGCCCGACCCGCACAGAACGGCGGCGGCGGCCCAGCTGCCCGCCCTGCCCGCCCGCCCGCTCACATGCGTGGCCGTCTTGCCCAAGCCGCCCGGCCACCACTTGTGGGCCTGCGGCAGTCGGCGGGGTGTGCTCGATGAGCACCGTCTCTCAGTTCCAAGGCTCAAAGCCAGGCAGGCACTCTGCTGTAGGGAGGCAGGCGTGGGCAGGCGTGCGCTCACTCACCTCCAGGCTGGGGGTGTGCACCACAAACTCGCGGGAGGCCTCGTCGTACACGGCCACCGTCTGCAGGCCGCGCACAAAGGTGCCGTGCCCCAGCTCGGTCTGGGCGTAGGTGCCGATGATCTGCGGGCGGGGCGGGCGGCAGCTGCACACGTGGTCGGGAAGCGTGGGCACGGGGCAGCGTGGTGGCAATGGGTGCAGGGGCCGTGTGGCCGGTGATTGAGTTCACACCCACGCGCCTGAAGGCGGTTGGACATGGGCAGCCACTTGGCCTGCTGCTCGGGGGTGCCCTGGCTGAGCAGCGTGGGGATGAACCTGCGGCCAACAGAGAGGCAGGCAGAGGGGGTGATGAGCAGGCGGCGCCTGCCGGGAGCTTGTCACACCACCATGGCGCTGACGCTGGAACCCGGGGGAGGGCCCACGACTGCTGGCTGGCTAGTGGGGCGCTGCCCGTGTGCTGGGCGTGCACAGCGTGACGCACATGCCGATGTGCAGCTCCAGGCCGCCGGGGAAGTAGGCCAGCGATCGCATGGCGATGCCGTCCTCCAGAGACAGGCGGCCCTGGCGCATCTGCTGCCTGCAGGCGGGCGGGCATGGGGTGGGGTGGGGTGGGGATCGGACGGCATCTGGAGCAGAGACAAAGCAACGGACTGGGCACTTGAAGCTCCATGGGGGGTCACAATGAGCCCCTGATGTTGGGACAAGCTCTGGCACCACACGAACGAGCCGGCTGCTGTTGGAAGCAAAAAAAACGCCCCAGCCAAGCGGGCAGACGCAAGGAGACGCACCACATGCCCACCATCGCCTTCAGACCGCCGACATACTCCTGCGGCAACGAGGGAGATTGAGTGAGTCGCTGCCTCAGCGCGACAGGTTCCGCCCTCCAAGAGTGGGAGCTCGGCATCCCGCCAACCTGTTCCCTCGTCAGAAAATAGCGGTGCGTCTTGTCGCCCCAGGGCTGGCTCGACAGCAGCTTCACCAGCTCCTCCCTGCACTGTGCTTGGGGTTCGGGTAGGTCAGGCCAGCGCCAAGAACCAGGGTGCGGGTGAATGAGAACTGGCGGCAGCGGTCGTCGCCGCCTTGCGCCGCTCCGCCATCAGGCGATGGCCCACACCGCACCTGCGCTGCAGCTTGTCCTCGCCATCGTGCAGGAAGGCGGCCAGCTCATTGCTATCAAAGGTGCTGCGAGCTCGCTCCCGCGCTGCGTCATCCATTGGCGAGATAGCACCTAGCAGCACCTCCCTGCATGGCGCCTCTATCAGCTGCTTGTCCCGAGCATCCACTGGCCGCGGCATTGTGTGTCACGGCTGAAGATGCAGGCGAATGAGTGTCGGGAGGGGTGCAAGAGGCTCCCGAGACAGAGGCTGGGGGAGTGCGAACGCGTTTCGATGCTCAAGGCTGCTCTCTGACGCGTTCCCCTGCGAATTCGGCGCGCCAGGTGCAGTACAGTACTGCAAATTGGGATGTCCAAAATGATTGCCCTCCGGCCCACACCGTCACCAGCCCGGCGAATCATACACCCCACAGAGCACCGCGCCGCCCCCAGCCTGCGCCAGCTGACTGGCCTTCTTCAGTTTATAACGAAGCCCCGGGCAGTCAACAGGCGGCCCCGCCACGCTCTCAGCCAGCAGCGACAGGTGCCGCAGCGGCAGCGCAGCGGGGTGGGCTCAGGCAGCCCAACCGCTTTTTGAGTGGCAGTAGCCGGGGGCTCGGGGAGCAGGCACGGCGATATGTCGGAGGAGATTGACAAGCACGTGCTGAAGAAATATGAAGTTCAACAGCGGCTGGGGAAAGGGGTGAGCATCTGCCGCCGGGCCGCCCGCCGTGCCGTTGTTGAGCTGCGCCGCCTGCTGCCTGCACGCACGTTGGTTTACCTGCTCTGCTGCACATTCAAACACCCTGCAGGCGTATGGCATCGTGTGGAAGGCCATTGACAAGAAGACCAAGGAGACCGTAGCGCTAAAGAAGATTTTCGATGCGTTCCAGAATGCCACTGATGCGCAGGTGCGATTTTTGCTGGCAGCCGGCGGCACTTGCTGTGGTGATGCAGCCTTGCATTGCAATGCCCAGCTGTTGCTCATTTCGGGGGCCGCACCATGTGCTGCTGCAGCGCACGTTTAGGGAGATCATGTTCCTCCAAGAAATGAACAACCACGAGAACATCATCAGGCTACTCAACGTGCTGAAGGCAGACAACGACCGGTGGGTGGTCGGGCATCGGCCGTCGGTGGCCTGCCCAGCAAACAGAGAGTGTACTGCCGCTTCATGGATCGACCTGCGGTGCAAAGCCCACCTGCAGGTGCTGCCTTGGGTGGGGTGTGTTGTAAGTGTGTGCATGGCGTTGCTTGGGTGCCCGCAGGGACATCTACCTGGTGTTTGAGTACATGGAGACCGACCTGCATGCCGTCATCCGCGCCAACATCCTGGAGGAGGTGCACAAGCAGTACATCATGTACCAGATCTTTCGCTCCCTCAAGTTCATGCACTCCGCGCAGCTGCTGCACCGCGACATCAAGGTGCTGATGGGCTGGGAGGGCAGCAGCCAGGAGCAGGCAGGGGTGTGGGCAGGGCAGGGTGTCACAACGAGCCAGGCACCAAGTGTGGGCGTTGCTGCCGCGGTGCACGTAGCCCCTGGGAGGTGGCATCCACACAGGCACCGCCGGGCCTGCTCTCCATGCCGCAAACATGACTCAGATTGCTACGGCACGTTTTGCACGACGCATGGCTTGCACAGCCCTGATCCGTGCGCCCTGCTGCCCGCCTGCAGCCCAGCAACGTGCTTCTGAACAGCGAGTGCCAGGTGAAGATGGCGGACTTTGGGCTGGCGCGGTCGGTAGCGCAGCTGCAGACGGAGGAGGGCAACCCGGTGCTGACCGACTATGTGGCCACCCGGTGGTACCGCGCCCCCGAGATCCTGCTCTCCTCGCACCGCTACACCTACGGAGTGGACATGTGGGCCTGTGGTGCGTGCTGGGGTGGTGCCGGTGGGGTTCAATGCCCTGGGTGTGCGAGGTGGTGGTGGGGAGGGTGCGGCTGGGCACATGGCCTGGCGGTGCTGCCTTCTCCCTGCACCAGCAGCACCGCCGGTTCTGCGACTGTGTTGCGCCGTGTGCCACCTGCAGGCTGCATTCTGGGGGAGCTGATCAATGGCAAGCCCATTTTCCCGGGCACGTCCACCATGAACCAGCTTGACCGCATTCTGGAGGTGACGGGGCGGCCCAGCCCGCAGGACATCGACTCCATACAGTCGCCTTTTGCAGGTGGGCAGGGGAAGGGGGGATGCTGCTGGAATCCAACCGGCTGGCATGTGCCCTGGTGGCTTCATGTGCCTTTGGCTTGCTGGCTGACACTCGAGGCAGCGCGTTACTATCAAACCTCAGGCGGTGCCGGCGCGCGTGCCTCCTGTGTGGTGCAGCCACGATGCTGGAGTCAATGCGAGCGCCGCCTACGCCGCGTCTGGAGGCCACCTTTCCTTCCGCCTCGCCTGAGGCGCTGGACCTGCTGCAGCGCCTGCTGCACTTCAACCCTGACAAGCGCATCTCGCCGGAGGAGGCGCTGCGGCACCCCTACTGTGCGCAGTTCCACAACCCCCACGACGAGCCCGTGGCGCCCGCCACCATCACCATCCCCATCGACGACAACACCAAGGTGGGGCTGGCGGGCAGGCCTCGCGCATGGCAGACGTTGGAATGGTTTGGAAGGATCCCAACCCACGACGCTTCGGCTGCCCGTCCTGCAGTACTCCATCAGCGAGTACCGGGACCGGCTGTACCTGGAGATTGTGAAGCGCAAGAAGGAGTTGCGCAAGGCGCAGAAGGAGCGGGAAGCGGCCAAGGCGGCTTCGCGGTCAAAGAGCCGCAGCTCTGCATACCAAAGCGGCGCGGCCTCGGCAGGGGCCTATGGCGGCAGCGCCGCCGCATATGCCGCTGCACATGTGCGGCACTGACCGGCAGGTTCAGTCAGGCCACTCCGCCATTCTGCGACGTTGTGACCAAGTGACCCTTTCTCCAAAGCTCTTTTCTTTTACATTCTCACGATCGCTTTCCCTTTGATTTCCTCAGTTGATCTCTGCCCCCGCTGCGTGATCCACTGCCTTCACGTGAACAGCTGCTGCACTGCTGCAACCTGCTCCTCCGCCTGTGCCAGCTCCTCGCTGCCCGACAAGCTGCTGCCCAGCTCCTCCTGCAGCAGGCAGTCAGGGGAGGGACAGCCTGCTGGGTGGGCTGCAGCTGCGGTGATGGAGTGCCATGCATGCTGTACGCTCAGCACTGCCAGCACTGCTACTACTGTAACATACAGCCAGGCTGGCGATGCAGCATAGCTCACCGCTGTGCCCTGCAGCTCACGAAAGGCCTCCTCCAAGCGTTGCCGAGTGTCGGGCAGCATCGCACTAGACTCGGCGAGGATGTTCTCCTGCAGCCCGCCACCCAGGGTGGTGGTTAGCACCAGCTTGCTGGACAGCCATTCCCCCGGGTTGGTAACAAAGGCAAGCAGGGCGATGCAGCAGCGGTGGGTTGGTCAGCAGCCAGGCCTACTGCATATTTGATGTCGTGCGGGTCCGCTCCCTCATTCTTGAGCTTCTGCACCTTGGCCTGCTCCGTCTGCACCTCCTGCTGATACATGTCCAGCTCCTTGCGCAGCCGCTTCACCACGCCTGTTTTGACCTTCAATGTACGTTTGTCAGCCTCCGACATTTCTGGCTATCCTGCAGCTGAGGAGTGCAGACCAGCTGACGCCTGGCCTCAGCGCCCCGGCGGCGGCAGCAGCGGCGGCGAGTTGGTCAAACCTGAGCTAGCTGGGCCGGTGCACGTGCGGCTGGGCGTCGCAGATCGACACACAACCCAGGAGGTAAACAGAGGCAGCCCTGTTCACCTGGTTTGCAGCAGGTTGCAGCCGATCGTGTGACTGTCGCTCCGCGCTTTGCTGATCACACCGTTTAGTGAGCGAATTGATGGCAGAGCGGAGAGACCAGAGTGGCAACCAAGTCATGCGCCCGCCGTCGCCACCTCAGCAGCGGCTTGTTGCAACAACAATACATGCAGCCCACCAATCAACCCGCAAGGTTTCAGCTCTGATGTTCCAGAAGAAATGGCATGTGCAGGGACGGCATTCCGGTGGGAACGACCGCTTCAGAATAGAAAGAGAATTGGCCTTGGTGGAGGTTGCCAGAAGAGAGAGAGAGGATGCGCAGAGGAAGGTGAGGAGAGAGATCAAGGAAAAGGACAGTAGTGTAAAACAGACGCACGCACAATTGCCTCCGCACCTGGCAATGCCCAGAAGCGCGCTAGTCAAAGATAGGTAACCTTTGGGTGTGCTGTTCCTCGTGCAAGGGCACCACAGCACTGCAATGTTGCCGCAGTGACATACCCGCAGGAACAACCTGCTCGGCAGGGAGCTCAGCGTCGGAAGAGGGCTGTGCAGAGGGGAAGCGCCGCATCGCCAGGTGGTCAACTTCAGGTCCGCACTTCTTGGCTGCCTGCTGATCCGCGCGCCAGTGCTGCGCGAGCCCCTGGGGAGGTGCGCGCCAGCGTTTGTGCTGGCACACGGCCCAGCTTACTCAACTCCTGCAGCCCCTCGGAAGGGCGCCGCACCAGGTCGAGCAGGTTCTGATCCTGCGCAGCGGAATACACACGTGTGTTTGTCTGTGTCGGGCATGCCGGGTGCCGACCATTGTGACGCTGCCTGCCCTGCACGTGCCCGGCCAAGGCAGCGTCGACAAGCACTTACCGAGCTGACTTGCTTTATGACAACGTGCTCCTCAGTCACCTCCTGCGCACACATGGCACCAGCCAAGCACATCAGCATCCCCGAAAACATCACCAGCCACCACCGCACCGCTGCCAACTCCCAAGTAGGCCCACCTCCAGCAGTGCCTGGCTGGCTGGCGTGGCTTCCTTTACCGCTACCGCAGCTGCTCCCTCTGCGCTGTGTTCCACCTCGGCCGCCGCTGCAAATGGCGAGCGCCGCGGGGCGGGCCCCGGCAGGTACACGCCCATGCCGTCTGGCGGGACTGTGTCTGGCGGCAGCGGCGGCAGCGGGGTGCTACACTTGTTGGGCTCCGGCGCCCCGCCCATGCTGCCGGCCCCTGCCTCCTCCAGCTCCAGCAGGCCGCCATCGGTGGGCTGCGGCCGCTTGGGCACAAAGGTCACAAACTCAAAGTCCAGGGAGGCCGCAATCACCAGGACCGCGCCCGTGTTGCCTGCGCCAGGTGGGGGCAGGTGATCCGAGGGGCATGCAGTGCACCAGGCTCAATGGGAGCCCGCCGCCGGGCAGTGGGGAGCACGGCCGCTGGGCGGCCAAAGTAGACGTATGCCAGGCCTCCATGCCATGCATGCACTGGTCACCCACGCCAGCCCGCGCAGCCAGGCAGCCAGCCGGTCGACCAGAACATCCAACATGGCTGGCTCGCGGCAAGCGCCTTCACCCCTGCTCCTGTCCCCACAGGGCCCACATCCAAGGCCAGGCCAGGCCACCCACCCGACTCGCGATAGTCTGCCGCCGAGAAGACCGTCATGACCTCGTTGTTGCCCAGCACCTCAAACCCCGTCTGCTGCACCATGTGCGCCCGCACGATGGCGCGCAGCCCGTTGTCCCGCATCCACCGCTGCGCCACGTCCAGGCCAAAGACGTAGGAGACGCCGCGCGGGTTGGGGCACCAGCCACTGATGTTGGCGCTGGGATCGGCCCACAGCAGGTCGCACAGCAGGCCCTCGCCGTTGGGGTTCACATCCTGCAGGCACGTGCATGGGGCAGGCAGGCAGAGCGTCAAGCAGCATGGCACTGGACCTAGCGGGGGGGCAGTCGGCGGCGCCAGTATACAACCGCCCTCACCAGCGGGCGCCGTATCTCGTTGATGTCCTGCGGCCGCTTGAGGTGGGGGCTGATGCCGCCGTGGCACAGAAACACGCTGCCGTTGAGCTGGGCCGCCAGGGGCAGCGCGTCAAATACCTGTTGGACAGGCATGCAGGCAGATGCGGCTGGGCTGGGCGGGAGCTTGGCTGGCGAGCCACCTGCCAACCTGGGAGCCGTGCGCTGGGGCGGTGTAACAGACAGCAGGCAGCAACCCAGCTGCGGCAGGCAATCCACCTGCATGACGGCCTCCCACACCGCCAGCGTGCTGCGCCGCTGGCACTCCCCGCAGAAACCAAACAGCACCTGCAGGGAGGCACCGCAGCAGCAGCAGCAGCAGCAGCATGATACAAGCCTGGAGTACGGGCGCGAAGCAGTGGTGCGGCATTGCGCGCTGCTCCTGGGCAGGCATCAGGCTCGGCCCGGGCACCAGCGCCTGCCCGCCGCCCACCGTGATCTCGCTGCACTCGTGATTGCCGCGGAGCATGAAGACCTGGGTGGGGTGCCGCAGCTTGAGCGCCAGCAGTGTGGCCACAATCTCCAGACCCATGGGCCCTGCGCGCAGCAGGGCACCCGACAGAGTCGATGGCGGATCCGGCGGCCCAGCGTGCCAGGCAGGCAGGCAGGCCTCTGCACTGCCACCGCCATCGCCGCCTGCACTGCCATCACCATCGCCGCCTGCACTGCCGCCCGCGCCCATGCACCCTGCACCCCACAGCCCCTCATCCCCCGCCTCACCCCGTCGATGTAGTCTCCTAGGAACACCCACACCTTGGGGTCGCTGCCCGGCCGCCCCAGCCGCTCAAAGATGCGCTGCAAGTCCTGGTACTGGCCGTGCAGGTCGCCCACCACCACCACCTGCGCGTCGGTCCTGAGCTCAACCAGAGAGGGGTCCTTCAGCAGCACCTCCCTGCAGGCACACCGGTAGCGGCACTCGTAAGCAACAATTGTGAACCAGGCCCTGTGGTGCTGCAGCAACAAGGGGAGGACGGAGCGGCGAGGGTCCAGGGGCAGAGGCATCGCAGTTGCAACTCAGCTGCCTCCGATCAGTTACAAATGCAGAGAGCAGCACCCAGCACCCAGGCTGCAGCAGCCTCACACAAACCCCAACAGGTCGCAGCAGCGACGCACACACGGTGTGTGTTGCGGGGCAGCGTTGCGGGGCAGCGTGCCCGCGGGCGCCGGCAGCAGGCGGCCCCCAAGCGGCGGCGCTGCTGGGCACCTCCCCCCCTAAACCTCACTTGGCCGCGCCGCATAGCCGCTTCAGCTCTCTCTCATTCAGGGGGAAGGGCTGTTCCCCGCTGCCGGGCCGCTGCTGCGAGAGCAACTGCTCCACGATATCCTGCAGGTGCTTCGGGCGGATCTTGGGCGATCCCCCGAGCCCCAGCAGCCAGTCTAGCATGGTGACGCCTCAACAGCGCATGCCCCGCTCACGGGCCACCACCGAACGCATCTTATCAGCACACAGATAGACAAAGAGTATGAACCAAAAGCAGCTGCTCCGACCGCTCCGACCGGAACACCGGAACATCAGGGGGCAACAGGGTGTTGCCCCCTGATGTGGCACCCTCCCGATTGGGCAACCCCCGCCCCCGCTCGCTCCTGGCAGCCCGCGCGGCGCTCCCCTCCCATACGTGAACTGACCCCATAGAGCCATGTTTGAGGGTTGAGCGGGGCGGAGCGGGGCTGCTTGCACACGTGATGGCATGCACGCTTCAACGCTCCCGCTGTCATCTCACCTCTCTAGCGTCAGAAATACAACTCTTACAAGCCAACCAACACGAACAGAGAGACCGAACAACAGAAATGAACAGGAAATATGAAGCCGCCACAGGCGGCAGCACCTTTCAGCGGAGACGGCAAAGCGTACAAGGCACACTTCTTCAATGGTTCTTGCAATTGCCACCCTTACCGGTTATACAGCCACAGTGCCGCCCACACCGCGCACCATTCTTCTTGCAGCTGCAGTTCCGGGTGCAGGCGCCGCGGCAGCCGCAGCGCACGGCTGCCTTGCCGCCGCCGGGCTGCGCCGCCATCGCCACATTGAGAGACACCACAGGCACTCCTCGCTGCGCCGTGCCGCTGAAGGTCAGCTCGCTGGCCAGGCTGGGTGGCGCCTTAGATAGCCTGCTGGCCTGATGCATACCCTCCACCACTCCAGCTCCGCTCCGCAGCCGGTACATGGTCACGCCAAAGGGCCGCTTGATCTCCACCACGCGGCACACGAT
>NW_005435074.1:1190511-1202325 GCF_000147415.1 Chlorella variabilis | reverse complement strand
GCACCCCTTGTATCACTCACATGTGTGTACAGCTTCTCCACACCGCTGAAGCCAGTCGCCCGCTCGTGGTGCTCCTTGATCACTCGGGGCAGCTCCTCGAGCGGCACCACGGGGCACCACCGCCACTCTCCGCTGCGCTTGACGCAGCGGCACAGGATGTCCTGACCGCCAGCGCCCTTCAGCACCTGGAAGAACTGCAGCACCTTCTTGCTGTAGTTCTTGGTGCCGCCCTGCACTGCCGCCCCCCCTCCCGCACCCCGCCGCCGCCGGCCTGAGGGCGCCTGCTGGTCGCCCTGCTTGATCCGGATGATGCCCTCTACATCTGACTTAGTGAGAAACACATTCTTGGCGCCGTTTTGGCGCCGTTCTAAGGCATAAAGGATGACAGGTTGGTTCATAATTTTAAATTTGCGGCAGCTGCGGGGTGCGGGAGGGGAGAAATAGAAGCCTTAGAGACTCTGAAAGGCGAAGGAAAGGGAGGGATCGCGGGAGAGAGCGTGCCTGATGAGCCAGACGAATCGGGGGAGGTGCCACATCAGGCAACATGTGCACGTGGCGGAGCCTCAGGGAGCCTTCCCTGGCGAAGCCTGGGCCTTTTCTGTTGTATCCCTGGGGCCTGCCTCTCTTCAGTGCAGCGCCGTCTTGTGCTCTTGCGTGCTGTTTGCAGCAGCTGGCCGGTCAGGCGAGAATTCAGTCGGCGTTGGGGGCCCGCGGCTCGGACATCCAGTTTAAATTGCAAGGATGGTGGACACACGTAGTGGCAGGTGCTAGAGCTGCGACAGAAGTTGCCGCTCGCGTTCCCTGCCGCTGCTGCCCCGTTCTCATTGTCACAGTGTCCACGTGATGCAGGCGCAAGTCGGCGCCAGCAGCAGCGCCAGCAACAACCGGCCGCGGCAGCGAGGCGGCGGTGGCGGCGAGCGGCGGGCGGCACAGGCAGCAGCGAGGCGCGGCGGCCGCGGCAGCAGAGGAGATAGACTATGCCGAGATGTATCGGCAAGAGGCGCGGCGGGAGAGGGAGGAGGAGCAGTCAAACATCCTGCGGCGATGGAAAGGGTGAGCGGCCAGCCTCCTCTGATGGGTTGGTTGGCAACCGAACACTGCCGCCGGGAAACCTGCGGGCCAGGCAGGGGCAGGCAGCGTGCAGTGCGCCTCACCGCCGCACTGTGCTGCCTGCAGGCGCATCCAGCTGTTCTACCACCAGCAGGCCATGATCTGGGGCTGGTACATGCTGGAGCCGTGGGAGACTGTGGTGTGGATGGCCTTCCTCCTGCTGCTCACATACTTTGTGCTCTCGGCCTGCTTCGTCAACCCATCCAGCATCTGCCGGCAAACCCTGGTGGCCGCACGCAACAGCCTGGCGGCGCGAGGTGCGAGGCGGCACGGGGCGCTTGCTCCACATGCACCGCCACCTCTGTTGCGCATGCTGGGTGGCCTGAGAAAGTGCTGGCTGGCCTTCATTGCCTAGTATACCTGCCCTGCTGCAGGCACCAAGCTGCTGTCGTTGACACGTCATTGACGCGCTGGATCAGCGGAGCGACCACCCGTACTCTGCGGTTGGGTGGTGCAGCCCCCACCCGGCGGCATCAGTGGGCACACTTACGCTGCGCACAAACCGACACGGGCTGGAATTTTTTGGCATATTGCCGCTCCCGCTATCATGTGCCTTATGGTCTGCTGCCCTCCCTCCTCAAGTGATGCACCAGCCAGCACCTCTGGGAACCCTTACAGCAAGAGCTGCGGCGGGGGCGGCGGCGTGGTCACCCTGCCTGTCACTCCAATGCGCCAGCAGGCTGCACCAGGGCGCCAAAGCTGGCTGCGGCGGCGTTGCGCTGCTCCGCGTTCCCCAGCGCGTCCTGCACCAGCGCCCGCAGGTAGGTGGCGTGTGCCGCACCCCGCCGGTCCTCCAGCACCAGGCTGACCCGCTCCGCCTCCTCCAGCAGCACCAGCAGCCTGCGGCAGGCGGGCACAAAGGGGGTCGGGCAGGATGCGGCGGGACGCGGGGCGAGCAATGCCCCCATGCCGGGAACACGAGCCTGAGCGCAGCCTGGCAGGCAGGCAAGCGTTGCCAGCCAGCCGGGCAGGTGTGGAGCGGCGTCCCCCCCACCCACACACTCACCACTCGCCATCCTCCCGCAGCCCGGCAGGCGTGACGTGCTGCGTCATGCACGCCTCTGCCAGCGCCACCTGCGCCGCCGCCTGCAGCTCCAGCGAGCCGTGGGCCAGGATGGATGGCAGCGCGCCCTCCAGCTCGCGCCGCGCGTGCTGCGCATGCTGCGCCCCCATGTCGCACCACAGCCCCGCCAGCAGTACCACCGCCTCCGCCGCCAGCATGTCGGCCGCCAGCTGGCGCGCGTGGGCGGTGGCGGTGAGGGCGTAGGGCAGCGCCGCCATCGGCGCGCCCGCCTGCTGGTGCACGCGCGCCAGCAGCAGCTGCAGGCGCGCGCTGTGCAGGGGCTGCCCCGTGGTGGAGGCCACAGCGCACGCAGCGTGCGCCGCGGCCGCAGCCTCCTCGACGCACCCCGCCGCCAGCAGCGTGCGAGCGATGCGCTCCTCCGCCTCCAGCCTGCGCCAGGCGCCAGGTCAGCCGCCACGTCAGGCACGGCTGGCACGTGGCTGGGAGGCCAAGCCCTGGCCCTGGGGGCAAGCACAGGCGCTGGCGCAGGCACAGACAGGCACACGCACGAGGCTGGCTGCCACCCACACCCCACCCCACCCACACCTCAGGCCGATGTCAGTGCTGTCTGTGGGCGGCGGCAGCGCCGCCATCTGCGCCGCGATGTCGGCGGCGGCGTGCAGGTCGCCGCGCCGCAGCGCACGGTCGTGCGCTATGGACAGCCTGGCCCCCGCCAGCACACGGCTCTGCGCGCCCGGGAAGCGCTCGTCGGCGACCGCAAGCACCTGCTCCGCAGCGCGCGGGCCGTGCGCCGCCGCCACGCTGACGGCCAGCTGCGCTAGCGCGGTGCACTGCTCCTCCGCGCGCGTCACGCCCCCAAACGCGTCCAGGCAGGCCAGCGAGTGCGCCTGCGCCAGGTGGCGGCTGCCCCGCAGCTCCCAGCACGCCGCCTGCAGCAGGTGGCTGCCCGCCACCAGCTGCTCCACCTCGGCGGCAGAGGAGGCCTGCATGCCTGCGGCGGCGGGAGGCGGCGGCACGGCAGGCGGGGCCGAGCTCTTTGGGTGAACGCAGCAGCTGGGCAGCACATGCTGTGCACTCTGCTCGGCAGGGCTGCCAGCAGCAGGTGGCCACACAGCTGGCGCCAGCGCCGGCGCCCCACCTTGCATGTCGGGGCCATACAGCGCGGCGGTGGAGGCAAACAGGTCACCAACGCCTCGCAGCACGCGGGCGCTGGAGGCGCCGCTGCTGAGGGGCGGCACCGAGGGGGCGGCGGCTGCCAGGCGGGTGGCCATGTGCAGGTGCGCCACATCACGCACAGCGCCAGCCACCGCCACCGACGAGCTGCACGGCAGGTCGGGTGCGGTACCGCCGCCGCCGCCGGCTGGGCCCTCGGCGCCGCCGGCTGCCCCCGGGCTGGCCGCCGGCCGCTGCGGGTGCAGCAGCTCAAGGCGCGCCAGCGCCAGCTGGCTGAAGGCCACCAGGTGCGGCAGGTGCAGCTCCTCGCAGCGCCTGCACGCGCGCACGGAGGCGGAGGCCCGGCCCTGGTTGGGAGGCCGGCGGCGGCCGGCGGCGGGGAAAGCGCAGCGCCGTGGCAGCCGGCAGCGTGTGTGGCTGCTGCTGGCACAGGGGCGCCACCGCTCCCCCCCCACACACACATGCTGCATCCATGCAGCCCCCCATGCCCTGCCCGCCCCGCCCGCCTGCCGCGCCCCGCACCTGAGGCATCTGTGCAGCAGCTGGCCCAGCTGCGTGTAGTGGCGGGCCGCGGGGCTGGCCCCCGGCACGTGGCTGACGCTGGTGATGGTGCCGGGGGTGGTGGCGTCCAGCACCTGGCACAGCAGGGCCAGGGCGTGGGCCAGGCACGTGTCGTCGCTGCTCTGCTGCGCGATGCGAACCTGCACGGGCGGGGGGGCGGCGGCGCGAGCGGGTGTGGTGGAAGTGGGCTGAGCATGTGTGGAAGTGGGCTGAGCATGTGGGCGTGATGGGGCAGGGGAGAGCGTGGGCAAGCGTGCTGTGCACGACGTGTGCACAGACGCCTGAACACAGCAGCCAGGCGCGGCCTCGCACACACACACACACACACACACGCACACACCGCCGCCGCCGCCGCTGGGCCTCACCGTCTCGTTCAGCGCCTGCAGCGCCTGCTCCATGTGTCCCAGCTGGGCGTGCATGGAGCCCAGGCTGAGCGCCGCGCTCTGCAGCCGGCCGCGCTCGCGCGCCGCCGCCGCCTCGCCCGCCTGCTGCCCGGCGGCGGCGCCGCTGCCGCCGCCTGCCGCCGCGCCCCGCGCCTCCGCCGTGTGATCGAAGAAGCGGTGCAGGTGGTCCAGCGAGGCGGCGACGTCGCGGTGGTGAAGCGCGCTGCGGGCAGAAGGGGCGGGCAGGGGAGGCGGGCGGCGCGCATGCGGCGATGGGGTGGGCTGGTGGCACGGCCCCGAGAGGCCCCTCTCTCTCTCCTCAGCCACGCAGGCAGGAGCAGGAGAGTGCGGCAGGAGCGGGTGAGGCGCGCACCTGAGGTGGTGCGCCAGGTGTGCCTTAGGCACCTGCGGCGCCGCCCCCGCCAGCTCCCCCAGCGGCGCCTCGATGTCGGCCTGTGCCACGCTGCCCACCCGCCGCCCCAGGCCCGCCAGCTGGGCGTTGAGGAAGCGCTCCAGGTCTGGGCCCGGCCTGAGGCGCGGGGCGGGGGCGGGGGCCGAGGGCCGGCCCTGCAGCGTCGCCACCGCGGCATCAAAGTAGGCGTGCACCTCGCCCACCAGCTTGCAGATGGCCTGCGGGCGGGGCGGGACAGCTTGCAGATGGCGGCGCGTCGCGGGCGGCGACGCACAGGTCGAGCGCGGACCTGCCGCTGTGCGCGTGGCCTGCGCCTGGCCGGCAGCAGCCCCCCAGCCCACGCCCCCTGGTGCCTGCCCCGCACTTGCAGCCTCACGCGCTTGCCTCAAATGTCATGGCGGTGTAGCGTGCGTAGCAGATGCGCAGGTACAGGCCCATGGCGCTGCTGGCGTCCGCGCCGCGCCCCTCTGCCTCTGCCGGCGTGCTGGTGCACTGGGTGATGACCTGCTCGGCCACAGAGGTGAACAGGGAGACCAGCTCGTCGGCAGTCTCCAGGGCAGACAGGTGAGCGCCCACGGCGGCCTTGACCGCGCCAAAGTAGGCGTCCGCCTCGCCCGCCGACTCGCCGCCGGGGCACATGTGGTCCTGCGGGGGCGCGCCGGGGAGGTGGGAGGGCGGCTGGGGTGCCAGGGCCGGCAGCGGCAGAACACAGGCGAGCCCACCCCGCCTGCCGCCGCCGCCACCTGGATGTGTTGCAGCAGCTCCATCAGGCTGGGGCTGGCCGCCTCGTCCCGGCGCCTGATCTCCCGCAGCAGGGCCTCGCCAAACAGGGCGTGCAGCGGGCTGTGGGGATCGGGATCAGTTTCCGTGGTGGGGCACAGGTAGGAGCGCAGCAGGATGCAGAGGGCCACATCGGCCGCCTTCACCGCCTCCATCTATCGCGCGTTGAGACTGTGGGGCTCGCGATTGGAGCGACTGGGCATGTCCTGTGCCCTCTGGTTCACCCCAGGCCCCTGGCTACTGATGGGATTGAATTGGATGATCGAGGATTTGAGAGTAAAGCGCGCTGGGCATGACGCCATGGGCAGCACTCACAGCACGTGCCCAGTCAGCATTTCCGCTGATGGCATGCTTCTTTCATGCCAGACCTGGATCGATTGAGGTCCCCGGATAGGAAAGAAGTGATCTACGCACCAGTCGCGCTACACGGTTCCCCCATGGCGCTCGTCTCCACCGCAACCACGTGCACGGCGGCTTGCGCGCCGGCACGTTCAGGAAAGGGTTTCAGAGACAAGCCAACCCGCGGAATGGGTGAGCAGCCGACCCGCTTGTGGTGCGGGAGGCTGCCTGCCTCCCCTGCCCCACTCCGCTGGCAGTCGACCAGTTAGGTATTGTGCCTGTGACTTTCCCACAGCATAGCTTGTGCCTAGCCACTTTTCTAACCAGTAACGCATTGGTGCCTCCCACTTGTTGCCATGCCTGCAGCAGCACGCAGCCTGGTCCCACGGCCCCCCAGACACACACCTGCTGCTGCCGCCAGCAGCGGCGGCAACGGGGCCGCCCCGCCACCCGCGGTGCGCGAGGTGCTGGACCGCCGGCAGCGGCAGAAGCTGAGCGCCGGCGACGACCGCGAGTTTTACAGTGTGCCGCGGCTGGTGCACCACCTGGACGCCGGCTTCAGGGCCCAGCTGACGCAGCTGTACCGGCAGCGCATCCCCGAGGGAGGCGACGTGCTGGACCTGTGCTCCTCATGGGTCAGCCACCTGCCGCCGGAGCGCAAGTACGGGCGGGTGGTGGGGCACGGCATGAACGCTGCGGAGCTGGGGAGGAATGCGCAGCTCAGGTGCGCCTCGGCTGCCGGTTGCGGGCCCCTGACCGGCCTTTTTCAGCCAGCCATCAGCCATGCTGCGCTCGACCTCCCGGCTGCACTGCTGCCGCAGTGAGTTCTTCGTGAGGGACCTCAACCGGCAGCCCAGCGGGTGGGCGTTTGCAGACGAGTCGTTCGACGCCGTGCTCTGCTGCGCCTCCTGCCAGTACCTGGAGCAGCCCGAGGCGGTGTTTGCGGAGATGCGCCGCGTGCTGAAGCCAGGGGGCGTGGCCATCGTCGCCTTCAGCAACCGAATGTTTTACGAAAAGGTGAGCCGTGGCGGTGGCAGGGTGCACGGCGGACGGCGAGCCGCGGCGTGCACTGCGGGCCAAGCACCATGCCGACCCCGCATCTCACCGCCCACCCCTGCACCGCAGGCCATTGCCGCGTGGCGCGACAACACAGACTACGGCCGCTGCGTGCTGGTGGGCAGCAGGGCGGCGTGCGGCGGGACGCCCAGCTCAGCAGGGCGCCGGGGACCTGTCTAAACACACTCTGCCCATGTGCCTGCAGGTGAAGTCGTACTTTGCGGCGGCGGGAGGCTTCAGTGAGCCAGAGGTGGTGAAGCGGGTGGAGCTGCCCGCACAGGCCACAGGCCTGGTGCAGCAGGTGCAGATGTGGGGCGAGCGGCTGTTTTCGGGCGGCAGCAGCGATCCCTTCTTCGCCGTTGTTGCTCACAAGCTTGGCACAGAGTAGCGCTGGCGCCAGCGGCGTCTGAGCTGCCAAGGCTTGCCACACACACTCCAGCCACTGTGCCGGTTACACAAGCATCTCCCAGTTGTGCCACACGCTACATGCAACTGGCGCCGCAACACATGGCGGAGGGCGTCAGAACCAAAGGAGGGGGGGATTCAAGAGCTGGCAAGAACAAGCTTTAAACAAAGCTGCCGACGCGCCAGGCTGCGCAGTTCCCGCCCGCAGCAGGCCGCCAGCACGGCTGCCGCGGGCCTGCCAGACGCCAGGCCGCTGCTTCACTCCGCAATGTCGTCGTCGTCGCCGTCGGGCAGCGGCATGTTGGCAGCTTCCTGCAGGGGTGAGCAGGAGCAGGGCGCAGGCGTGGGTCGGCGACGCCAGGGGCAAGACGCGGCAGGCAAGCCCACGGCTAAGCCCCACTGCATGCACAGCGGCCGGCTGTGCAGGGCAGCACCTTGCCGGCGCGGCGGCGGCCGGCCCCCCGCCCACCTGCAGCTGCTTCTCGTACTCCTGCTGCTGCTGGATGTCGATCTGCACCTCTGGGGGCGCCAGCGCCACCTGCTCCACAAAGTGCAGGTTGGGGTCGCCCACCAGCTTGCGGGCCAGGTACAGGAAGGGCTTCTCGTAGTTGTAGTTGGACTTGGCGCTGATCTCGTGGTACTGCAGGTTCTTCTTGCGGTGGAAGGTGACCTGCGGGTGGGGGTGGGGTGGGGCGGCAAAAGATGGAGGGGCAGATGGAGGCGCAGGGGCAGGGTGGGGCGGCATTGGGAGGTGCAAGTTTGCAGGACCGGCCGCGGCCGGGTGCAGCCCAGCAGCCCGGGCCGACACCGCTGCTGGGCCAGCGCCACGGCCCTGCACGCAGCGCACCTGCTTGGGCTTGACCTGGCGGTTCTTCACATCCACCTTGTTGCCGCACAGCACAATGGGGATGTTCTCGCACACGCTGCGGGAGGGCAGGGCAGGGCGGCACAGGCAGGCAGGCGGGTGAGGCGCCCAGGAATGGGATGCAGCCGGCGCAGCGACGAGGAGCTGGCGCCCGGGGGGCGCGGAGGAGGTGCTGCTGAGCGGCGCGCCCATGCCTGGAGCCGCTGCTGCCGCTGCCGGCGCACGACGCCCTGCCCCCACCGGCCTGCCGCGCTCACCGGCACAGGTCTCGGTGCCAGGTGGGCACGTTCTTGTATGTGAGGCGGGAGGTGACATCAAACATGATGATGGCGCACTGGCCGTGGATGTAGTAGCCGTCGCGCAGGCCCCCAAACTTCTCCTGCCCCGCCGTGTCCCAGCAGTAGAAGCGTATCTTGCCGCGGTTGGTGGTGAAGTCCAGCGGGTGCACCTCCACGCCGATGGTGGCTGTGGGGAGGGGGAGGCGGTGGGGTGGAGGGGCAAAGGAGGGCGGGGGTGAAGGGGCGACGGAGGTGGTTTGGAGGGGCGCGGGAGGCATGCACGTGCGAGGGAGGCGCCGCGATGCGGCAGCAGAGCAGCGCAGGAACAGGGACAGCAGCCCCGGGCAGGCGCACTCACGCTCATACTTCTTCTCAAACTCTCCCGTCAGGTGGCGCTTGACAAAGGTGGTCTTGCCTGCGGGGAGGGAGAGGTGGTCGGGCGGGGCGGCACGGCGCCATGCACATGGGAGCGGGCAGCGGGTGCACGGCGCGGCAGCACAGCTGGTGGGCAGGCGGGGCAGACCATGTGTCCCTTCCCACCACACCTGTTCCACCGTCGCCAACCAGCACGAGCTTAAACTGCAGGCATTGGAATCGAACAGAAACCTTTTGGTGGGGCTGCTCGGGTGCCGGACCAAACCCTGGAAACACGCACGCCGTCTTGCCACCATTCGTATGGTGCACAAGCAGCAGCAGCAGCAGGCTGCGAGAAAACTCACGCTGGGCACGCCATCGGGCGTTTGCTGGCCGGGCAGCGCCTGCAGATGCGCACCATAGGGGGAAGGCACATGCGCAGGGGGGGTCGGCGGCGGGTGGCGGCAGGTGGCGGGTGCAGCAGGCAGGCAGGCCAGCCCCCGCCTGCCAGCCTCGCCAAGCAACCGGCACGTTCGAATCAGCGCCGGCTGCGTCCCCACAGCGGCCGATGGGGCGGTTGCCAGGGAGCTACACACTTGAAGCTGCATGATTCCAACAGCTCCCCCACAGGGCGAGCCCCGCCCCTGTCACTCCTCCCGGCAGTGTGCCACCATCGCTGGAGCGGCTCAGGCGGCGCAGCGCACCATATTACGCTCGATCAGTGCCTAGGTGATGCCTCGTTCAGCAGCGTTCAGCAGCGCCTCGTTGGCAAGTCCTGGAACAGCCCTACACTGTGTGGAGGGATTGAAGACGCGCAGAGAGCGACTGGGCGGCGGCACTTGGGCGGCGCCCAGAGTTTTCTTCAGTGGCCCTTGGTCGCGGAGGACGCTTACAGGGCCCTGATCGGCGCGTGCGTCGTGTTAAAAGGCAATCCCAGGCCAGCCGCGGCTCCCAACAAGCTCCAAACAAGGTGCGGGCAGAGCGGGCAAACGGGGGGCACCGCCAATCGGTTTGTTGCGGCACTCGGGAGAACCGGGGGTTGTGCTGGGTCCTGATCTACAGGGCGAGGGCCTGCAGCCTCGCCTGCTGGTGCCGGCACCTTTGATCGTCTGCCTGGTGCCCCCTGCAGGCTGCCGGCACCTCTCTCCTACGCTCCAGTACACAACTGTGACTATTGCAGCCACGCAGCCAGCAGGTGAGGTTGGTGGGCGCGTGGCCGGTGGCCCAGAGTCATTTGCAGCTCTGCCGGGCAGCCGGAGCCGCAGGCCGCTGCTGTCAGCGAGCCGCAGAGCCTGCTGCAGGGAGCCCACACCTCTCGCGCTGCCCTGCTGCAGACGGCGGCGGCGGCGGTGGAGGCGGCGGCGCCACGGCGCACTGGTAGTGCTCCCTCCCCCCTCTCGAGGCCGCGCCAGGCGGGCCCGAGGCGGGGCAGGGCGACTCTTTAGGTAGCTAGCAAGCGCCGGCAGGCATGGCGGACGCCGCGGGCGGCCGCTCCCTGGCGGCGGCGCTGGAGGAGGCGGGCCCTCGCTGCACTTCCAGCGAGGCGGCACTGGCCGCGGTGCTGCAGCCCTACGGCAGCCCCGGCGAGCAGGCTGTGGCGGGGGTGCTGGGCATGGTGGCGCGCACCAGCGAGGGCCAATTCAGCGGCGACATGGCGGGGCTGAGCAGCGGGCTGGCCAGCGCGTCGCTGGGCGACGGCGCCACCACCTGGTCTGTGGGCGTGCTGGTGGCAGGCCTGCAGGCCGCCAGCCCGCGCCTGGACTGGCAGCGCGTGGTGGCCCTGCTGGACCAGCCCGGCTTTGCGGTGCCGGACGCGGGGGCGCTCAAGGTGCTCATGGCCGTGTGGGCGCGCGCCACCGCCTGCCAGCCCTTACCGCTGCCCGCGCTGGTGGGCAGCCTGTGGACCAACGCCCCCGGCCAGCTGTCCTTCCTGCGCCAGGCGGCCGCCGCGCCGCCGGAGCTCTTCTCCTGGGCCCACGCCGCGCGGCGGCAGGAGCCCGTGGAGGGGCTGCACGCGGGCAAGCCGGGGGTGGGCACCCCCAACCAGGCCTGGCTCTGCCTGGACCTGCTCGACTGCCTGGCGCGCCTAGCAGACAGCGGGCATGCGGCGGCGGTGCGCCAGATCCTGGAGCCGCCGCTGAAGCAGTGCCCGGAGGTGCTGCTGCTGGGCATGGCGGCGGTGCAGGCGGGCTGGGGCCCGCTGCAGCAGGTGGGTGCTGCCGCGCGCGGCCGCCGATGTTGGTCATGGCGGCCGCCGCCTGCCTCCGGCCCCTGCCCCGCCCGGCCTCGTGCTTGCATGACACATAAAGCGGCCATCGCTGCGTGCGCCCTGCCCAGGCTGCCCCGCCGCCCAGCCCGCCTGCTTGCCCCCCTGCCGCTCGCCCCGCTGGCCCCACCCCCTCTTCTTGGCACCCCTACACCACCCCCACACCACCCCCCACCCCTACAGGAGGTGCTTGACCCTCTGGTGGTGACCTACGTGGCCAGCCACCCCAACAGCGCCGCCGTGCTGCAGCGCCTGTGGCCGCTCAACCGCGACGCCGTGCTGCGCGCCGCCGTGGCGCTCTACCACAAGGATGCCTCCAATGTGGCGCGAGTACTGGACGTGTGCCAGGCGAGGCCCGCCCCGCGCCGCCGTCTGTGTGGCGGCGGCGGCTTGGTGTCTGTGTTGCGGCCAGAAGGGAGCTGCGGCCTGCGCTCCCACTGCTGCCGCCGGCTGGCCCGGCTGCCGCGGGGGCGGCGCTGGTGCAGCGGCGTGTGCGGGCGGCGCTGGTTTTTGCCCCCGTTGCCCCACCTCACCCCTCCCCGCCCCCCCTCCCGCCCCTCCCTGCCCGCAGGAGCTCAAGGGCCTGGCTGTGGTGCTGGACGCCACGCCGCCGCCCTTCTGCATCGAGCTGGCTGCGCTGGCTGCGCGGCGCGAGTACCTCAACCTGGAGAAGTGGCTGTCGGACCAGTTCACTGCCAAGGGCTCCTCCTTCATGCAGGCCACCGTCGCATTCCTCGACTCCAGGCTGCGCGCGGAGCAGCCCGCGTTGCAGGTGCGACGCCAGGCCGGCGGCGCTGCGCTGCCCTGA
>NW_005435074.1:1189796-1190210 GCF_000147415.1 Chlorella variabilis | reverse complement strand
CCGGGCCGCTGGCGCAGCACCCGCAGCTGGCGGCCGCCGTGGGGGACAGCAGCTCGCTGGAGGCCTTCGCCCCAGACATAGGTGCGAGGGCGCGCTGCACCCTGGCCGCTCCTGCCTGGCTAGCCTGCCTGCCGGGCTGCCCAGGCTGCCTGTGCTTGTGCCTGTGCCTGCTGCCCCCAGCTGGTGGTGCCCCGCCTGCCGCCTGCCCCTGCCTGCCCCTTGTCTGCCCCGCCTGCCCCGCCTGCCTCGCTCGCCTGCCGCCAACCCTGGTCCCGCCACCCCTCGCCCCGCCTCCCCTCGCCCTTCCTGTGCGCTGCAGAGGAGGAGGCCAACGCCTACTTCCAGCGCGTGTATGCGGGGGAGATCAGCGTGGAGGGGCTGGTGGGGGTGCTGCGCGGCTCAAGAACTCCACGC
>NW_005435074.1:1172740-1181254 GCF_000147415.1 Chlorella variabilis | reverse complement strand
TGGCTCCCGAGATTGAGCGCCTGTTTGAGAGCGTGGCCCGCTCCTGCGCGCCGGAGCTGGCCAAGGGGGCCGCGGTGCCGCAGGTGGCGGCGGGACCCTAGGGGCCCAGCCCCCGGGTGGAACCGCGCACGGCAATGCGCCGGCGCTGCAGCCTGGCACGTACAGGTGCCTGCGGCGAGGGTCCAGGCGCGGGCACTTCTCTCTGGCTCTGGCTGGCGGCGGCGGAGCTGGGCTTGCGCAGGGGCTGCGCCTTGCAGGCGCCAGCCAGCCGCTGCCAGCCGGGCTGCCCGCCCTGCCACCGCCTCCCAGCGCGTGCCGGCCTGCCCCGCTGACTGGCCCCGCTGACTGGGGATGCCCCTGGGTGGGCGCTCGACGGCAGTTTTCCCCCTTCCCTCTGCTGCTATCATGCTTCTGTGGCGTTTGCACCGGCTCGGCTTTTGTGTTTGCTGTTTGTGCTCTGTAACCCAACACTGATGCTGGACACGACAACACTGTAAACTAGGGCACCCCGACCGAGCCTTTCCCTGGGATGCAAAACCTTGGCAAGGCCCGGGCGGGAGGAGCGGCAGCAACGCAGCTGTCGGCGCGTTGCAGACGGCGCTCCTCATCTGTCGCGCCAGCGTAGAGACCCGTGCACACGTTCAGAACTGCAAGAGGGCGCCCACCCCCGCCCCTCGTAGGAGGGAGGGGGCCAAGCCATGTGAAAGGCGGCGCGGGTACCACTTACTTGCTTGCCTGCCAGCTGGCCGGTACCTCGTGAACTGTGGCCGCGGGCCGCTTGTTTGGCCTCATTTCGTGGTTGGGTGCACACATCACGGCCTGCCTCATCAGTGGGTGTACACAGCGAGCAGCGCAGTGAACACCAGCGGAAGCCCTCCATGTCGGCGAAAGGTAAGGCTTCTGCTTGGTTGAGCGCAGACAGGATCGACCTGCCTGCGAAGCGCAACCTGCTGGCGCTGTTGCCGCGGCTTGCTGCCCCTCCTGAAGTGCCGCCCGCTGCCACCGCCACCTCCTGCCGCCGCCACCTGGCTACCTGCAGAGGAGGACGTCGCTGTTGGCGATGGCAGCCTGGGTGGCTTTGAGTCGGTTGAGAAAATCCTGGAGGTTGGTTGGTGCTGCTGCTAGCTGCTGTTTGCAAGTGTCGCGCCTCACCACGCGGCGCCTCACCTTGCCCCAGCCCTCTCCCATTCCGATCCGAGCAGGCATACATCCCACCAGACAAGCTAGCACATGTGCAACGCATCCTGTATGGCTGGAACTGCGGCAAGCCAGTGGCGCCCCTGCCGCTGGCGCGCGAGCTGGCGGCGGCAGCAGCAGCCGCCAACTTTGACCTGCAAGCCTACCGCTTTGGGGCAGCCCCCGAGCAGCTGCGGCCGCTGCGCATCATGCGGGTGGGCCTGGTGCAGCACGGCATCCAGCTGCCCACCAGTGCGCCCTTTGCGGAGCAGCGGCAGGTGAGGCGGCGCGTGCGCCACGGCAGGCCCGCACACACAGATGCATGCAGCACCGCAGCCCGCATGACGTGGCGCGCCCTGCCCCCGCCCCTGCAGGCCATCCACACCCGCGTGCGGCAGCTGATGGATGCGGCTGGGGCGGCGGGGGTGCAGGTGCTGTGCCTGCAGGAGTTCTGGCCCTGCCCCTTCTTCTTCTGCACCCGAGAGAGGCAGTGGCTGGAGCTGGCGGAGTCGGCGGAGGAGGGCCCCTCCACGCGGCTGTGCCAGGAGCTGGCGCGCAAGCATGGCATGGTCGTCATCAGGTGCCGGGGTGGCGTGTGGTTGCCTGGAGGAGAGCCAGCAGGGCATCTGTGATGCAGCCCAGCGGCGGATGGAGCAGCTGGCATGGAGCGGCACGTGCAAGGGAGCGGGGAGCGGCTCCCTGCGGCCTGGCGTCACCCGCCCAGCCTCCCCGCCTCCCGCCCCCCCCTGCCCCCTCCCCTGCCGCAGCCCCATCCTGGAGCGGGACGAGGCGCACGGTGGCACGATCTGGAACACCGCCGTGGTGGTGGGCAGCAACGGCGGCGTGATTGGCAAGCACCGCAAGAACCACATCACCCGTGTGGGCGACTTCAACGAGTCCACCTACTACATGGTGGGTGCCTGGGTGGTGGTGGTGGTGGGTGGCACTGTGACAGAGATGTGTAGCTGGCGCGTGGTGGCGCTCAGCCCCGCATGCGCCGCTCGCCCTGCAGGAGGGCAACACGGGGCACCCGGTGTTCGAGACGGCGTTTGGCAGGATTGCGGTCAACATCTGCTACGGCAGGTGGGCGATAGTGCGGCCAGCCAGCCCCGCGGGCGGCGGGGAGCCGCCAGGCGTGGGCCGCCGTCCATGCCATGGGCCGTTGGCATCCCCCCGCCGCCGCCTCGCCCTCCCTGCAGGCACATCCCGCTAAACTGCCAGGCCTTTGGTCTGAACGGCGCCGAGGTGGTGTTCAATCCCTGCGCCACCGTGGAGGGCTTCACGGAACCGATGTGGGGGGTGGAGGCTCGGTACGCAGCCATAGCCAACAGGTGCGCTGGGCCCCTGCTGCCGGCCGCTGCCGGGCGGCGCAGCCAGCGGGCAAGTGCCGTGCTGGCGCCTCCTCTCTGTCGCACAGCGGAGCACACTCCTGTACCAGCGTCCTGGCTGGCTGGCTGCTCCCAACCCACCCTCCTTGTCCCGCCCCCACGCCTGCCCCCTGCAGCTACTACATGTGTGCCATCAACCGGTGGGCACCGAAGTCTACCCCGCACCCTTCACCAGCGGCGACGGCAAGCCGGCGCACAGGGTGGGCGGCGGCGGCGGCGGTGGCGGTGGCGTGGTGCAGCGGGGGCTGCGGCCATGGTGGCGCTGCCCAGCAGCCCGGTGCTTTCACACCCACCTTGAAACAGTTGCGAGGCGTGTCAGCTGCCTGCCGCTCACGCCCTGGCGCAACCCTGCCCCTCCCGCTGCTGCTGCTGGCCCTGGGGGTGCGCAGGACCTAGGCCCCTTTTACGGCAGCAGCTACGTGACGGCCCCCGATGCATCGCGCACGCCTTCGCTGGCGCGCAACCGTGACGGCCTGCTGGTGGCAGACCTGGACCTCAACCTGTGCCAGCAGGTGCGCGCCAGGAGGGGGCGGCGGGAGGCGGGGAGGTGCTCCCTGGGGGTGGGCGGCGCGTCTGCCGCGTCCTGTCAAGCAGCGCCAGCCCACAGCTTCCACCTGCTGGCCTGAGATGCAGGTCAAGGACCGGTGGGGCTTCCAGATGACCTCGCGGTATGAGATGTACGCTGAGCAGCTGGCGCGGTACGTGCGGCCCGACTTCACTCCGCAAGTGATCAGGGACCCGGCGCTGTGAGCTGGGCCGACTCCAATCGTATACCTCTCAAATTCCTGCACGCTCCCTGTGAAGCAAATTTAACTGTCAGTGCTGAATCGGCCTGAAAAGCTGCGTGTGGCGATGATTTCAGTCTACTGTGGCGGCAGAGGGCGGTGCTGTGAGCGCTGGGGCGGCAGCCATGTCGGCCTCCCTGTCCACGCATTCAGGCTAGCATATATCACTGTTTCGCAATACAATTGCGGTCTGGGGGCCTCCGGGAATGGATCCCTGCCTGTCAGTGAGGCAGACAGCGGCCCATGTGGCCTCCACAGCCAGCCTGGTGACCATCGACGATGCAGGTCGGTGGCTGCGAATCCATCGTGACAGTCGCTCAGGGTCGCGAGCCGCTGCAGGGAGGCCGCACCCGCCGCGCCGCCGCCGCCGCCTCTCGCCACCGCCTTTCCTCTCCCGCCTTGGGTGCAGCCATCCAGCGGCTGGCGGCCTCCTTGGACGATGTGGCGTCCATCGCAGCAGGCGGCTTCGACCACCAGCTGCACTACTGGGATGCGGAGCAGCCGGATGCGGTGGCGCAGTACCTGCTGGTGGTGGACGCACTGGTGAGCTGGCGTGGCGCTGATGTGGCGCTGATGTGGCGCTGATGTGGCGCTGGTCTGGCTCCCTGGCGACATGGTGCTGCCCCCCTCCCCGCCACAACAACATGCCGGATGGCGGGCGGTGCCTGGACACCCCCCGCAGAACTTCTGCTTCTGGCCTGATGCGGAGCTGGAGTATGAGCAGCTGGCGGGGGGCCTGCGGCGGGCGCTGCTGGCCGACCCGCGCGCCCTGGATGCCGGCAGGCTGGCCGTGCTGGATGGCGCGGACGTGCGCCGCCTGCTGCAGTGGCCGCGCCCGCTGCCGCTGGAGGAAGAGCGGGCCAGGCTGCTGCGGGAGGTGGGGTGGGGGCGGGGCAGGGGAGGCGGGGGGGCGGGGGCACGCTTGTGGGCAGGGCCGGATTGCGACTTCCTGCACTGCGCAGGTGCGCTCTCGCGGTTTGCCGATTGGTTGGGCTGTTGCCCGAAAGTGCAGGTGGGCGCCGCCCTGCTGGACCTGTATGGAGGCCTGGCAGCCAACCTGGTTCGGGCGGCAGGCGGGTCCGCTGTGCGGCTGGTGCGGCTGACAACCGCGGCATTTCCCGGCTTCAGGGACCATTGCGTGTACGGGTGAGTGCAACAATGGATCATGATGCAGTTGCATTGTGCCTGCAACTGGTGTCCCCCCACCAGACCTCCTTCCCCTGGCCTGCAGCGGGCGCCAGCTGTTCTTCTACAAGCGAGCCCAGATCTGGGCGGGCGACCTGTACGGCTGCTTCCGGGGCCAGGGCCTGGGCGCGTTTGCCGACATCGGGCAGCTCACCATGTTCGCAGGCGAGCGCCACGCCCGCTCATGTGCTGTGGCTGCTGCCGCGCATGCCCCTGTGGCGGTCTCCTGGTTGCATGCGTCGTGCCTGCCATGACTGAGGCAGGCAGGCAGGCAGGTCAATGCGCCCAGGCGGCGCCGACGGGCCCGCCCTCCCTGCCTGCCGTTGCCCCTCGCTGCCCGCCCCCTTGCAGACTACCGCGTCCCGGTGGTGCTGCGAGAGCGGGGCATCCTGCTGTATGCTGCGCCGCTGGCGGCGGCCGTGGATGGCGGGCGGGAGCTGGCGGCGGGGGGGTGCGAGGAGGTGGAGATTCGGGGCTGCACCATTGCTGCAGTGGAGCGCCTGCGGGACGCGCTGGCGGCGAGGCTGGAGGGCGAGGGGCGGGGCGCGGAGGCGGCGCAGCTGTGCAGCGTGAAGCTGGACTGGTGGCTGTGGGAGGAGGGGGAGCGGGACCTGCACCGGCACCGGCCCCACCACCGCACCCTGACCGTCTACTACTGACCCAGTCGCTCTGTGCACATGTGATGTCGACGTGGTGGAACCACGCGACGGGTGGCAATTGCACACACACACAGTAGGGCGGGGGTGGCTGCTAGTAGGGCGGCGGCGGCTGCCGCTGCGGGTGAGCGCTCTCCGCAGGGGCGGCCGCTGCCTCCCTGCGCCCTTGGCCGCGCGTGGCGTCAGATGCCCAGGCGCTGCCTGACCATCATGACGAGCAGGTCGCGCTGCACGCCGCTGCCCATCACCCTCTCGGCCAGCGCCTGCAGCTTGGGGATGTCGTGCTCGTGCTGCACCTGCGCATGAGCAGCGCACAGCCCCGGCTGCAGCGCGTGAGGCGCAGCCTGGCCGAGGACGCGACACCCACGCAGCAGCCGTGTGCCCCAGAGTGAGCAGGAGCAGCTGGCGCCGCATTCGGTGTCCTTGCGTGCTTGCCTGGCGCCCCTCCTTCTCCTGGAAGAGGCCGATCACGGTGTCTACCAGGCCCTCGTCCACATGAGCGGCATGCTGCTTGTCCCCAGTCCCGGCCTCCTCCGCGCGCGCTGGCGCCTCCTCCCTGCCGCCCGCCAGATAGTCGGCGGCCGCGCCCAGCAGCCCGCCGCCCTCGCGCTTCTTGTCGCCGGCCCCGGCCTCCTCGCCGCCGCCCGACAGGTACTGCTGCGCCAGCTCGCGTGCTTGCTGCAGGCAGGTGTGTCGAGGGGGATGAGGGCAGCTGCAGTGGGGCCCAACCTCAGCACGCCTTGGACACCCCCCCAGCTCTCACCTCCATTCTGCTGAGCTACTAGGAAACAGTGGCTGGTGGGCAGGAGGGCACACCCTCCTGATTCTCAAAAAGAAAGGCGTGAGAAGGGCATCTGCTGTGTGCTGGAGCCATGCCCCCTCGCTTCCCCCTATTTAGATTATGAGAGAAAGTAGAGCGATGCTGGCCACCTGCGCAGCGGCGTGGCTGCGTCGCGCGGTGGGAGGTGGGAGGCCCTGCGCTGCCGCGGCTCGCCGCCTGCTGGCGAGCGGCCCTGGCCAGCACCTGCCCGACCCAGCAGAGGGAGAAGGGGGCGTCCTGGAGTCCATGCAGGTGGGCTGGGCAGCAGCCGCGCCCGCCACCGCCGCCGTGGCCGCCAAGAGGGAAGCCGTGCAGGCACCCTCAGCAAGCTTGCCTGCCTTAGCAAGCTGGCCTGCCCAAGCGGCTCGCAGGACGTGCTGAGGCCTTCCTGGTGCAGCGGGCGCGCATACCACTACGCAGAGGACAGCGCCAGGGCGGTGCTGCAGGAGCAGGTGGCCAGCGGGGCGGGCAAGCCTACAGCCGAGAGCATGGATGCGCCGGCGGACGCGGTCGGCGACGAGCTGACGGCGCCTCACAACTGGCACTTCTCCAACCGCAGCGACCAGCTGGATGAGAGGCGGCAGCGGGAGCTGGCGGAGCAGAGCCGGAGCATGGATGGGGGAGCGGGGCGCTGAGGGGGCCAGGAGCAGCGGCAGCCACCAGGGCACGAGCCTCCCCCAGCCAACAGCCTGTCAACAGCCTGCTCTCCATTGCATTGGATGGTGTTACAGCCCAGGATGGTGCCCAATTACAACGCGGCAGCCACGCGCAGCGCAAGCAGGGTGGAACGGGCGCAGGAGCGAGGAGGGTGACATGGGAGGGAGCAGGAGCAGAACAGAACCGAGTGGGGAGAGAGAGCAGGGGGCGACCATTGCGGGCCGATACCAGAGGGAAACGAATGCTGTGCGGAGTCAATGGATGGGGGCAGGTGGGCCCCAGGTCGGGCAGGCCCCACCAGTACAGCTAACTGTCCCGACCAAAGGAAACCAGCCGGAGGGGTGGAGCGCGATACAGGTATTGACAGCGCGAGGCTGCGAGGCCGCCGCGCGCCGGCGGGGCCTGCGCGGCAGCGCCCTCACTGCGCCGCCGCCACGCCGTCTGCCTCCTCCGGCTGCAGCGCATCCAGCTCCATGGCCGTGCTGGCGGGCAGGCCGCCCAGCAGGTCGCCGCCGCCGCCGCCGCCGTCGTCCAGGCCCAGCAGGCCGGAGCCGGTGCTGCAGGCAGGGGGAGCGGGGGCAGAGGGCCGGGGGGCATCAGGTCGGGTCGGTGTGGGCCGGGGAGCGTGAGGCAGCTCGTGAGACCATCCATGAGGCGCAGCCAGGCAGCCATGGGGCCAGCAGGCTGCGGCAGCGGGGAGCGGCACCCTGCCGGCAGGCTGGGGCCTCGCAGCAGGCTGCCCCGCCCCCCACACACACATTCACTCACCCTCCCAGCATGCCCGACGCGCTGCGCGACAGCGGCAGCAGGTGAGCCATGGAGTCTCCCCGCGGCAGCGCCGCCAGCGGCATGCCCATCATCATCAGCGCATCCATGCCCAGGCTGGCGCTGTGAGGCATGGCGGGCAGGCCGCCCACCCCCTCCCCCTCCTCCCCGCCCCCGCCCAGCGGCAACGGCGGCGGCAGCAGGCCGGCCAGCCCGCCCACGCCGTCCAGCCCGCCGCCGGTCACGGGCGGGCAGGCGGGGGCGGGCTTGAAGGGCGACAGGATGGCGGGGCTCTGCTGGCCCAGCGCGGGCGGCGCCTGCAGCATCGCGTCCGACAGCTCCCCCTCCTGCTCTTCAGCCTCCGCCCCAGGCTTGATCTTGGCGCCTTTAGGGATGCAGCGAGGGGACAGGGGCATGGCGTCGCCGCCGGCGCGCGCGTCGCCGCCGCCGCCGCCGCCGCCGCCGCACCGCTGCCGCGCTTCGGCAGAGTCCGCCCCTGTGTCACCCTCCTCCTCCTCCTCCCCCTCGTCCTCTGCACAAGGGGTGGGGGCAAGGCAGCGCGTGCGGGGCGGCGCCGGTGGGCAGAGGTGGGGCGGGGCCCCAGGCCGGCAGGCAAGGCGCGAGCAGGGGCGGCGGCAGCGGCTGGGCGGCGGCCGGGGCCACGCCGGGCGCCCCCCTGCCTGAGAAGGCGCACCCAATCCAGCCCCCTCCAGCCCTTCGGCCCCAGGCTCCCTCCCCCCAGCAGGCCCCGCAGCCGCCCCCCCACCCACCGGACGAATCGCTGGAGGATGCCTCTGAGTCCGCCGGGTGAGGGCGCTTGTGGTGGAAAGGGGAGAAGTTGGCGGCCGATCCGCGCGCCAGGCGGTGCAGGCCCGAGGCGTGGCTGGAGCCCAGCAGGCGGGCGGCAGCGGTGGGGGAGGTGAGGCCGCCGCGCGCCGCCGCCGCCACCTCCTCCACCTGCCGCCGGCTGGGCAGCGGCGTGGGCACGCCCTTGACGATCGTCTGCTGCGCCTTGGCCAGGCGGAGAGACATGGCATCCAGGGCGCGCAGGCGGGAGCGGAGGCGGGCGGGCCGCGCGATCG